>NW_012103031.1:3107542-3110216 GCF_000951045.1 Mandrillus leucophaeus | reverse complement strand
CAGAATATCTGTGCTCTGGGATCTGGGGGCAGTTGCCGGAAGGCAGCCTGGCCTGGGTTTGTAATTCCAGTTTGTGGAAATCTGGCCAATTGAATAGATGTGTATAAGAGACAGCTGTTCACAGAGTGGCAACTCTTGCAAAGGGAGGGGTACAAAGTGAATGTTTAGACGCTGTAGGAGTCGAAGGGTCAGGGACTTTGGCTGGGATGGGGACAGGGAACGGGAAGAAGCAGACCTTGTCAGGGAGTAATGGATGTAGGCTCCTGGAGGGGAAGCTTGCAGAGTCCAGAGCCCTGCCACCTGTTCACATGGCAACGGCGCCCTGGCTACACCACCTCCTGCACATGTCCATACGTAACAGGCTTTATCTTGAACGGAGAATTTGGCACCTGAAGCAGTCCCATATGGAGCCCAGCTGACAAGGGGGTGGGGTGGGGAGGGAACTAACAGACACAAACAAAGCACTGGGTTGGGTGGGGGCGGGGGGGCGCAAAATCTCCATGACTGAAGAGACAGCAAACCAGAGACCAGACTAATAAGAGATGCGTAGATGGCTATACAGCAACTCCCAAATCAAAATGATTGCACGAAGCTCGCTCCAATATCCAAAGGCATAAATTAAGCACTGAGACCGTCTGTCCCTAAAATGTGTCAGTCAGACAGACAGATGACTGAGGGAAGACAGCTGATGTTTCCGTCGTTTGCAAAAATACAGTACTCTGATTTTGAGGGGGAGGCACCAAAATTCGTGATTCAACTTTGAAAGCAATGTTCAAAGTTAAAAAAACAATTTAAAGCTTAAAAAATGTCCCTGGAAAGGAACATGAAGACAAGTGTTATGAAAAGATGAAAGTCTCTCCCTTCAATGAAATGAAGGAAAAACATCATCGCACCAGCCACGTGGGTGCTCCTGACAGCAGTGGTCTCCTTGGGGAGGGTCGGAGGGGCGCTGGCTGTTTTTCCCTGTGGGAGAAGAGCTGGGATGAGAACTCCAGGGAAACCCGCAAGAGTGGATCCAGGCTCTGTGAAGCCTGAAGCTTAGACACTTTGGGGGATTCCCTTTGAGGAAAAGAATATGTAAATACAATATAAGCTTAGGGACGAAAGTGAATGTTTATTTACAATGAGAAAAGAAATCACTACAGGCCGGGCGCGGTGGCTCAAGCCTGTAATCCCAGCACTTTGGGAGGCCGAGACGGGCGGATCACGAGGTCAGGAGATCGAGACCATCCTGGCTAACATGGTGAAACCCCGTCTCTACTAAAAAACACAGAAAACTAGCCGGGCGAGTTGGCGGTGCCTGTAGTCCCAGCTACTCGGGAGGCTGAGGCAGGAGAATGGCGTGAACCCGGGAGCCGGAGCTTGCAGTGAGCTGAGATCCGGCCACTGCACTCCAGCCTGGGCAACAGAGCGAGACTCCGTCTCAAAAAAAAAAAAAAAAAAAAGAAATCACTACAAAGTATAGACACCCTGAATATTCAGGTCCCTTTCTTCTGCCACCCCTTTAGGTAACTTACTAGACATGTTCGCAGACTCCAACCTGGCTTCTGTCTCCACCTAGAACACTCTATGGCTCCCAGCATCTCCCAACTCTTGCAGGAGCCAAGCAAGCAAGAGGTCCTGACATTGGGGTATCATTAGCTTTACCCAAAATGTGTCTCTGGAAATGAGGGTGCCCAGAAAAGCCATGTGTCTGCCCTGACTGGGATTTGCTTTCAGTGGGATTCAGGGTCTATGAGTGGGAGGCTGGAGGATTTAGAAAAATCCAGAATATCTGTGCTCTGGGATCTGGGGGCAGTTGCCGGAAGGCAGCCTGGCCTGGGTTTGTAATTCCAGTTTGTGGAAATCTGGCCAATTGAATCATACTCTGTTTGCAAAAGAGCCCAAGCACAGGGAGGCAGGCTGGTGAGCACAGGGCCTGGAGACAGCTGTGGGCAGACAGCCGTTCAGCTGGGGCCAGACAAGAGGCATCTTGGCTAAGGTATTGAGGTTTTCTTGCCAGGGCTGGTCCTTCGTGTGGGAGAGAAAGTCTCAGGCTGCCCAAGCCCAGAGCCCCCGCCCACGTTCGCCTCCCTCTCCTTGTTCCGATTCTGGGTTAAACAGGCAAATGTGGGGGCATCGGTGGCTTTCTCTAGGAGACCTGCTTATTGGACAAGAAATTAAAGCCAGTTTGCAAGGAGGTCTGTCCATCCGAAGCAGCCAGAAAATATTCATCTTGGCTCTCCTGGGAGCCTGTCTGAGGAACAGAGGGTACTAGTCTGTCACCCTGTATGCCCGATAACTGTGTCTCTTAGGGCAAGTCACTAAATTGGCATTGTGGTTTTATTCATCCATTTCTTTGAACCTGGTTCATGCCAGGTCACCTCCAAGAGAGATGGAACCATTTCACTGTGCCCAGAAAATCAATGTCTGGTGCACAGCCAGCGCTCGATAAATATCACCGGAATGAATGAAAATTAGATTTCCGAGTTTGCTGGGGAGGGCTGGGCTCAGACAGTAGCGGGTTCCCAAGGAAATGGTCGCCTTGCTCGGGCTAGGCTGGGGAGCAGCCGGCCTGTGCTGGGTTCTCTCTGATGGATCACAGTGAGCAACAGAAGCATGGGTGGGTATCATCTTCGGCCTCCACTGACTGCTGTGGAATCCTGTTAATGTTACTGCTGAAATACCCCAAAGC
>NW_012103031.1:3104321-3105497 GCF_000951045.1 Mandrillus leucophaeus | reverse complement strand
GCCTCCCAAAGTGCTGGGATTACAGGCTGAGCCACCGCACCTGATCCATGCTCTTCTTCTTGTCCCTTCCTCCAGTCCCCTCCAAATGCTCTGATAACTCTTCGTTGTCCTGGAAGAGGCTGAATTCATCTTCTTAAGTGCTTCACCATTGTCACTGAATGGCCAACTGCTGTTGACACTAGACTGAGAGCCCCATGAGGGCAGGACCAGAAAGCCCAGCCCTGGGCTAAGGACACTGATAGGTGAGTTAGTTACAGTAACAGCTGCTGTAACAGATAAACCTCACAGACTCTCTGGCCAAACATGCAGAAGTGTTTTTCTTTCTCAAATTAGAGGTGGGGTGTGGGTGGTTGGTTCGGGCTCCTCCTGAGTCTCTGCCAATGTCACCAGCTGGCTCCAAGGGCACCATGGGCATCACTACCCACCTGATAATGTGTCAGAGATGGGAGGATGGATGGGGAGGTTTGCATGGACCAGGTCCTCTCATTCCATTGGTTGGAACTCAGTCATATGACCCTATGTGGCCACGCCCACCTGCAGGGGAGGTTGGGAGATGTTGTCCCTAGTTGGGCAGCACAAGTCCACACTGCAAGAAGGAAGCACACATCGTAAGGGCACAAGAGTCCATGTTACATGTATGTGTAGCTGAAACCCCACACTCTGAGCCTGATACTGAGAAAGGGGCATCTGAAACATAGGTGCTTTCTTATTTTGTATTCCAAAGCTGAACCTGCTGGAGGGATTTTGAGTCCAACCCCTTCTGTGAATCTGTTCTCTTTCCTGGACTACCTGTGGGACGTCCCCTATGACCCTATTTTGGGGAATTTGCTGGAGGACTCATATGGTTTGGTTCTGTGTCCCCACCCAAATCTCATTGAATTGTAATCCCCATGTGGTGAGGGAGGGACCTGGTAGGAGGTGACTGGATCATGGGGGAGGTTTCCTTCATGCTGTTCTCATGATACTGAGGGAGTTTCCCCAAGATCTGATGGTTTAAAAGTGGCAGTTTCCCCTGCGTGCTCTTTCTCTCTGCTGCCTTGTGAAGAAGGTACTTGCTTCTCTTTCGCCTTCCACCATGATTGTAAGTTTCCTGAGGTATCCCAGCCATGCAGAACTGTGAGTCAATTAAACTTCTTTCCTTTATACATTAACCAGTCTCGGGTAGTTTTTTTTTTT
>NW_012103031.1:3098563-3102652 GCF_000951045.1 Mandrillus leucophaeus | reverse complement strand
AAGGTTTCTTTTTTTTTTTTTCCTTTTCCTTTTCTTTGAGACTGAGTCTCGCTCTGTCACCCAGGCTGGAGTGCAGTGGCACGATCTCAATCACTGCAACCTCCGCCTCCCAGGTTCAAGTGATTCTCCTGCTTCAGCCCCGAGAGTAGCTGGGACTACAGGCACGTGCCACCATGCCCAACTAATTTTTATATTTTTAGTAGAGACAGGGTTTCACCATGTGGTCTTGAACCAGGCTGGTCTCGAACTCTTGACCTCAGGTGATCTGCCCACTTCAGCTTCCCAAAATGCTGGGATTACAGGCATAAGCCACTGTGCCTGGCCTATAACGATTTCTTTTACCCCCTCTACATTAGATCCAGGGTATTGAGGCAGGTGTCCTGACTATCTCCTCTATCTCCTCCAGCGCCAGTGCTCACAGCTGCCTGCCTGCAGAGTTGAGGGAGGGGAGGCGAGACAGGGAAGGCGATAGCTCCTAGGGCCACACTGTGACTACTGAAATATGAGCCCGGGGCCAAGGTAGTTTAGGGGAGGGGTTTCACCTCCTAAGAGGGTGTGCAGGTCTCTCTTTGGAAAGACTCCAGGGTGCTAATGAGGGGCCAGGAATTTCCTAATACTCTGGGGGTGTCTCTTCTCCTTCTCTTGGGGTCCCCCTAGTTTGCGAGGCGGAGGCTCCCTCAAGCCTGTGGTGCTCGCGTAGCTTCAACCCTAGAGAGGAGAAAGCTGTCTTCACTGGTCCGTCGCCCCAACCTGGGGTGTTCTCCACCACGCACGTCACCTGCAGGGCCACGCGGCCGGGATGCCCCTTGCCTGCACCCTCAATGCTCAGGAGGCGGCAAGGTCACGCCCCCTCTCCGTCCCGCCCCGTCCTGTTATTTCCCTGGCCCCCGCCCCCTCTCCGGCCTTTGGCATCCAGTCCCCCGCCGGTGGACCACGATCCGCCACGCCCCCAACTGCGGGCCACGCCCCATCCAGACCCCGCCCACCCCAGGTCCCACCTCGCCAAGGCCCCGCCCCGTTATTCCGCCCCTCTGCGGGTCCAGGTACTTGTGGTCAAGTATGGGGTCACCGCGTCCCCGCCCCCCAGGGACCTCTCATCCCCTTTTGCCTTGTCCTTTAATTCGGGTCGTCGTCTTTCCTCTGCATTTGTTTGTTTCCAGAATTAATAAGACTAAAATTATTTTTGAGATTTATTTTTAAGGGTATTTAGAGACTTCCCTTTAGGTAGTAGGGGGTACCTTGCGGGAAGGCGGGCGCTCCTCGATTTGATAAGTGATTTCTTCAGGGTTGCCAGGCTGAGCCGGCTCACGGGAGGAGCGCTTCTGCAGGGATTACAGTCGGCAAACATTTACTGTTTATCTGCAAGCCTCAGGGCCTGCGGGAGGAGGGTGAGCGTCTTTCTAATGCAAAGGAGGAATAATAATGGCAATAACAGCTCGCCTCGGGCTAATTTATTATATTTATTTATTTTTTGAGACGGAGTTTCGCTCTTGTGCCCCAGTTTGGAGTGCAGCGGCGCGATCTCAGTTCACTACAACCTCCGCCTCCCGGGTTCAAGCGATTCTCCTGCCTCAGCCTCCCAAGTAGCTGGGACTACAGGCAGGTGCCACCACGCCCGGCTAATTTTTGTATTTTTAGTATAGAGGGGGTTTTACCATGTTGGTCAAGTTGGTCTGGACCTCCTGACCTGAAGTGATCCCCCACCTCGGCCCCCCAAAGTGCTAAAATTACAGGGGTGAGCCACCAAGGCCTTGGGTTAATTTACAAAGCATGTTCACCACCACTGTCTCATTTGATCCTTTTTTTTTTAAGCCTTTTTTTCTGTCCCCATTTTAAAGACGGCGAAACTGACGCCTGGGGAGGCGAGTTGGAGCTAGATCTGCCTCATTTCAGGTCTGTCTTGTCAGACAAACATATTTAAAACTAGCAAGTATGGAGAAAATGAATGTTGAGTAAATAATTTTAGTGAATATATCCTATTATGTTCCAATGAGGGGCTTTTTAAAATTTGATTTTATTTTTGTAACAGAAGCTCTTATTTCCACATCTTCTTAAAGGGACTTTACTATTCCATATATTGAAAGCACAATTTAAAGAGAACAAGGCCAGGTGCTGTGGCTCATGCCTGTTATCTCAGCACCTTGGGAGTCAGGAGGATCGCTTGAGCCCAGGAGTGTGAGACCAGACTGGGCAACACAGTGGGGCCCCGGCTCTACAAAAGTAAAAAATTAGCTGGATGTGGTGGCGCATGTCTGTAATCCCAGCTACTCAGGAGGCTGAGGCAGGAGAATCACCTAACCCAGGAGGCAGAGGTTGCAGTGAGCCGAGATGGCGCCACTGCACTACAGCCTGGGTGACAGAGGGAGGATCTGTCTGTGGAAAAAAAAAAAAAAAAAAAAGAAAAGAGAGAGAGAGTGAGAACATATCAGATTTGAATAATTATATAATTAAGTTACCACAGGGCACAGACTTGTACCCTGATTTGTTGCTTGTGCAGACACATCTTACCTGGTCCTTTGGCGGAGAAGGGTCAAGATGGCTGGCCCCACCAGGGAGTTGAGGCTGGGCTGGAGCCACAGGAAGGATGGAGACACAGAGGGAAGGGTGCTTGAGACTCTCGCAGCTGTCTCCGTGGTTAAGCATTTACTCCAAGCCCAGCTGCCTGCACCCAGGAGCAGCTGCGGGTCAGGCTCACCTGACCCTCATCTGCTGAGAGGCGCGTCCTGTCAACCCCAGCCCCCTGGCTGGACCAACCAAGGGAGGACTGCCTCGGTCTCCAGGTTTCTTTTGCATGAAAAGCTGTGCTCAATAATCCTATCAAAGCTGTCAGCCGACCAAGCCCAGAGAGCAACTGTCTCAAGGAAACAGTAAACCAGATGAAGGATGTCTTTCTCCGATTCGGTTGACATGCTTTATGTGTGATCACTCTTACGACAACAGCAGGTATATAAAAAGGCTCAGTTACAGTTTCTTGGAAATAATAAAGTAACTCGGAGGGACTCGTATGCCAAGGAGCCTGAAGATGAATGCCCGGCCGTAAAAGTGGGCTCTCTTCATATTTCATAAAGCTGTGGTTCAGCTGTCTGGCAGGTTGAGGAATGAAAGGTGGGATTATTTTAGGAACGTTTTATGTTGCATCCAGAAGCATCCAGTTTATTGTATAAACAGTACTTAGACTTGAATGAAGGCAACAAGCATAGTCATTTTCTCCCTTCAGAAATCCTTTTCAGAGATAACAGTTTTAGGGCTGAGTATAACATCAAATAATTATCAGCTATTGCTATACAGGAAGGAAATCCGTCTTCCATCGCTATAGTGTATGCCATGCATCAGGCTACTTGGGGTTGAGGAATTATTGTCTCAGTGTTACAAATGGGGAAACTGAGGCTCAGAGTGGCAGCGTGACTTGTGCAAGGCCTTGAAACAGAAAAGAAACAGGGCCAGGAGAGGTGGCTCACACCTGTAATCCCAGCACTTTGGGAGGCCGAGGCAGGGGGATTACTGGAGCTCAGGAGTTCAAGGTCAGCCTGGGCAACACAGTGAGACCCCCCATCTCTATGAAAAATATAAGCAATTAGCCGAACATGGTGGCACACGCCTGTAGTCCCAGCTACTTGGGAGGTTAAGGTGGCAGGATCACTTGAGCCCGGGTGGTGGAGGCTGCAGTAAGCTGTGATTGCGCCACTGCACTCCAGCCTGGGTGGTGGAGAGAGACCCTGTTTCTTAAAAAAGGAAAAGAAAAGAAACAGACTGGGAATCAACCGAAGGACCAGACAAGAAGTCTGTACACGAAATTGTCTGTACACTGTAGACTTCATTATCTAGTTTAAAACGGATTCGTTCTCTTTAAATTGTGCTTTAAACATATGGAATAGTAAATTCCCTTTAAGAAGACTTGGAAAGAGGCCGGGCGCGGTGGCTCATGCCTGTAATCCCAGCACTTTGGGAGGGTGAGGTGGGTGGATCACGAAGTCAGGAGTTCAAGACCAGCCTGGCCAAGATGGGGAAACCCCGTCTCTACTAAAAATACAAAAAAAAATTAGCCAGGTGTGGTGGCACGTGCCTGTAATCCCAGTTACTCCAGAGGCT
>NW_012103031.1:3074659-3097724 GCF_000951045.1 Mandrillus leucophaeus | reverse complement strand
AAAAAAAAAAAAAAAAAGCATACAATTTGGTCAGTTTTAACATATTTATTAACTCATCTAGAGAGTCATGTGTTGCTTAATGACAAGGATACTTTCTGAGAAATGCATTGTTAGGTGATTTCATGGTTGTATGAAATCACAGAGTGTATTGATACAAACCTAGATGGTGTGGTCTACTACACACCTAGGCTGGATGATGTAGCCTGTTGCTCCTAAGCTACAAACCTGCACAGCATGCGACTGTACTGAATATTGCCGGCAATTGCAAAACAATGGTAAGTATTTATGTATCTAAATATATCGGCTGGGCGCGGTGGTTCATGCCTGCAATCCCAACACTTTGGGAGGCCTAGGCAGGTGGATCACTTGAGGTCAGGCGTTTGAGACCAGCCTGGCCAACATGATAAAACCCTGACTCTACTAAAAAAATATAAAATTAGCTGGGCGTGGTGGTTTGTGCCTGGAGTCCCAGCTACTCAGGAGGCTGAGGCAGGAGAATCCCTTGAACCTGGGAGGCGGAAGCTGCAGTGAGCTGAGATCACACCACTGCACTCCAGTCTGGGCGACAGAGCAAGACTCCATCTTAAAAACAAAACAAAAATATAGGCCAAGTGTGGTGGCTCACGCCTGTAATCCCAGCACTTCGGGAGGCCTAGGCGGGTGGATCACCTGAGGTCAGGAGTTCAAGACCAGCCTGGGCAACATGGCAAAACCCCCTATTTCTACAAAAAATACAAAAAATTAGCTGAGCGTGGTGGTGTGTGCTTATAGTCCCAGCTACCTGGGAGGTTGAGGTGAGAGGATTCCCCGAGCTGGAGAGGTTGAGGCTGCAGTGAGCCGAGACCATACCACTGCACTCCAACCTGGGCAACAGAGTGAGACTCTCTCAAAGAAAAGAAAGAGAGAGGGGGGAAGAAAGAAGGAAAGAAATAAAGAGAAAGAGAGAGAGAAGGAAGGAAGGAAAAAGAAAGAAGGAAAGAAAGAAAAGAAAGGCAGGAAGGAGGGAGCGAAGGGAGGGAGGGAGAAAGGAAGGAAGGAAAGAAGGAAGGAAGGAAGGAAAGAAGGAAGGAAGGAAAGAAGGAAGGAAGGAAGGAAAGAAGGAAGGGAGGGAGGGAAGGAGGAAGGGAGGCATTTATTTGTAGTATGCCAAGTGAGAAGGACCCGGTAGCAAAATGCTCAAATCCTGGCTCACCGATGGCTTGCAGGCAAAAGTTTTAAAGGCAGAGGTAAATTTCAGAAAAACAGAAGCTACAGGCAAAATTGTGAACAAATACACAGAGGTTATACATTGGTTTAGGCCTGAAAGGGTGAGACATCTTGAAGCGAGGGCTTACTGGTCATAGGTGGACTCAAAGATTTTCTGATTTGCAACTGGTTAAGGAAGAGAAGCTTTGTTTAAAACTGGGGTCAGCAGAGAAAAACGTTAACTGTCTCAAGGGTGTGATGCCCTCCAAGCTCCTCAGAAAGAAATTTAGACCAAAGAATGGTGCTCAGAATTCAGTCTGTAGTTTCCCCTTATCTCAGGCGTTCAGTGGAGGTCCAGGTTTCTGAAACACAGCTCAGGGACATACAGTAAGATGTTATCTTTAGTTTCTATACGGAAAGCAAACATCTCTGGAAATCTTACTTTCTTGGCTTGGTTTATTGTTTTAGGCTACTATTACTTTTTTTTTTTTTTTTTTTTTGAGATAGAGTTTTGCTCTTGTTGCCCAGGCTGGAGTGCAATGGCACGATTTTGGCTCACTGCAACCTCCGTCTCCTGGGTTCAGGCAATTCTCCTGCTTCAGCCTCCCGAGTAGCTGGGATTACAGGCGTGCACTACCATGCCTAGCTAATTTTTGTATTTGTAATAGAGATGGGGTTTCACCATGTTGACCAGGCTGGTCTCGAACTCCTGATCTCAGGCGATCCACCCACCTTTGCTTCCCCAAGTGCTGGGATTATAGGTGTGAGCCACCGTGCCGGCCTTACTGCTACCTTTTGTTTTAACAATTGACTTACTTCTGGGGCTTAGCTAGATGCCTGGAATTTCCCTCGAAAGAACCAGAATTTTCCTTAATTTCCATGCTGTGGGGTCCCCAGGTCCCTAAAAAAGAGGTCCCTGCTCCATCTCACTTCTCAGCTGGTGGACAGCCTCTTGTCTCCCTGTGGGAATTCAAGATGTTGGCCCATCCTCCACTGTCCCCAGGCAGTCAATGACCTTTGTGGTCAGGATGGAATCTTCGGATCCGGGGGGTGTGTTTGGAGCCTTCTTGGCCCGGGGAAAGCTGCAGGGTGACACCTTGAATTTTCTCTGCAGTGCCGCGGGAGCCAGCAATTGCATTTAGCACTCATTTGTCCTCTCTGCGTGCTAAGTGATTGGTGACACATGGAGGCCCTGATTGTTTCCGAAGGGCTCTTTTACGAGATCTCCAATAAAGTTCTAAGCGGGTCATGCCTGTTCAGGGGGAAGATAACACCAGTGTGAGGCCCAGAACTTTTTCAGAAGAAATTCCAGCTGGATGAGCATTTAAGGAAGGAGATGAAGTCAGCGTTTGGAGACAATGAATTAGATGGCCGGATGTGTCACCGTAATCATGAATAATAAATGAGAAGGAAGAGGCTGTAATTCACAGAGTGGGAGAGGAGACTAGAAACTTGTAGTGCCTGGGGAAAGAGCGTCTCAGACATGCCTTGGACTTGTGAAAGGAAACCTTTTTAAAGAAATGCTTTTTGGAGAAAATGCCTATTATTGGGAAGAGCGTCCACGTTTCTGAGAGACAAAGGATTTATGTCTGTAACAGAAACTCTCTCCATGCAACCCCACTCGTCTCCGTCCCTCCCCTTGCACCCTGCAAGATCTTGCTAGCCATCACAAGGGCTGTTTTGGGGACAGGCCGTTGCCCCATCTTCTCAAAGGGAGGTAGGAGGCGGGACTTGACTCTAGAGGTGGGGCTTTGACACCGGACCAAACTGAGGACTGGTTAAAACAGGGCTGGGAGCTGGGCGCAGTGGCTCACACCTGTGATCCCAGCATTTTGGGAGGCCAAGACAGGTGGATCACCAGAGGTCAGGAGTTCGAGACCAGCCCGGCCAACATGATGAAACCCCGTCTCTACTAAAAATACAAAAATTAGCTGGGCGTGGTGGCCCGCGCCTGTGATCCCAGCTACTTGGGAGGCTGACGTGGAAGAATCGCTTGAACCTGGGAGGCAGAGATTGCAGTGAGTGGAGATCTCACCACTGCACTCCAGCCTGAGTGACAGAGGGAGACTCCGTCTCAAACAAACAAACAAAACAAGACAAACAAACAAACAAAAAACCCCAAAACAAAAAACAGGGACAGAGTAGAAGCAGCTTTCCATAAGACACCCCCCCCCTCCCAGTGTGTCATGTCAGTTTACCACTGCCATGGTAACACCTGGGCGTTTCCGTCTCTTTCCGGGACAATGACTCCAGGACCCAAAAGTTACTACCCCTTCTCTAGAAACTTTTGCATAGGCCAGCGCAGTATGCACCTGTAATCCCAGCACTTTGGGAGGCCAAAGCAGGTGGATCACCTGAGGTCAGGATTTTGAGACCAGCCTGGCCAACATGGTGAAACCCCATTTCCACCAA
Organism: Mandrillus leucophaeus; assembly: GCF_000951045.1. Lineage (NCBI taxonomy): Eukaryota > Metazoa > Chordata > Mammalia > Primates > Cercopithecidae > Mandrillus > Mandrillus leucophaeus. The sequence continues at coordinate 3,094,127 of NW_012103031.1, read as the reverse complement.
AAATACAAAAATGAGCCAGATGTGGTGGCACAAGACTGTAGTCCCAGCTACTCAGGAGGATGAGGTGGGAGGATTGCTTGAATCCGGCAGGCGGAGGTTGCAGTGAGCTGAGATGGTGCCACTGCACTCCAGCCTGGGCAACAGAGTGAGACCCTGTCTCAAAAACAAAAACAGGCCGGGCGCGGTGGCTCAAGGCTGTAATCCCAGCACTTTGGGAGGCTGAGACGGGCGGATCCTGGCTAACACGGTGAAACCCCGTCTCTACTAAAAAAATACAAAAAACTAGCCGGGCAAGGTGGTGGGCGCCTGTAGTCCCAGTTACTCGGGAGGCTGAGGCAGGAGAATGGCCTGAACCCGGGAGGCAGAGCTTGCAGTGAGCTGAGATCCGGCCACTGCACTCCAGCCTGGGCGACAGAGCGAGACTTTGTCTCAAAAAACAAAAACAAAAACAAAAACAAAATTTTGTTTTTTTCATAAGCCACTTCCTTAATCTATATGTAATTAAAAGTAGGTGTGAATGTGACTGCAAAGCTGCCCTGAGCTGCCGCTCTCTGCCTATGGGGCAGCGCTGCTCATAGGAGCAGTCATGGAGCTATAACCCTGCAGCCTCAGTAAAGCTGTTTTCTTCTACCCTACCACTGGCTTGCCCTTGAATTCTCCTTTCTTTTTTTTTTTTTTAAGTACAATTTCCAATTTATTTTTCTCCAGAGAATAGTCTTTTAGTCTTTAAGGACTCAGCTCCTTCCATGGGCTTTGATGGGGGTCACGGGGCAGCACCTGCAGGTGTAAATCGGGATGGGGGTGTTTGGTCCTTGCGGGCTTCACGAGATCGCTTCCTGACTACATTGATGTGAATGGCACAACCCACACAGTGACGCAGCTTCAGATACAGCTTGGGAAGCACGTAGGCATTGAAGACGCTCGCTTCAGAAATGTCCCTGATTGCTGTGGCCTTCACTATGTTTCGAATGACATATTTCTTTTTTTATTTTTTGAGATTGAGTCTTGCTCTGTCACCCAGGCTGGAGTGCAGTAGCACGATCTCGGCGCACTGCAACGTCTGCCTTCTGAGTTCAAGCGACTCTCCTGCCTCAGTGTCCGGAGTAGCTGGGATGACACGTGCCTGCCACCATGTCCCACTAATTTTTGTATTTTTTAGTAGAGGTGAAGTTTCACCATGTTGATCAGGCTGGTCTCGCCCTCCTGACCTCAGGTGATCCACCCGCCTCGGCCTCCCAAAGTCTTGGGATTACAGGCGTGAGCCACCATGCCTGGCCCGAATGACGAATTTCCTGATGATCTTATCCCTGGGCATGCATCGGGCACAGTTCGTGCAGTGAATAGACTGCACGTGATCATGACCCTTTTGGGCATAATCGTTGTGCCTTCTTTTCTTTGTCATCTTGGAGGCCTGGACTGGAGAGAGTTGCGTTTGAATTCTTTCCTGCGTGAAGCCAATACTCGCAGACTGAGTCCCAACTTGGGACTCGCTTGCCCTGCATCCAAAGTGTGTCCTTCTAAACCTCATCCCTGCAGACAGGGATCGGGCCCTGTGATTCACAGGTATAAGGGCCATTGCAAGGGGGAGAAGAGCTCTCAGCTGGAAAAGGGGTTTACTGAGTTTCACAAGCATAGGGAGCCTGCTGTTTTTGTTAGGGTCCAAGGGTTGCCTCCTCAACATCTATTTAGAGCACCCCCTGGAAAAGACAAGAGTCAGAAATAAATGGGCCTTAGGTCTGTGGATCGATGTGGACCTTTAATTGCTTGTTCATGGTCTCCTGGGAAGCAGTGAGCAGCATAACCTGTGCGAGAAGGTGCCAAGAGTGCCGTCTGCAACCGTGCCTGTCTCCTGGATCATTCCTGCCTACAAAACAGTGTCTCCCATTTTATTATTATTTTATTGTATTTATTTTGAGACAGGGCCTCACTCTGTCACTCAGGCTGGAGTATCATGGTGCAGTCTGAGCTCACTGCAGCCTCAACCTCCTGGGTTCAAAGCGATCCTCCAGCTTCAGCCTCCTGACTCGTCGAGACTATAGGTGCACACCACCAGGTCTGGCTATTTTCTTTATTTTTTGCAGAGATGGGGTTTTTGCCGTGTTGCCCAGGCTGGTCTCGAACTCCTGAGCTCAAGGGATCCTCCTGACTTGGCCTCCCAAAGTTCTGGGATTACAGGTGTGTGCCTGGCCCCATTTTGTTTCTTAATTATTTTTATTTCTTTAGAGACAGTGTCTCCTTCTGTCACCCAGGCTTGTGTGCAGTGGTGTGATTGTAGCGCACTGCAGCCTCAAACTCCTGGGCTCAAGTAATCCTCCCACTTCAGCCTCCTGAGTAGCTGGGACTACAGGCATGTGCCACCATGTCTGACTAATTTTTGAAATTTTTTGTAGAGCTGGGGGAGTTTCACCATTTTGCCCAGGTTGGTCTTGAACTCCTGGCCTAAAGCGATCCTCCCACCTTGGCCTCCCAAAGTGCTGGGATTCCAGGCATGAGCCACTGTGCCTGGCTCCGTTTAAAATAATCCTGTCTTGACCTCCCAACTGGGCCCCATTTTTGGACCCTCCCTTGGAGTGGAGTTTCTCAACCATCTCTCTACACTTGCTGAACCCATTCTTTACCTCGCGTGTTTGCTCCCCTGAAATTACCCACAATTTGTCTCTGCCAAAATTACCCACAACCAAGTCACCACGGAGCTCTGGGTTAGTAGACCCAATGGGTGTGTATTAGCCAGGGTTCTCTAGAGGGACAGAACTAATAGGGTATATAAGTTAATTCTCCTTAACTCAAATGATCACAAGGTCCCACAGCAGGGCATCTGCAAGCTGAGGAGCAAGGAAGTCAGTTAGAGTCCCAAAGCTGAAGAACTTGGAGTCTTTTCTTTTTTTTTTGACATGGAGTTTTGCTCTTTTGCCCAGGCTGGAGCGCAATGGTGCCATCTGGGCTTACTGCAACCTCCGCCCTCCAGGTTCATCTGATTCTCTTGCCTCAGTCTCCGAAGTAGCTGGGATTATAGGCGTCTGCCACCATGCCTGGCTAATTTTTGTATCTTTAGTAGAGATAGGATTTCGCCGTGTTGGCCAGGCTGGTCGTGAACTCCTGACCTCAGATGATCCACCCACCTCAACCTCCCAAAGTGCTGGGATTAGAGGCGTGAACCACCGCGCCTGACCCTCACTTCTTTTCTTTCTCGGCTTCTGTGACCAGGCTTTCTTCTGCCTTTATGATTTTGTGCCTGGGTCTTAATTTATAAAGGTGACTGAGGGTGATGACACAGAGGAGTCAATGATATTGAAGGAAAAGTTTAATGTTGGTCAGGCATGGTGGCACACAGCTGTCATCCCAGTACTTTGGAAGGCTGAGACAGGAGGATTGCTTGGGGCCAGGAGTTCGAGGCCAGCCTGGACCATATAGGGAGACCTCATCTCTACAAAAAATTAAAAAATTAGCCAGGTGGGTTGGTGCACACCTGTAGCCTCAGCTATCGGGAGGCTGAGGTGGGAGGATCGCTGGAACCCAGGAGGTCGAGGCTGCAGTGAGCTGTGATGGTGCCCCTGCACTTCAGCTCTGGGTGAAAGAGTGAGACCCTGTCTCTAAAAAATAGACAAGAAAAAGCTTCATGTTATTCCCAGTTCCCCTGAAAGTGACAGGCATGACACCCAGGCAGGCCTGCGTGGGAGAAACGCCCACGTGGGTCAGGAGGTAAAGGATGGTGGGGATAGCCCAGGAAGTGACCTTCGTTGCGTTTCCTGTGGGGAAGGCAGTGCAGGATGGCAGAAACAGTTAGGACCAGCTAGCTTGAATAAAGCCGGCGGGTTCTGGGTTATAGGAATGGTCCGTGGTTGTCTGGTACCTGGCTCTGGGTGGTTTAGGATAGGGAAAGTACTGTCTTGCTGCATGACAATCAAAGGAGGTGGCTGGTAGTATGGACTTGGAATTAGTTGGAGGGTTTGTGCGTTGAAAAAATCAACACTTTCTTCTCTTATCCGGTCAACACTCAACACAGGTAGTGTCAGATCCCATAGGCTAAAAGCTCAGTCTCACAAGACTGCCCCCGCCCCTGCGCTTCAGGTGCCAATCCCAAGCTCCAGGCTATTTTACTTGTGCTTCTGACTGACCAGCTGTAAATCGGGGTTCCCACAACCCCCTCCTCATATTCTATCAATTTGCTAGGGTGGCTCACAGAACTCAGGGAAGCTCTTTCCTTCCATTGGCCTGTTTATGATAAAGGCTGTTGCCAAGGATACAACGAGATGAAGAGATGCATGGGGTGAGGTTTGGAAGGGCCCCAGGTGCAGGAGCTTCTGTCCGCATGGAGTTGGGGTGCGTAACCCTCAAGCTACAGGGATGTGACAGTGAATTGGAAGCTCTCTGAACCTTGTAGTTCAGGGATTTTTATGGGGACTTCATCCCACAGGCATGATGAATTATCCGCCCAATCTCCAGCCCCTCTCCCCTTCCAAGAGTTGCCTCATTAGAACAAAATACATTCCTATCACCCAGGACTTTTTAAGGGCTTTAGGGGCTACGTGTCAGAAACTAGGGTCAAAAACTAAATATTAGAACCAAAAATGCTCCTAGCACTCTGCTAGCTCAGGAAATTACAAGGGTTGTAGGAGCTCTGTGCTAGGAACTGTGGTAAGAAATCAAACACAGGGCCGGGCATGGTGGCTCATGCCTGTAATCCCAACACTTTTGGGAGGCTGAGGCGGATGGATCACCTGAGGTCGGGAGTTCAACACCAGCCTGGCCAACATGGAGAAACCCCATCTCTACTAAAAATACAAAATTAGCCGGATGTGGTGGCGCATGCCTGTAGTTCCAGCTACTTAGGAGGCTGAGGCAGGAGAGTCACTTGAACCTGGGAGGCGGAGGTTGAGATGAGCAGAGATCATGCCACTGCCCTCCAGCCTGGGCAACAAGAGCAAAATGCTGTCTCAAAATCAACCAATCAATCAACCAATCAATCAAACATACTGTCTGGGCACAGTGACTCATGCCTGTAATCCCAGTGCTGTGGGAAGCTGAGGTGGGAGGATCAGTTGAGATCAGGAGTTTGAGATCAGCCTGGGCAACAAGCAAGACCCTGTCAAAAAAAAAAAAAAAAAAAAGGAAAAAAAAAAAGGAAAGAAACCAAGCATATATTTCTTATTATATCATACTATCACAGTTTGTAATATATTTTTATGTGCCAGCAAAAGCTAGATTGCAGGGGAGATGCAAACAGCATTGGCTGTTAGACCCTAAGATGAATGGAGGCCAAATAGACAAATACAGAGTCTTTTTTTTTTTTTTTTTTAGAAGGAGTCTCACTCTGTCACCCAAGCTGGAGCACAGTGGTGCAATTTCGGCTCACTGCAACCTCCGCCTCCTGGGTTCAAATGATTCTCCTGCCTCAGCTTCCTGAGTAGCTGGGATTACAGGCACCTGCCATCATGCCAGGCTAATTTTTGTATTGTTGTAGAGATAGGGTTTCAGTATGTTGGCCAGGCTGGTCTTGAACTCCTGAGATTAAGCTATCCACCTGCCTTGGCCTCCCAAAGTAGTGGGATTACAGGTGTGAGCCACCACTCCTGGCCATGCCCAGCTTTAAAAAAAATTTTAGTAGAGACAGGGATTCGCTGTGTTGCCCAGACTGGAGTGCAGTGGTGCAGCTAGAGCTCACTGCAGCCTTGAACTCCTGAGCTCAAGCCATCTTCCCACCTTGGCCTGTAAAGTGCTGGGGTTATAGGCGTGAGCCATTGTGCGTGGCCTGACCTCTCTTCTGCATCCCTCCCTAAGTCTTTAAATGTTGGCTTGTCCTACATCTGGGTCCTCTAGAGGTCTCCAGCCCCTAGGCCATGGACCGGTACCAGTTCATAGCCTGTTAGGAACCAGGCTGCACAGCAGGAGGAGAACGGTAGGTGAGCAAGCATTACCGCCTGAGTTCTGCCTCCTGTCAGATCAGCGGCAGCATGACATTCTCATAGAGCATGAACCTTACTGTGAACTGCACATTGGCTGGGATCCAGGTGACGTGCTTCTTATGAAAATCTAATGCCTGATGATCTGAAGTGGAACAGCTTCATCCTGAAACCATCCCCACCCTTGCCAAAATGGTCCATGGAAAAATTGTCTTCCACACAACCAGTCCCTGGTGCCAAGAAGGTTGGGAATCACTGCTCTAGCTACTCTTCTTGGGGAAGGTCTCCTGGCACCCTGGATTTAAATATGATCCTACGCTGAGACTCCAGGACACTTGGTATCCTCTGTAGGACCCCAGCTCTCCATGTGATCACACTGCCCCTGCCCCAGCCCAGCCACCCACAGGGACAGGCCACAGGGCTGAGGGCAGGAAACTCCTGGAAGGCAGGGGCCTCGGTCCCAGTCCTGGGTCAGCCAGTCACGTGCTGTGGTCTTGGCAGGTTCTTTTCCTTGTGAGGCCTCAGTTTTCTCATTTCTCCTTGTTTCATTTTTGAGTGCCAGGCTGCTATGCCAGTTAATAACTCATTTAAGGGCCTGGCATGGTGGCTGAGGCCTGTAATCCCAGCGCTTTGTGAGGCTGAGGTGGGAGGATCGCTCGAGCCCAGGAGTTTGAGATGAGCGTGGGCAACACAGCAAGATACCATCTCTACAAAAAAATAAAAAATAAAAAAACTAGCCAGGCGTGGTGGCATGTACCTGTAATCCCAACTATTCAGGAGGGCGAGGCAGGAGGATCACTTGAGCCCAGGAGTTCAAGGCGGCTGTGAGCCATGATTGTGCCACTGCACTCCAGCCTGGGTGACAGAGCAAGACCCCATCTCTAAAATAATAATAAAAATATTAATAAAAGTTCTCAAAACTGTAGGCAGCTTTGTTTAAATGCAACAGTTAGAACCTCAGGGGAGTTTGTGTAGAGAAGTGTCTAATGGGATGAGTTATGACATTGAACTTACCAGGTTTGAATCCTGGCTCTGGAACTTTTTAGTTGGGGCATTTTGAACCTGGTAATTAGGATCTCTGTGTCTCAGTCCTGTCATCTACAGGAAGGGCAGGATTATGGCACCTCCCTTATGGAGTTGTCATAATGACCTGATGGGTTAATACATGTAGGGCTTGGAGCAGTGCCTGGCACTTGGCAAGCACTCAATAAGTGCTAGTCATTAGCATTATCATTAGACAACTTATAGTAATTATGATTTCCCCTCCTGCTCCTTGTCTCATGGTCTTTGTTTCTTTGAATGACATCAACATCAAGTGGTGCTGCTATGGTTCGCTGGTGAGAGCTGTTGTTAAACTTTCAGGAATTTTACCAGCTAGTGGATATCACATTGGTAACTTTGGTGGGCTTTGGTGGGAGTATTTACACGATAGGAATTGGCAGATGCTACAGTCAGAGAGCTGGTTGTTGAACATTGACCAGCACACCACTGCCATCATCCAACCATACTATTACCTATGCCAGAGATAAAACGTGGGAGGAAAGGTTGGGGTATATAGTGCCCCACTGCCTACTTGCCTGCCTGGCTATGGTTCTGACACTCTCCTCCTGACTGGCAGCCCCGTCCTATCGCTAGGTTGTAACAGCTTTTTTAAAAAAAATTTTTTTGACATACTCTTGCTCTGTCGTCCAGGCTGGAGTGCAGTGGCACAATCTAGGCTCACTGCAACCTCTGCCTCCCACGTTCAAGCAATTCTCCTGCTTCAGCCTCCCAAGTAGCTGGGATTACAGGTGCACACCATCACGGCTGGCTATTTTTTTTTTTGAGATGGAGTTTTGCTCTTTTTGCCCAGGCTGGAGTGCAAGGGCGTGATCTCGGCTCACTGCAACCTCCGCTTCCTGGGTTCAAGCAATTCTCTTGCCTCAGCCTCCCAAGTAGCTGGGATTACAGGCAGGCACCACTATGTCCGGCCTAATTTTTATATTTTTAGCAGAGATGGAGTTTCACTGTGTTGGCCAGGCTGGTCTCAAATTCCTGACCTCGTAATCTGCCCGCCTTGGCCTCCCAAAGTGCTGGGATTACAGGTGTGAGCCATCACGCCTGGCTGCTTGTAACAGCTTTTGACTGATGCTAAACCCTGGATGTTCACTATCCATGAACTCCACTCACACCTCTGTACTCAGCCCTTTCCTCCAGCTCCCTTCAGCTGGGCCCTCTGAGTGTGCATTGTGTTTTTCACCAGGCTCCCACCTTGGCTAGGCTGTCAGGTGCAGATTTCACTGCTGCCTGCCCATATACCCTGGGACTTACCTTCTCAGTGCACACCGGCCTGATATCCAGCTGCCAGCAGTCGCATCACCTTGCCCTAGGGCTTTCTCTGAAGCTGTTCTACATCTAGGGCACTCTCGCCTCCTGGAAGTCGTCCTCAGTGACTTCCAGGAATTAGTGGATAAATGTATGAGCCTACCCTCTTGGATGGGTAACTCTGAAGCATTCATGCCACATTCCAGAGAGGTCTGCAGTAGGCCAACCTTCATTGCCTAGGGGGGTAACTGACTTAACAACACACTCTTTATTGGCTGCCTTCCCTCCTGTATGACTTGGCTAGGGCTGCCATAGATTGGGTGGTTAAGCAGCAACAATTTATTTTCTTACAGTTCTGCAGGCTGGATGTCCAGATCAAGGTGCCGTCAGGGTTGATTCCTGGTGAGGGCTCGCTTTCTGGCTTGCAGATGGCCGCCTGCTAGCTGCATCCTCTCATGGCCTTTCCTCTGTGCTTTCGAGGAGAGAGAGAGAGAAAGAGAGAGAGAGAGAGAGAGAGAGAGAGATTCTGGTGTCTCTTCCTCTTATTATAAGGACATCAGACCTATGAGATTAGGGACCTACCCTTATAATCTCATTTAACTTTAATGACCTTCTTAAAAGCCCTGTCTCCAAATACAGTCTTATGGGCAGTTATGGCTTCAACATATAAATTTCAACAGGGAAACAATTTGGTCCAAAATACCTCCCTTGTTTCAGTGATTCCCCTGAAAGTGCTTCCTGGGATCACCTCCCAGGAAACCTTTAGGACCCTGAACGCTTGTCTTGGGTCTGCTCTAAGACAATGCTTCTCAGACTGTCCTTTCTAGACTGCAGGCTCGCTGATAACAGATGGGGGTCCTCCCACAAATGCTCAACAATACAGGTGATAGGACAGTGGGGCAAGCCCCAGCTCCTACCAAGGGCTCGCAGCCTGGGGCAATCTCTGTCCTCCCACCTTTCAGCCTCTGCTGCATTCTGACCTCTTCATTAACCCCATCAGGGACTTGCCCCACCAAGGGCAGGGAAAGCCATCCAGGAGCTTTCATTACTGGGGCCTCAAATCTGGGGCCAGGTTCAGCCAATGGATAGGGTACAAGAAGGCCTTCTACGTCCCACCCTGGAGGGCAGACGTCCTGGCCATGGCTGGAAGAAAGCCTGCCTGGTGACCCCTCTCAGGCCCTGGCCCACCCCAGTCCTGCCCTTGACGACAAAAGAGGATGTCCCTGTCTCTCAGGGGTCTAGGATCCTGGACGCTGTGTCTGCTTTGAAGGGAAAGACACCTCTGAGAGCAGTCTGTGGCTTCACATTTATTATTGATGCAGCCTTCAGCAGCCCTCTCTTAGGCATTTCCATTCTATATGTAAATTCCAATCCGATTTCAGAGCAACAGTGGCCCAGCGCAGGCCTGTGTAAGCTGTGGCTGCTTAGACAAGGCTGGACTGAGCGGGAGACGTGTTCCTACCTGACCCCAAAGGACCTTGGTGTTTGGATTTTGGAGACTCAAATTACAATGCATCTGTGCCCTGTTTTGTTTTATTCTGTTTGTTTAATTTTTTTGAGATTGGATGGGGGTCTCACTCTATTGTCCAGGCTGGTCTGGAACTCCTGGGCTTAAGTGATCCTCCTGCCTTGGCCTCCCAAAGTGCTAGGATTATAGGTGTGAGCTACTGCACCCATCCTGTGCCCTATTTTATTTTGGACCGACTTTTGGGGAGGACTCTGTTTTGCCATCCAGGGTCACTTGTGGCTCGTGAGTGGGAAGGGAGGCTGATTGCAATAGGTGCCTGCAAACCCCTCCCCTCCCCCCATGGTTTGCCTGGATATAGGTCACCCCCTTGAGTTCTGGTGTTGAGGGGAAAATGTCACCCTGTGGTTTGTGAACAGTGAAGGATGGGATGGAAGAGGAGAGGGCTGAAGATACATGTCCATCTGCTTGCCATGGACCATATGTGACTTTTAAAATTAAAATAAAATAAAATATTTATTTATTTATTTTCTGAGGTGGAGTATTGCTTTGTTGTCCAGGCTGGAGTGCAATGGCTCGATCTCGGCTCGCTGCAACCTCTGCCTCCCGGGTTCAAGCGATTCTTGTGCCTTAGCCTCCCAAGTAGCTGGGATTATAGGCGCCTGCCACCACGCCTGGCTATTTTTTTTTTTTTTTTAATTTTTAGTAGAGACAGGGTTTTGCCATGTTGGCCAGGTTTGTCTCAAACTCCTAACCTCAGGTGATCCACCCGCCTTGGCCTCCCAAAGTGCTGGGATTACAGGCGTGAGCCACTGCGCCTGGCCAAAATTAAGTAAAATTTAAGATGCAGTTCCTCAGTCATATTAGCCCTATTTCCAGTGCTCAGTAGACACAGCTGGCTGCTGTATTGGACAGCGCAAATATAGAACATTTCTGTGCTCACAGAAAGTTCAAAATTAGCCGAGCATGGTGGTGCTTGCCTGTAGTCCCAGCTACTCGGGAGGCTGGGGTGGGAGGATCGCTTGAACCCAGGAGGTCAAGGCTGCAGTGAGCTGTGATCGCACCACTGCACTCCAGCCTGGGTGACAGAGCAAGGCCCTGTCTCTAGACAAGAAAAGAAAGAAAGAAAAAAGCAGGCTCCATTGGCCATGTTGGGCTAGTGCCTGCAGCCTTGCTTGGTTCATATGGATGAGCACCCGAAAGGTGGTTCTCAGCCTTCACGGAAAGGAGGGACTCCCTGGATCCTTGTTAAAAATGTAGCCACGTGGAGTGGGCGGCTTGTGACCTGGGCTCCGAGTGCCTGTAGCCTTCTCATCTCAATTCTGTCCTGCCTTCTGCTTTGCTCCTGGCCTCAAAGGCTGGCCCTTCCTGGCTCCCTAAAGCTAGGCTGGCCCAAGGGTGGATCTGTCAGCCACCCTCAAACCCTAACTAGGGGAAGGGAATGGGAGCAGAAGTAGGGTTCTGTGCTGCTGCCCTTCTGCAGAGCCTGTGTGGTTCACGGGCGATACAGCCCTGGCACTGTGCCCAGAGCAGAGCACATGTGTCCTGGGAGAAAGGCCAGAGGGTTTACAGGGAATCAGTATGTTAGACTGTTAGGGGCTAAACTATGTCCCTTCAAAGCCCATCTGCTGAAGTCCTGACTGCCACAACCTCAGAGCGTGACTGCATTTGGAGATCCGGTCTAAAAAAGAAATGTAGCTACTTGGAGACCACCCCTAGAGTTTCTCATTCCCTGGGTCTGCACTGGGCCCAGGAATAGCGATTCGAAAAACTTCCAAGGTGATTTAAAAAAACTTTTTGAGTTCACTTGAAATGTACAGAAAAGCTGTAAAAATGGTACAGAGAGTTCCCATATCCCCCCTCACCCAGCTTCGCCTCTAGCTAACATCAGACATAACCACTGTGTAATGATCAGACCCAGGAAATTAACACGCCACAATGCCGTTCACTAAATGACAGATCGTATTTGCAATGCACGATTTTCTGTGCTAATGTTCATTTTCTGTTCCAGGACCCCGTCAAGACCACATGCGTTTAGTGGTTATTTCTCTTGATGCCCTTCTAATCTGAGGTCCTCAGGAGAGTCTGATACAGTGTCTCAGGGATTTCATCCTGGGAGGTGCTGAGGAACTGGGACCCAGGAGGGACAAAGGCCGATGAGGAGAAGAGACAGAGAGAAGATGCAGGGAAGTGGTGTTTCAGAGAACAGGCTGCTGTGGGGGGGTGTGTGTGTGTGTGTATCGGTGTGCATGCACATCTCTGTGTACATGTGCGTGTGTCGGTATGGGGATGCACACGTATATCCGTGTGTGCATGCATAGGTACAGGTATGTGTGCATGAGCGTGTGTATGCACATGTGTATCTGTGTGTGCATGCGTAGGTATATGTATGTGTGCAGCAGCGTGTGGGCACATGTGTATCTGTGTGTGCATGCGTAGGTACAGGTATGTGTGCATGAGCATATGTGTGCACATGTGTATCTGTATGTGCATGCGTAGGTAGAGGTATGTGTGCGTGAGCGTGTGTGTGCACATGTGTGTCTGCATGCATGTACCTTCCTGTGTCTGTGTGTGTGCAAGTATGTATGCATGTGTAAAATTGGGAGGGTGATGGCTGTAGGGTGGGAGCAGGAGAAACTCCTAGAGAAAAATCTAGTGTCTCTCCACTACTATATATATATAGAGAGAGAGAGGGAGAAAGAGAGAGAGAGAGAGGGAAAGAGAGAGTCACTCTGTTGCCCAGGCTGGAGTGCAGTGGCATGATTGTGCCTCACTGCAGCCTCCACCTTCCAGATTCAAACAATTCTCATGCCTCAGGCTCCCAGGTACCTGGAATTACAAGCGTGTGCCACCATGCCCGGCTAATTTTTCTTTTTCTTTTTTAGCATTTTAAATAGAGACCCAGTCTCTACAAAAAATAAGAAAATTAGTCAGCCGTGGGGGTGGGGGGACGGGGCAGGGAGGGCATGCCTGTGATCCTAGCTACTCAGGAGATTGAGGTGGGAGGATAGCTTGAGCCCAGGAGTTGGAGGCTGCATTAAGCTATGATTGCACCACTGCACTCCAGCCTGGGCAGCAAAGCAAGACGCTGTCTCTAAACAAACAAGAAAGAAGCAAAGGGTCGGACGTGATGGCACACACCTGTAATCCCAGCAGTTTGGGAGGCCAAGGTGGGTGGATCACCTGAGGTCAGGAGTTTGAGACCAGCCTGACTAACACACATGCCCACCACCCAGCTTGAAATGAGAACACAGACAGTTCATTTGATGTCCTGTGTGTCCCTCCCTCCCCCACCACAGTCCCCTGTCTTCCCACAAAGTTGTTTTGGTTTTGTTTTGTTTGTTTGTTTTTGTAGAGGCAGGGTCTCACTATGTTGCCCAGGCTGGTCTTGAACTTCTGGCCTCAAACGATCCTCCCACCTCAACGTCCCAAAGTGCTGGGATTACAGGTGTGATTTCCCCAGTGCAGCCTCCCGGCCCACCGCCCTGCACTATCCTCAGCCTCAGCGGATGGCTGTCCCTGACAGTCGCAAGAGGGAAAAAAATAGGACTGTCAGTGTCTTTAATAATAGAAGAGATAAATCACCGTAATAAGACTGGAGACCATCCAGGTTGCAGATCAGCTTTGCAAATCACAAGAAGGAGCAGCAGCAGAACCTGGGGGGTCCCCTCCTGGGGAGCAGGATGTTGAAGCCTCCATTGCAGCTCACCCAGTCAGCCACTATCAGCATGTCGTTCTTGAGATTCATGTATGCAATATTTGCTCCTCTGCCCCAGTAAACAAATCTGAACCTGTTTTTGAGGGTAAGCCATAGAGGGACATAAGGACAGAAGCGACATTTATTTGCCTCACAAACAAACGTGCCTCCTGTTTTGCAATGAGGCCATTTAGATATCTCTGGGCATGCATTTCATCATTGTCTGATTGCAAAAGTAATCCGTGTTTATTACAAAAGCTTTGGAAAATACAGAAAAGAACGAAGAGAAAATTAAAAGCCCCTGTAATTTGGAGTTGACTACTGTCAGCACTTCTATGCACATAAACAAATTTTTAAACATGTGAATGAAAAAACATTTATCATATATATTATGCATGTATCTATATATTATGTATATGTGTAATATATGTATTTAGGGATACATATATTTGAGGAAAATGTTAAAGAGAAGCAGAGTTCAAGTGCAGTGGCTCACACCTGTAATCCAGCATTTTGGGAGGCCAAGGTAGGAGGATAGCTTGAGCTCAGGAGTTCGAGACCAGCCTGCGCCACATAGCGAGAAACCATCTGTATATGCAAAACAAAAAACAAACAAATAAACAAAACGAACAAACAAAAAACTAGCTGGGCATGGTGGCACATGTCTGTGGTCCCAGCTACTCAGGAGGCTGAGATGAGAAGATTGCTTAAGCCAGGAAGTTGGAGGTTGCAGTGAGCTATAGTGATGCCCCTAGACTCCAACCTAAGTGACAGAGTGAGACCCTATCTTTCCAAAACAAAAAAACAAAAAAAACAAAACAAAACAAAACAAAACAAAAAACAAACAAAAAAAAAAAAGAGAAAAAGAAAAAGAAAAGCAGAGGAATGATTTAACACAAATGAAGGATTGTGATTAATTTTGGGCAACATAGCGAGACTCCATCTTTACAAAAAAAATTTAAAATTAGCTGGGCGTGGTGGCATGTACCTGTGGTCCCAGCTACCCGGGAGGTTGAGGTAGGAGGATTGCTTGAGCTCAGAGTTTGAGGGTGCAGTGAGCTGTGATGGCACCACTGCACTCCAGTCTGGGTGATAGCAAAAGACCCTGTTTCTGGAAAAAAAAAAAAAAAGCAATAGCTGAGCCTGGGACCTTCCAATGTGAACACACTGGGGAGAGGAGGAACCAGCAGACTAAGAAGTGGCCTCCAGGGAGCTAGGAGGAGAACCAGGGGTAGAAGCTGCGAGCGGAAGTACCCAGAAGAGGGGTGCTGATGATGGGTTAGATACAATGAAGATGGAGAATCAATGCTGGGCTCAGCAGTTTGGGGACCCTGGCCACTGGAATGATGCCAGCTGTGGCGGATGGAGTAGCTTGACTAGTGGTCCCCCAAAAGATATATCCAGGGCCTAACCCATAGTACGTATGAATGTGACCTCATTTGGAAATAGGCTCTCTGCAGATGCAATTAAGTAAGGTCAGAATCTCAAGCTGGGTGCAGTGGCTCATGCCTGTAATGCCAGCACTTTGGGAGGCCGAGGCAGGTGGATCACCTGAGGTCAGGAGTTCAAGATCAGCCTGGCCAACATGGAGAAACCCCATCTCTACTAAAAATACAAAAATTAGCCGGTGTGACGGTGGGCTCCTGGAATCCCAGCTACTTGGGAGGCTGAGGCAGGAGAATGGCTTGAACCTGGGAGGCAGAGATTGCAGTGAGCTGAGATTGTGCCACTGCACTCCAGCCTGAGCGACAGAACGAGATTCCGTCTCAAAAAAAAAAAAAAGGCAGAAAAGACCACACACACACACACGCACGCACACACGCACACACACAAACACATGCACACACATGCATGCACACACACAAACACACACGCGTGCACACACACACGCACACATACATAAACACACACGCAAACACACACAAACACACACAAACACACACACGGACACACACACGCACACACACACAAACACACACATGCAAACACACACATGCGCACACACACATGCAAACATACACGTGCGCACACACACGCAAACACACACACACACAATCACACACACGCGTGCACACCCACACGTGCACACACACGCACGCACACACAAACACACACACAAACACACACACGCACACACACACACGCACGGGGTCTTTGAAGACAAACAGAGATTGGAAGGATACCACTGCAAGCAGAGGTTGCTGGTGACCAGCAGAAGATGGAGAGGGCCATGGGTAGGGTAGATCCTCCCTCCAAGTCTGCAGAAGGAGGCAACCCTCCTGTCACTGTGGTTTTGGCCTTCTGTCCCCTGGACTATGAGAGAACGTATTCCTGTTGTCTTAAGTCTCCCGCTTTATGATAATTTGTTCACAGTAGCCACAGGAAACTAACACAGCACAGCAGTGAGGGTTTAAGCCTGAGTCTTTTTTTTTTTGTTTCTTTTTTAGAGACAAGTCTTGCTCTGTCACCCAGGCTGGAGTGCAGTGGTGCGATCTCGGCTCGCTGCAACCTCTGCCTCCCGGGTTCAAGCAATCCTCTCACCCCAGTCTCCAGAGGTAGCTGGGACTACAGGCACACACTACTATGCCTGGGTAATTTAAAAAAATTGTTTTTTGAGACAGAGTCTCACTATGTTGCCCAGGCTGGTCTTGAACTCCAGCAATCCTCAAGTAATCCTCCTGCCTTGGCCTCCCAAACAGCTGGGATTGCAGATGTGAGCCACCGCGCCTGGCCAAGCCTGACTCTTTAAGAGGAGGGAGGGGCCAGGTGCAGCGGCTCATGCCTGTAATCCCAGCACTTTGGGAGGCTGGAGACGGGCGGATCACCTGAGGTCAGGAGTTTGAGACCAGGCTGCCCAACATGGTGAAACCCCATTTCTACTAAAAATACAAAAAATTACTCGGGTGTGGTGATGGGCGCCTATAATCCCAGCTACTTGGGAAGCTAAGGCAGCAGAATTGCTTGAACCCGGGAGGCAGAGGTTGCAGTGAGCCGAGATCGCACCACTGCACTCCAGCCTGGGAGACAAGAGCAAAACTCTGTAAAAAAAAAAAAAAAAAAAAAAAAGGAAAAAAAAGCAAGAGCGAGAAAGAGAGGAATTGGGGCAAAGAAATGGAATGGTGGTGGGGGAGGGAGGTGGAGTCAGGCAGGAAGCTGTGGGTGGAGAAGCTGGTGCATGCATAGCTGAGCCAGTGGAGGTCTAGAGGCATCTCTCATGCCGGCTTCCATTTCCTCAAAATATAGCATGATCATTTCCCATGATTTTCATATTTTATATCATTTTGGAATTTTTAATATAAGCCAATAGATTATTGAAGACCACTCCATTATCCATTGGGTGGAACATTCTTGCATTTTGATTGCAAGCCTCATTTTCCGCCACTCCCTTGAAATGGCTTGGGCTTCATGACACCACCTTGTACAACCTCCGCTCTAGAAGCTGACGGTGGGGGGGCTCTTGGCTTGGTGGACTCTGTGACCGGCATGGACAGGTGCCCAGTGCCCTGGGCCTAGACTAGCCATCGATTCCTGGGCGAAGGGGCTTATAGCTGTCGGGATTTCAAACAGCTCTATCTTGCAATGGCCTCATGTAGTCGTTTAAAATTCCAGAATTTAATCATCACGCCTGACATAAAAATAAAGGAGGGTGGGTGGCGAGGACAGGAAAATTTTAATGCAAACTCACAAGACCACAAGTTGCAGCAGCTTGAGGTGGGAAGTGCGTTTTTGCCCCTGGCTGCAGAGTGGATTCTGGTGTTTAAGCTGATGGCTTTGTGTAGCCGGGCACCTGCACACCTGCCAATCCATCCCCCTGCTCCATCTGTCTGGGTGTAGCTGGAGAAACAGGATGGTCCCACCAGGGATGGAAAGCCAGTCTGCTCTGGGCTGAATGTCTGTGTCCCCTCCAAATTTATGTGTTAAAGCCCTAAGTCCCAATGGGGTGGTACTAGGAGGTGGAGGTAATTAGGTCATGAGGGTAGAGCCCTCACGAATGGGAGTAGCGCCCTTATGAGAAGAGGCACCAGAGAGCTTGCTCTCTTTCTTACATTGTAACGATACAATGATATCGCTTCTCTTCTTGGCCTTTTGGCAAGATCGAGTGTAAGGATACAATGAGAAGTCATCATCTACAAGCCAGGAAGAGGGAACTCGCTAGAACTTCCAGCTTCCAGAACTGTAAGAAATTAACGTCTTGGGTCGAAGCCACCCAGTCTGCGGTATTTTCTTTTGGCAGCTGGAGCTCAGCAAGTCACGGCCCTTCTGAGCCATGGAGGAGCAAAGCCTGTGACGGTGCCTGTAACGGTGGCTGCAAGAAACCCCCGCCAGGGTGACATTTGTCCTGCTTCTCTCTGGCCCATCTAAGGGATTTCTCCAAGACGGTTTGGACTACACACACATTTTGCTTGGAGCATCGACTTATCACCCCAGCCTGAGAGAGCCGTGGCGTCCTTGGATGGGTTAATTCACTCGTTCCCTCGTTCATTAAGGGTATCCCTGAAGCCCTGTTCAGCGTCAAAGAAAACAATCGATTCTCCTGTTATTTGTCCACCCAAGGCCAGGTTATCCGGGTAATGGACTGGAGGGATGTGAGTCCCTGTGGATTAGAGGTCCTTGTGCAGGGTGACAAATTCAGATGAGTTCAGCCCCTGGCTAAAATAAGCCTTCCTCGTGGCTCCTTGTGAATACAGCGGACCATTCATCAGTTCTGCACACCCCGTGAACCACTTCCAGAGGGGGCTGCTGGGTCTTTAGAATAATGTTTCCTCGGCCCAGGGAAAAAGCTGGGTGCCCCAGGACCCCATTTGAATCAGTGTTGCCAACGTCTATTCCTCAAAACCAGAGAGAATCCAACCCTTTAACCTCACCACCATGCCCTGTGTTTTTGTGTTTGCCGCAGGGCTGCCCGATCAATGGATAAATTCATTAGGTGGTATGTTTTAACCTGCACAGCTTCGCTCTTCCAGTCCCTTCCCGGCTTACAACCGGGAGGCATTCCTAATGAGCCAATCGTCTGCCTTCGGAAGGCAGGGGAGCCAGCCGGGTTCTGCATTACCGGTGCGGGGTTTTCATTTTTATTTATAATGCATGTCTGAGACAAGCCAAGTGTTGAATCGTCCAGGGTATTACGGAGCAAACATCCCCGCACATTTCAAAAATCCTCTATCTGTCTGAACGAGGGGTTGCCAAGGGGAAATTTACCTAACCAGCTGCTTTTTTTTTATGATGAAGAGAGGGAGAGTGTCCAGGCTTATTGTTGGATTGGAACTTTGTCATGCAGCCACCAAAGCAGAGTTTGTAAAGCGGACGTGACATGTTCCCAGCCAGGGCCCAGTAGAGCAGCTCTGTCACTTCCCACCACCCCACAAATTGTACCGTGATTTGCTTTAGTGGTCAAGTCATGTGCTATTTCTTTTTTTTTAATTTTTAATTTTATTTTTCCATAAGTTATGGGGGTACACATGGTATTTGGTTACATGAGTAAGTTCTTTAGTGGAGATTTGTGAGATTTTGGTGCACCCATCACCCAAGCAGTACACACTGCATCATATTTGTAGTCTTTTATTCCTTAACCCCTCCTACTCTTCCCCACAGGTCCCCAAAGTCCGTTGTGTCATTCTTACGCCTTTGCATCCTCACAGCTTAGCTCCCACATATCAGTGAAAACATACGATGTTTCGTTTTCCATTCCTGAGTTACTTCACTTGGGATAATAGTCTCCGAGCTCATCCAGTCACCGCAAATGCTGTTAATTCATTCCTTTGTATGGCTGAATAGTATTCCATCAAATATAGCACAGTTTCTTTATCCACTTGTGGACTGATGGGCATTCGGCTTGGTTCCACGATTTCGCAATTGTGAATTGTGCTGCTACAAACATGCGTGTGCAAGAATCTTTTCGAATAATTATTTCTTTTCTTCTGGGTAGATATCCAGTAGTGGGATTGCTGGATCAAACGGCAGTTCTGCTTTTAGTTCTGTAAGGAGTCTCCACACTGTTTTCCATAGTGGCTGTACTAGTTTACATTCCTGCCAGCAGTGTAGAAGTGTTCCCTGATCAATGCATCCACACCAACATCTACTGTTTTTTCACTTTTTGATTGT
>NW_012103031.1:3067625-3073829 GCF_000951045.1 Mandrillus leucophaeus | reverse complement strand
AACTCCTGACCTCAAGTGAGCCACCTGCCTTGGCCTTCCAAAGAGCTGGGATTACAGGTGTGAGCCAGCGCACCCGGCTGCCCATGACTGTTTCTGTATTCCAGTTCAAAATTAAAGTTAGTTCTAGTGGAGGGGCTGATAAGAGAGAAACGTGTCTCTTCCCACACTTCCTTGTCTTTTGGACCTTGATTTATTAGAGTGGGATTTCTATTCTCCCTAATTTACCCTCACTTAAGGCTTTAAGAAAAGATGAGAGGGACCAGGATCGCAGCAATCAACCTGCCTCTGTTTCTGATGGGAGTCTGGGTCTCTGGGCTGGGGAGATGTTGACCCACTTGGAGAACATTACAGAGGAAGGCACCACCGTTCGTGAACACATAAAAGCCACGTGATTTCCAGTCATTTTCAGCCAAAACATCGGCTTTATTAATAATGAATGAAAGCGCTTTAGGCTGTTAAGAAAACATTACTGTAAAATGTGTAAGTATAATGATCCCATTCTTGATACAGTTTATGAGATCCCCTGTATGGGAAAACAGGCAAACAGGTGCTTTTACACTTGTTTTTTTCTCGTATGTGAGTGTGATAGGTAATAAGAACATAAATCTACATGGTTACTGTCTCTTCCTGACATGAAAATCCTGTTGGATTGCATCCTCCTCTTCTCTGTGAGATGAATCTGGGCTTATTTCGAACGTTACTGTATCCATCTGAAATATCAGCGCAACAGAGTCTAATTACAAGGGCTTGATGGAGTATATTTCTGTTAGTTCTGCGATTGGCAAGGGCAGAATGATCCGGTAGCCAATTCTCCAGCATCACTCGCCTTGGTGGAGGGAAAGTGTGAGGGGGAAGATCTTACTGGAACTCAGTGTAAAGGCATTTGGTAGTTCTGCAAACATCTGCCATCCATTGCAAATGTAGCAGCAAGCTTTGGAGGAAATGAGGGCGTGCTAATGGGGTAGCGTACATCTTCATTAAGACAGATATTTGTGGGGCCTGAAAAACTGCCTTCATCCGGACGCATAGCTTTGCAGGCAGGCAAGAAGTGCAGGTCGTAAGAGTGGTTGATAGAGCATTTTTTTCCCCAACAGAAATATCTATTAACAAGCAGATCTGCACACCTAAGGTAGGAATAGTAACTCATACTCATAACTATGGCCCTCCAGCAACATAAAATCCTGGTGAGCCTTTGTGTGTATCAGAGCCAGATTAAATTATGGTCACCAAGGTTTTAGTGCCAAGTGCATTTTGTTCTTTTATAATTCTCTGAGAACAGGAGATCTGTGCAAGGTACACATGAATGCTCCATTAACCTGGATATCTGAGACAGAAGAGCCCTTTCCACCAGCCTTACTGGAGAGCAGAGTTAACTGAAATCTGCTAGTAAAATTGACAAACAGTGGCCCAGCAAGCCTAGTTCTCCTTACTGTGGTGATAGTAGCAAACGTAGCAGTCAGGATGGGGCTGGTGTGAGCTGGCCATAGGGAGAGGGGCAGAATTCCCAGCTCACTGGATGTCTCTATGGTATGGAGAAAAGCTTGTGGGCATTGGCCCCTGCAGAGTATGGCATGCAGAAATGTATCTGGGCCTCAATGGTCCATGAATATCTCATCCCTGTCAACAAGCCAAAATGTCAACCCAGTGTGGAATTTAGGGGAATTCTGAGGCCCAGTGACATGAGCAGCTGGGCAGTGTTGTTATAGGACCACCAGGTTTGTATGACCATTGGAAAACAATAGGCCAATATATTGAGACAGCAGGATTTGCAGCAGAGAAAGAGTTTAATGATTGCAGGGCACAGAGCAAGGAGATGGGAGAAGATCCTCAAATCCATCATCCTGAGGAGTTCTGACCTGGGATTTTTTTTTGTTGTTTGTTTTTTGTTTTTTTTTTTGAGACAGGGTCTCACTCTGTCACCCAGGCTGGAGTGTAGTGGTGTGATCATAGTTCACTGCAGCCTTTACCTCTTGGGTTCAAGCAATCCTCCCACCTCAGCTTTCTGAGTAGCTGGAACTACAGGTGCATGCCAACATGACGAGCTAATTTTTTTTTTTTTGGTAGAGATGGGGGCCTTGCTATGTCGCCCAGGTTGGTCTTGAACTCCTGGACTCAAGCAATCCTCTTGCTTCAGCTTCCCAAAGTGTTGGGATTATAGATGTGAGCCACCAAGTCTGGCTGAGTTCTGGGCTGCAATTTTTAAGGGGACCATGGAGGGCAAAGGTTGGAAAATTGGGGTCATTGATTTATTGGGGTAAAGGAGATGAAATCATCAGGATATGGAAATTGCATTCTTTGATGAGTCAGCTTCTCATGCAGTCCTTCAGACCAGTGGTGTCAGTATGCAGGACCTGAAAGAACATCTCAAATGGAAAAGGTAATGTTTTATAATGTTCAAGTTGGTATCTACAGAGCTGGTAAGGTGACCTATAATCTTCTAACAGGGTCTACATGATTCTAGGATAATAGGCACCACACAGCTATGTGGAAACAGGTCAGAAAGCAGGCTGAGACCTCATGATAGATGCTGAATGTGCTATAAGCTTGGTTTATTTTCATTTCTTCTCCTCCCTTCTTCCCTGATTAATTTTATAAAGTTTATAGGGACACTTTCAGTGTCTAAACAGGGCACTCACTGTCTGGGCCACTTGAGGCTGGGAGGGACAGTGACTTGTCCAAGTGACTCCACTTCAAAGTGGCAGAGGATGATCTTAGAACCCCACCTCCTGCCATCTGGAGTCTGGTTTGTAGCCCACAGCATGCAGAATTCTCTGTCCTGGCTCAGTGGTTCAGCAATATGGTCCTCTGCTCTCTGAAGATGTTGAAGTTCACTCCTGCCTCACGACCTTTGCACGGGTTCCTTGTTGCCACCTGGAATGTTTGCCTCCTTGGCATTTGCATAGCTGACTCCTTTTGTCATCCCATTCATGGCATGGATAACACCTTAATGTTGACCACCCCTGATCATCCAATCTAGAGTGGCCATTGGGTCACTTTCCATCATGCCATCTTATTTAAATACCCTACATGTGCCCCTCACATGCTAATATTTTCTCTGGTCTTTTTTTCTGTTTCTTTTTTGAGATGGGGTCTTGTTCTGTTGCCCAGGCCGGAGTGCAGTGGTGCGATCTTGGTTCACTGCAAACTCTGCCTCCCAGGTTCAAGCAATTCTTGTGTCTCAGCCTCCTGAGTAGCTGGGACTACAGGTGTGCACCTTGTGCCTCAGCCTCCCGAGTAGCTGGGATTACAGCTGTGCACCACCACACTCAGCTAACTTCTGTATTTTTAATAGAGACAAGTTTCACCATGTTGGCCAGGCTGGTCTCGAACTCTTGACCTCAAGAGGTCTGCTTGCCTCGGCCTCCCAAAGTTCTGGTATTGCAGGCGTGAGCCACTGCGCCCGGTCTTCTGGTCTTCATGTGGAGTGTATTGTCTGTCTCCGTGAGGTTGGAGGACAGGCACATCTTGTTCAAAGCTGCATCTCCAATGCATCGTGCATATTGCAGGTGCTCTTAAATGTGGTGGAAGGAATGAAGTAAAGAATTGCTTTTGGGCAACTGTGGTTTGACCCAGAATACATCCAAATCCAGCTCTGGAGGTCCAGAGCACTTGACTGACAACAGGCCATCGATCCTTCACTCCTCTGTGGATGGGATGACATGGAGGAGAGTAACTTTTAGGGACAGGAAAACACCTGGAATGTGGGTGCTGCTTCAGGCTTCGGGAAGGTGGGATGTGCTGAGAGCAACATCTTCTAGTCAAGGTCATCAGCAACAAGGCAAGACTCACTCAGTTGAGGCTGAGGTGAAAAAATTGCTTGAGGTCAGGAGTTCAAGACCAGCTTGGGCAACATAATGAGACCCTGTCTCTACAAATAATTAAAACATTAGTGGGATGTGGTAGCGTGCACCTGTAGAACCAGCTACTCCAGAGGCTGAGGTGGGAGGTTTGCTTGAGCCCAGGGGTTCAAGGCTGCAGCTAGCGGTGATTACACCATTGCATTCCAGCCTGGGCAACAGGGTGAGGCCCTCTCCCTGGACTGCTAAACAAAGGTTTTCACAAAATTGAGTCACAAGTGACAAAAGCAAAAAATAAAAAATAAAAAACAGGCCAGCCGTGGTGGCTCATGCCTGTAATCCCGGCACTTTGCGAGGCTGAGGTGGATGGATCATTTGAGGTCAGGAGTTCAAGACCAGCCCGGCCAATATGGTGAAACCCCATCTCTACCAAAAATACGAAAATTAACCAGGCGTGGTGGTGGGCACCTGTAATCCCAGCTACTCGGGAGGCTGAGGCAGGAGAATCACTGGAGACCAGGAGGTGGAGGTTGGAGTGAGCCAAGATGGCACCACTGCACTCCAACCTGGGCAACAGAGTGAGATGCTGTCTCAAAAAATTTTTAAAAATGATAAAATAAAAACCGGACTCAACACCTACCTAAGATCTCCCCAGGAATCATCTGGAGCAGGAATCAGGAGCTACAACAAAGACATCCTCAGAGGGGGTCCCAGCACTTCTCCCATGCAGGCACGGAAGAGCAGAAGGCAGAAAAATCCAAGTTCAGAACTTGGATGGGCCAGATGCTTGTAATCTCAGTGCTTTGGGAGGCAGAGGTAGGAGGATCACTTGAGCCCAGGAGTTCAAGACCAGCCTGGGCAACACAGCAAGACCCTGTCTCAAAAAAAAAAAAATTATCTGGGCATGATGGTGCATACCTGTAGTCCCAGCTATTCAGGAGACTGAAGCAAGAGGGTCACTTGAGCTCAGGAGTTTGAGGCTTCAGTGAGCTATGATTGCACCCCTGCACTCCAGCCTGGGTGACAGGAAGACCTTGTCTCAAAAAAAAAAAAAAAACAAAAAAAACAAACTTGAATGAATGGAATCCAGGCAGAGGTGACTGGACCCCAGGTCTGCCCTCTCTGTGGCTTGTCTGCATAGTGTCTGACAGCTCTCCCTGGCTTCTTCTCAGGGACTGTATTAGTCCATTTTCATGCTGCTGATACCCAAGATTGGGAAGAAAAAGAGGTTTAATTGGACTTATAGTTCCACATGGCTGGGGAGGCCTGATAATCATGGCAGAAGGCAAAAGGCACGTCTTACATGGCGGCAGACAAGAGAGAATGAGAGCCAAGAAAAGGAGTTTCCCTTTATAAAACTGTTGTATCTCATGAGATTTATTCACTACCATGAGAACAGTATGGGGGAAACGGCTGCCATGATTCAAATTATCTCCCACTGGGTCCCTCCCACAACACGTGGGAATTATGGGAGTACAATTCAAGATGAGATTTGGGTGGGGACACAGCCAAACCATATCGGGAATACAGTAAAGGCCATATGCACCAGCTGGCACAGGTGGGTGTTGCATACGGTACAAATGTCAAATGGTTCTTACTGGACAGCCCCACCCATAAGCCGAAAATCAAGACCCAATTCCTCATAGCAGCACCAGCCTGAATTATGGCAAACATTTCTGGCTCCCGGTTGAACTTTGGAGACAGAGGCTCGTGTGTCTTAGACCAGTGAGAGATCACGGTCCTGCTTGAATAATAGCAATGACAGTAATAACTTGTGATGGCAGTACTGACAGTTTGCATTTAGGAAAACTATTCTATGGGCTGGACACTGTGCTAAACATGTTCCACGTACTGCTGTATCCAACTCACACTAAAGCCATTTCACCAATGATAAAACTGGGGCTTAAAGAAACAAAATAATGTGCCTACCCAAGCTCACTTGACTGATAAGGGACAGAGTGAGGATTTGAATCTGGAGTCTGACACCCAAACCTCCCTACGAACCACCATGGCACGTGGTTAAATGAGACCCAGGGAGGTCTTGTCACGTCCGGAACAGATGGAGGGTGGCCAGAGGGGAGGCATCGCTCCCTGTCTGAGAGTGAAGACAATGACATAATGCATGGAAACGCTGTCATCTGTGGCTGGTGGTTGGAAAGGTCCCAGCTGGGTCTCCGTCTAGTGCTAACGATTTTGCAGCAACACAGGGCCTCAAAAGAGCTTAAATGCAACACTCTCCAAGTTCAAAAGGGAGAACATAAAATTTCCATCAAAGTAACATTGTCGTGAGAGCCTCCTTTTCCCTGAGGCTGATTGGACAAATTGCATTCAATACTTTTGAGTTCTTCCTGGCTAAAGATGGAGGTCATTGACAGGAACTTCTTTTGTTTCTTTTTTTTTTTTTTTA
>NW_012103031.1:3066610-3067575 GCF_000951045.1 Mandrillus leucophaeus | reverse complement strand
GAGATCCTCCCACTTCAACTTCTGAAGTAGCTAGGACTACGGCATGTGTCACCATGTCTGTCTAATTTTCTAAAACATTTTTTTGTTTTTTTGGTAGAGGGGTGGTATCACTATGTTGCCCATCCTGGTCTTGAACTCCTGGTCTCAAGCAATCCTCTTGCCTCGGCCTCCCAAAGCACTGGGATTACAGGCATGAACCACCATGCCAGGCCTAGAACTTTTTTTTTGAGGTTGAAGCCGGTGGCCTTGCAGGTGATAAATAATAGAGGGTAGACCCAGCAGCACAGCCAGGCTCAGCCCTCAGAGAGTCCCAGTGCATCAGGAAGGGGAATGGAGAAGCCAGACAGAGCTGGCTGAGACTCCTATCTGCATCTTCCTTGTATGTGACCTGGGCACATTACTTAACCCTTTCTGAGCCTCAGGTTTCTCTCCTGTACAATGGGAATAATGTATCCCTTGCAGGGCTTTCATGAGGAACAAGGATATTCTATGTGATATGCTTGACATTGAATTGGTTTCCAGCACAGACTGTCAACTCTGCTAGGACTCTGTGCATTTTTTTTTTTTTAGATGGAGTCTCGTTTTGTTGCCCAGGCTAGAGTTCAGTAGCGTGATCTTGGCTCACTGCAACCTCCACCTCCTGAGTTCAAGTGATTCTCGTGCCTCAGCCTCCTGAGTAGCTGGGATTGCAGCGCCCGCCACCATGCCCGGCTAATTTTTGTATTTGTGTAGAGACGGGGTTTCACCATGTTGGCCAGGCCAGTCTCGAACTCCTGACCTCAAGTGATCTGCCCGCCTCGGCCTCCCAAAGTGTTGGGGTTACAGGTGTGAGTCACTGCACCTGGCCGGACTCAGTGCCTTTTGAACAAGGTGTCAGGTGGAAAAATATTTTCATGGACGTCTGCCCTCCTGTGCAGTGCTTCTGAGAGCTCTGAGCCCCACCTGCCCTGACAGAGGTGCCCTGA
>NW_012103031.1:3048741-3065625 GCF_000951045.1 Mandrillus leucophaeus | reverse complement strand
TTTTAGAACAGAGTTTTGCTCTGTCACCCAGACTGGAGTGCAGTGACACCATCTCGGCTTACTGCAACCTCCGCCTCCTGGGTTCAAGCGATTCTCCTACCTCAGCCTCCCGAGTAGCTGGGATTACAGGTGCCCGCCACTACGTCTGGCTAGTTTTTGTATTTTTTAGTAGAGATGGGGTTTCACCATGTTGGCCAGGCTGGTCTCGAACTCCTGACCTCAGGTGATCTGCCTGCCTCGTCCTCCCAAAGTGCTGGGATTACAGGCATGAGCCACCGCGCCTGGCCAAGTGCAGCCTTTTGAAGTCTGTCCTGGGTTGAATTGTGTACCCCCCAAAATTCATGTCCTTCCTGGACCTCAGAATGTGACTTTATTTGGAAACAGGGTCATTGCAGAAGTAATGGAAGTAATGAGTTAAGGTAAAATGAGATCGTACTTGGGTAGGGGAGCCTTTAATCTGACACAACTGGTGTCCTTATCATCAGAGAAGGACACAGAGACACACAGAGGGAAGACAGCCGTACGACGACAGAGGCAGAGATTAGAGTGGTGCATGCACAAACTGCTGTACCGCAAGACTTGCTGGCAGCCACAGGCAGAGGCGGGCGGATCGCCTGATCCCAGGCATTCAAGACCAGCCTGGGCAACATAGCAAGACCTCGTCTCTACAAAAAATGCAAACATTAGCTGGGAATGGTGGTGCGAACCTGTAGTTCCAACTACTTGAGAGGCTGAAGTGGGAGGATCACCTGAGCCTAGGGAGATCGAGGCTGCCGTGAGCCATGATTGTGCCACTGTACTCCAGCCTGAGCAAGAGTGAGACCCTTTCTCAAGAAGCCAGGAAGGAAGCAAGGAGCAGATCGTTGCCCTGAGCCCCCAAGAAGAAAACAACCTTGCAACAGCTTGAGTTTGGTGTTGTTCTGAGTCACCTAGTTTGGGTCACAGGAAACTAAGACAGGGACTCCCAGAGGGTGTGAGGAAGAGGGTCTGCAGAGTCTGGGGTCTTGGGCCCCCCCAGGCAGAACAAGGAGGAGACAAGCTCTAGAAAACTGCATACATTGGATGTGACAGCAAATAAACCGGTTGGTATAAGGAAGCACACAGGTTGACAGCACACAATACATTCAGAAACGGTTTCTCATACACATGGAAATATGTTTGGCATTTCAAATCAGTAGAGAAAAAGTGAGATTATCCAAGACATGGTATTGAGATAACTCAGCACAGTCTGAAAAACATGAAACCGGGGTCCCTCTGTAGCAGGATGAGCCGCAGACAGAACTCCTCAGACACCGGGTTAAAGAAGGAAGAGGTTTTTTATTCGGCCGGGAGCGTCGGCAGACTCGTGTCTTAAGAGCCGAGCTCCCTGAAGAAGAAATACATGGAGCTTTTTAAAGGCTTACAACTTTAAGGAATCCATGTAAAAGGGTCATGATAAATCAAGCAAGCGTGGAAAACGTGACGGGGGGCTACATGCATCAGCTAAGAGAACAAAAAGTTTTACAGTGCTTTCCCATACAATGTCTGGAATTTACAAATAACACTAGTAGTTTTGGTCAGGGGTTAATATTATTATTATTATTTTAACCACCAGGGCCAGGTGGTGGTGCCAAGGTCGTCTAGCTATTTATCTTACTTCTGTTTCTTTCCAACTTTTTGCTTTCTCCCCATTCTCCTGTCTTATAAACTAGGGAAAAGGGGAGACGGGGAAAAGCTGGGAAAGACAACAGGAGAAGTGGTGGTCTCATTCTATACCTCCATTGCTTCTTATGTAAAAATGAATTCTAGATGGATCAGAGAATTAAATGTCTTATCAAAAAGCAAAACAAAGCAAAACAAAACAAAAAAACAAAGCCACAGCTTCCAGGATGGTGGAATAGACATACTTTTCACAATTCCTCCTGCTAAGTGCAGCTAAAACCTTTGAATATTGGATGTAAAACAAACAGACGAAGATTGTGAACGGTGGGGAGAGAAGGCAGATGGGCTGGGAGTTCCGAACTCGAGGAATGGCACAGCAGTGAGGTCCCTGGGTTTTCTTCTTGTCTCATATATCCCAGACTGCGTTCTGGAGAAGCTGGCAGCCTAGAAATGCCAACAGGTACAGGTTTGTTTTGTTTTGTTTTGTTTTTGTTTTTAAACATTCTTTGAAAAGCCTGCTTTTTAAAGCCAGATAACTAGAGGAAAGGGCCAGGAAAGGGACAGCTTCATTAGATTAAAAAAAAACTTTAGGCTGGAGGTGGTGGCTCCCACCTATAATCCCAGCACTTTGGGAGGTGGAGGCAGGCGGATCGCTTGATCCCAGGCATTCAATACCAGCCTGGGCAATATAGCGAGACCTCGTCTCTACAAAAAATGCAAAAATTAGCTGGACGTAATGGTGCAAACCTGTAGTTTCAGCTACTTGGGAGGCTGAAGTGGGAGGATCACCAGAGCCTGGGGAGATCGAGGCTGCAGTGAGCCATGATCATGCCACTGTACTCCAGCCTGAGCAGCAGAGTGAGACTCTTACTCAAAAAAAAAAAAAAAAAAAAAAAATCCCAAAACGTTAGACAATAACCTCTGCACTCCAGCCAAATAAGGCTGAAAGCACTGAGACCCTCTGCCCACTTCTGCCAGCAAAGACCAAGTGTAGAACTCAGACTGTCACCTTTTATGGTTGTAATGAGGCACCCTAACCCACCCCTTCGCTGAGGTGGTGGCAGAGAAGTCTCCTGTGAGGGCTGATACTTGCCTTCCTGCTGGGTGCTCATGAGACCCCCTGCCTCTGCGGGTTTGGTGGACACCCTTGTGGAGCCCACACTGACACCCCCACCCAGTGATAACGAGGCACCCCTTCTCCCCGTTGGAGTGATTAGAAGGAGTCCTGGTAAAACAGAGGGTTTAAATAAGATCCAGAGTCTTGTAACACATTATAAGAGTGATTTCAACTTAAGAAATCACTCATTATACCAAAATCGAGAAATATCTCAACTCAAATGAGACCAAGCAATCAACAGACACCAACACTGAGATGGCACAGATGTTAAAATTATCTGAAATGTATTTTAAAGCTGCTGTCATAAAAATGCTTCCATAATTGTGAACACACTGGAAACAAATGAAAATGTAGAATGTCTCAGCAAAGGAATAGGAAGTTCTGGCAAATAAATAGAAGATATGAAAAAGAACAAATGGAAAATTTATTTTTATTTTTACTTTTTTGTTTTTGAGATAAAGTCTGGCTCTGTTGCCCAGGCTGGAGTGCAGTGGCGTGATCTCAGCTCACTGCAACCTCCGCCTCCTGGGCTCAAGCAATTCTCCTGCCTCAGCCTCCTAAGTAGCTGGGACTACAGTCACGTGCTGCCACGCCTGGTTAATTTTTGTATTTTTAGTAGAGACAGGGGTTTCACCATGTGACCCAGGTGGTCTCAAACTCCTGACCTCAGGTGATCCCACCCACGTGGCCTCCCAAAGTGCTGGGATTGCAGGCGTGAGACACAGCCCCAAATGGAAATTTGAGAACTGAAAAATACAATAATCAAAATGAAACCTCAGTGAATGAGCTTGACCACAGAATGATGGGACAGAGGAAAGAAGTGGCAAACTTGATAAAAGAATAATAGAAATTACCCAAGCTGAACAACAGGGAGAAAATGGGCTTGTAAAAAGCCTCAAGGATCCATAGGATAATAATAAAAGATCTAACATTAATGTTGTAGAAGTCCTGAAAGGAGAGGAGAAGGAGGGTGGAGCTAAAAACTCTTCAAAGAAAGAATGGCTGAACCCCCCCACCTAATTTGATGGAAGACATAAACCTGCAGGTTGAAGAAGCTTGGTAAGCAATCAATCAGGAAAATGCAAAGAAATATATTCCAAGACACATCATAATCAGATTTGTTAAAAAAAAAAATCTTGAACACAATGAGAGAAAATAATACTTTATCTATATGAAAAAATAATTAGAATTATAGCAGATTTCTCATTTGAAACCATAAAGGCCATAAAGGAAGAAGCACAACAGTTTTCAAATGCTTACAGAAAAGAATCGTCAGCCCAGAATTCTACATGAAGTAAAAATGTCCTTTGGAAATGAAGAGGCATTTAAGACATCCTCAGATTAAGAGAAACTAAGAGATTCTGTCACCAGCCAACCTACTCTGAAAGAATGGCTAAAGAAAGGTCTCAGTTGGGTTCAGTGGCTCATGCCTGTAATCCCAGCACTTTGAGGGGCCAAGGCAGATGGATTGCTTGAGCTCAGGAGTTCAGAACTAGACTGAGCAACCGGGTAAAACCCTGTCTCTACAAAAAATATACAAAAATCAGCTGGGCATGGTGGTGCACACTGGTAGTCCCAGCTACTTAGGAGGCTACAGTGGGAGGATTGCTTGAGTCCAGGAGGTTGAGGCTGAGGTGAGCCATGATCACACCATCGCATTCCAGCCTGGGTGACAGAGCAAGATCCTGTCTCAGAAAAAAGAAAATGATAAAAGAATGAATCCTGGAATACCAAGAAAAAAGAAAAAAAGACAGAAAGGCTAAAAATATGGATAAATACAATATGCTTTCCTTGTATTCTTCAGTGTTCTAAGTTATGTTTGATGGTTAAGCAAAAAGTATAACATTGTCTGATGAAGTACTCAATTTATGTAGAGAAAATATTTAAGACAATTAAATTATAAATGGAAAAGTGTAAAGGGAAGTAAAGTTTCTACATTACCTTCAAACTGATTAAATGTTGACACTAGTAGACTATGATTCATTATGTATACATAGTAAAATATCTAAGCTAACCTTAAAAAGTATGCAAAGGAATACATTAAAAACTATACATAAAAATAGAATTCTAAATAAATGTTCAAGTAAACCACCGGAAGGCAGAAAAAAGAAAACAGAGAAATGACACAAAAAAGAAAACAAAAAATAAAATGTCGGGCTTAAGCCCCAACAAATTAATAATTACATTAAATGTAAATGGCCCAAATATACTAGTTAAAATACAGATATTAGCATAGCAAATTCAAAAACAGCCACTGTGGAAAATAATTTAGCAGTTTCTTAAAAATTTAAGATACACTTACCATATGGTATAGCAATTGCACTCTTGGATGTTTATCCTAGAGAAATGAAAACTTATATCTATGCAAAAATGGACTATTCATAGCAGCTTTATTCGTAATGGCAAAAACTGGAATAACCCTACATTTGGTAAATGGTTTAACAAACTGTGAAGCATCCATGAAATACTACTTAGCAGTAAAAACGAATGAACTATTGATATTGGCAACAACTCAGATGAGGGCATTATGATGATTCAGAAAAGCCAATCTCAAAAGGTCACTGACTGTAGGATTCCATTTATATAAAATTCTCAAAATGACAAAATTATAGAGATGAAAAACAAATTAGCTTGGGGTTAGAGGTGGTGGAGGGAAGAAGTATGGGTATTCCTATAAAGAGATAGCATGAGGGAGATCTTTGTGGTGATACACAGTTCTGTATTTTAATTGCAATGGTGGTTACACGAATCCACACAAGTGATAAAATTACATAGAACTACAAGTACGCATTGTGCCAACATCAATTTCTAAAGCTATGTAAGCTGTAATCACTGGGAGAAACTGGGTGGGATTATATACAACCTCTCTGTCCTATCTTGATAACGTTCTATAAATCTATAACTGTTTCAGAATAAAAAGTTTAAAAAGAAAATAAAATTATAGAAGAAAGTGTGAGTGAAATAAAATACAACACCTAGAACTCAAAAAGGAAAGAATTGATAAATTTGACTACAGAAAATTTCTAAAACTTCCATTTGATAGAGAAGACCATAACATAAAGTCAAGAATGATGAAACACTGGGAAAACGTATTTGCAACATCTGTGGCAGACAAATGGGACAGGCCAGTTTCTCTGCTTTACAAAGAATTTGCATAAGTCAATAAGAAAATGAAACAATAGAAAAATAGGCAAAGGATATGAATGGTCAGTTTATAGTAAAATAAACACAAATGGCCAGTAAATGTGGGAAAGCTGCCCAGCCTCATTCTTAAAGAACAAAATGTAAAACAAAGAACAGTGAAATTTGTTGCTCATTTATCGGGTTAACAAAAATGGAAAACTGTGATGCTTCAGGGCTGGTGAGGATGGGGAAGTAGACCCTTTCCTACGTGCTAGTGGGAGTGTAAATCAGTACACTCTTTCTGGAAGACAACTAGGAAATAATAATGAAAATTAAAAATATTCTCAGCAATAAAGTTATGCTAAAAATCTATTCTCAAGAGTTTCTCAAGATACATGCCCCAGGATCTTTGTTTTTCATTTTGTTTTGTTTTGTTTTGTGATGCTCTGTCCCCCAGGCTGGAGTGCAGTGGCACGATCTCGTCTCACTGTAACCTCCGCCTCCCAGGTTCACACCATTCTCCTGCCTCAGCCTCCTGAGTAGCTGGGACTCCAGGCAGCCGCCACCACGCCCAGTTAATTTTTTGTATTTTTAGCAGAGACGGGGTTTCACCATGTTAGCCAGGATGGTCTTGATCTCCTTACCTTGTGATTTGCCTGTCTCGGCCTCCCAAGGTGCTGGGATTACAGGCGTGAGCCACTATGCCCGGCCGCCCCAGTATCTTTTTGTGCCAATAAATGGGTTATATTTGTAAAGCTCTTGAAATGGTGTGTGGCACATAAGAAGTCCTATGTAAGTGTTTATTAAATAAAACAACAGAAAAAGTATATATGCAAAGCGCTCAAAAAGAAACAAATAGGGTGTAAATGATGGGACTCCTTTTTGTATTTAAAAAACATGTCAACATAAATGTGAATATTTGCTTTATACATGCGTTTATGTGTATATTTCTGTATGGGAGTGGGGAGGAAAGTGTTTACTTCATTTCTCTTTATTTTATTTTTATTTTTTGTAGAGATGAGGGTCTTGCTATGTTGCCCAGGCTGGTCTCAAACTCCTGGCTTTAAGAAATCCTTTCACCTCAGCCTCACAAAATGTTAGCATGACAGGTGTGAACCATGCCTGGCGTGTTCACTTAATTTCTTAGCTTTGTAGAAATCTGTGGTAGACTGAACCATTTTTCAGTAGTTCTCCGCTCCCCTTCCTCTTCCCACTAGGGGTGAAGTAGATGTTTCTGCTTGGATTTGGTCATATGATTTGCTTTCAGCAACAGAATGTGAGTGAGTGTTGTGCAAACAGAAGCTTTCAATATGCTTTTGTGGTTTGGTCCGGCTTATTGTGTTTTTGCCAATGACCTGAGAAGAACATGCTCGAAGTTACCACTGGTCCTAGATTGGGGAAGATGTGGAGACCCACAGACTGGAGCTGCTCCAGCCACTTGCAGACTTGTCAGTGAAAAAAGTATTTGTCGCTGTAAGCCACTAAGATTTGGGGGTTATTTGGGATGCAGCATGATTGCTCTGGTAGATGACTAATATAATACCCCTCTAAACTTTTTTTTTGAGCTCTGTCGCCCAGGTTGGAGTGCAGTGGCATGATTTCAGCTCACCACAACCTCCGCCTCCCGGGTTCAAGTGATTCTTGTGCCTCAGCCTCCTGAGTAGCTGGGATTACAGGTGTGCACCACCATGCCCAACTAAAATTTTTCTATTTTTAGTAGAGACTGGGTTTCACCATGTTAGCCAGGCTGGTCTCGAACTCCTGACCTCAAGTGATCCGCCTGCCTCAGCCTCCCAAAGTGCTGGGATTACAGGCATAAAACACCACACCCGGTCCCCTATAAACTTTTGATCTGTTTCTAATTTTACATATATATGTATATGTGTGTGTGCCTACATATATACATAATTTCAACCTATGAATATACATGATATTAAAATACATAATGTTGAATATATGAATATGCGATATAAATATATATTCATATACTATATATTCAACATATGAATGTATATTCAACATATGAATATATATATTCAACATATGACTATATATAGATACACATACATATGTATTTTATTTTATTATTTCAAAATGTCAGTAGGTATTATCTAGGTGGAGAGATTATGGCTTATTTTGAATTTTCTTTTTCTTTTACTTTTTTTTTTTTTTTAAATAGAGACAGGGTCTCCCTGAGTTGCCCAGGCTGGTCTCAAACTCTTGGGCTCAAGCGATCCTCCTGACCCAGCCTCCCAAAGTGCTGGCATTACAGGCATGAGCCACCATGCCTGGCCAATTTTCTTTAAAAATTAAACGATCTTAAGAAATATTATATTTTTTAAAGGGGAGATTCAGAAGGTGGTTGACGGAGGCGAGTCTTATTCCTGACTGTTGTGGAGAGACCTGAGGTGGCGAGGAAGAGAGCTGTCAGTGGGTCTTTGCTTTTTCATTGACGTCTCCATGTTTCTTTGCAGCACACACAGCCACCCGTGCATGGGGAGCTTGGTCTGGGAGGCTGCCTGCTCCCCCTTTGAGCCTGGGTGGCATGTGTCCAGGTGCCACCCCTAAGTGGAAGAGCCTTTCCTGGGGTGGTGTGCAGATGGCCACGATGGAGAGGCAAGGTGGCCCAGGAAGGAAGAGAGAAGCCCAGGAGAAGCCAGCTCAGGATGCCTCCTGGACATGGCATGAGAGTGCGCTGTCTTTGGCGTGTTCCGCAGCAGAAATCCATCGGAGGAAGTGAGGGTGAAGGTGGGAAACAGAACTCATCTTGTGGGCAGCCCTTCTTGCCAATGCCACACATCCTTGTTGTCCAAATGTCAAGGGAGAAACATATCCGTGTGCATTGTCAGACCTCACTGCTGGGAGATGTCAGCGCTGCCCACGACTCCACTAGGAGGGGACAACTGGGAGATCTATGTGTGGAGCCCTCCTAGACTCTGCCCCACATGTCTCTTCCTTGGGCTAATTTTAATCTGTGTCCTTTTGCTGTAATAAGCTGTGAGTGTGAGTAGGATGCCCTTGTGAGTTCTGTGAGTCCTTCTAGCAAATTATCAAACCTGAAGGTGGTCTTGGAGACCTCCTGAACTTGCTAGGGGTGTCAGAAGTGAGAGTCCTTTTGTGGCCTGTTTCCCTAAATTTCCTCTTCCTCATTTTTGGAATACATATATACACACATATATACATGCATGTATACGTGTGTGTGTGTGTGTGTGCACGTGTGTATAATCTCACCCCTTGGTCTTCACAGGGCTTCTGTTTCCCTGTCTGAACCCTGTGGCAGGCACAGGGCTGGTGAGAGGGCATTTCCAGGCTCCAGTTTGGAGAATGGGTGAAATACAGACTATTCATTATCATAGTCATTGGTTTTTATTTTCGGTCTTGATGAAAATGGGGCAACTTTTACCTTGTCATAAAGCACACACCACTATGACTTAAGGATGCCAATTTATCGAGCTGACTTCATGCATTAATACATTTGATGGTTTGATACATTTATGACATTTTCAAAACCTGTCCCCTTTGGAAAATTGTAGGGTCAAGGGAACGTGTTTACCCTCTTCATACAATTACGACTGATCTGTTTTTAGGAATTGATTAGAATAGAGGCTTTTCTTGGTGGGGCTGAAGGAGAAAGGAGGTGATTTGGGTAGGAGTGACTGGAGAAAGATGGGAAGAAGAGAATATCAAGGAGGGGTCCTAGAGAGGGGACTGCAGTATCTGTGTCCTTCAACAGCCACTGGAGTTGTGATGTGGAGAGGCATTTTCAGAAGAACCTCAGTGAAGCCCCAAAGATGGGCACAGTGGCCCTGGACTCCGTTGATAGATGCAGAGGTAGATCCAGCAGTGCTTGGCCTCAGGGAGGTCGTGACTTCCGGGGCACTGGCATGCAGATCCTGGGCTCAGACACTATAGTTGTGGTGTACATTGTTGGTGCCTACCTGTGATGGTTATTTTATTTTTTATTTCTTTTAGAAACATGGTCTCACTCTGTTGCCCAGGCTGGAGTGCAATGGTGTGATCGTAGTTTGCTGCAGCCTGAACTCCTGGGCTCAAGCGATCCTCCCACTTCAGCTTCCTGAGGTATGGGACACCACACCAGGCCAATAAAAAAAAAAAAAAACTTTTGGCCAGGCGCGGTGGCTCACGTCTGTAATCCTAGCACTTTGGGAGGCCGAGATGGGTGGATCACGAGGTCAAGAGATCAAGACCATCCTGGCCAACATGGTGAAACTCCATCTCTGCTAAAAATACAAAAATTAACTGGGTGTTGTGGCGCCCACCTGTAATACCAGCTACTCAGGAGGCTGAGGCAGGAGAATCGCGCCATTGTGCTCCAGACTGGCGACAGAGTGAGGCTCGTTTAAAACAAAAAAAATTTTTTTTTTTTTTTGGAGGGATTTAGTTTAGCTATGTTGCCCAGATTGGTCTGAAACATTGGCCCCAAGCAATCCTCCTGCCTCGACCTCCCAAAGTGTTGGGATCACAGGCATGAGCCACAGCTTCCAACCTGATGGTTAATTTTATGTGTCAACTTGACTGAGCCACAGGGTGCCTAGACATTTGGTCAAACATCATCCTGGGTTTGTCTCTAAGAGTGTTTTTGGATGAGATTAACATTTAACTCAGTAGGCTGGAGTAAGGCAGATTGCCTCCCCCTAATGTGGGTGGACCTCATCCAATCAATCGAAGACCTCATTAGGACAAAAAGCCTGAATAAAAGAGAACTTCTTGGCTGGGCACGGTGGCTCACGCTTGTAATCCTAGCACTTTGGGATGACAAGGCAGGTAGATCACTTGAGGTCAGGAGTTCAAGACCAGCCTGGTCAACATGGTGAAATCCCGTCTCTACTAAAAATACAAAAATTAGCTGAGCATGGGCTGAGCACGGTGGCTCACGCCTGTAATCCCAGCACTCTGGGAGGCCTAGGCAGGTGTATCATGAGGTCAGGAGTTCGAGACCAGCCTGACCAACATGGTGAGACCCCATCTCTACTAAAAATACAACAATTAGCTGGGCGTGGTGGTGTGCGCCTGTAATCCCAGCTACTCAGGAGGCTGAGGCAGGAGAATCGCTTGAACCCGGGAGGCAGAGGTTGCAGTGAGCTGAGACTGTACCACTGTGCTCCAGCCTAGGTGACAGAGTGAGACGCCGTCTCGGGGGAAAAAAAAAAAAATTAGCCAAGAGTGGTGGCAGGTGCCTGTAATCCCAGCTACTCAGTAGGCTGAAGCACAAGAATTGCTTGAACCCGGGAGTCGGAGGTTGCAGAGAGCCAAGATCGGCCCCCTGCACTCCAGCCTGGGTGACAGAGCAAGACTCCATCTCAAAAATAAAATAAAATGAAATAAAATAAAACGATAAAATAAAATAAAAAAAAAGAACTTCTCCTGCCTGTCTTTGAGCTTTAAGCCGGCACATCGGTCTCTTGCCTTCAGAGGTGGACTGGGACTGAATCTATACTATCGGTCCTCCTGGGCCTCCCGCCTGCAGACTACACATCTTAGGGCTTCTCAGCCTCCCTAATTCCATGAGCCAATTCTTTATAATACATTCCTTTATATAGATATCTTATTAGTTCTGTTTCCCTGGAGAACTCTTATGCACTACCCAAAATCCATTTCCCACTTTCCTTCCACCAGGGCCCTAGGTTAGTAGAGTTGACCGTCTCCCCTCCCACAACACTGACCTTTCCCGCTTGGACCCCAGTAAGCCTGAGCACGTGTCATTCCCTTGGTGACTGTGATTGGTCCAGGGCTGTCCATGTGACCTAAGCTGGTCCAATCAGATGGAAGGCGAGACTCCGCACTCTATTCCGGGGTGGAGTTTTGGCTCCTCCCTTCCGTCCCTCCTATTGGGTTGGAGCAGGAAACAGGGAGCTGTGATTGACACTTGCGGGCTAAACCGTGTGATGGATGCTACGGCTTCACAGGGGGCACCAGGCGGCTGAGGCAAGAAGGCTAGAGCTGCAGAATGAGGGCGTGGTTCCTGAACCCAATTACGATATTTCTTGGGTGTCCCAGAAATATCCTGGGTGACACTGGGGGGTGCTGTGGTCTTAGGGCCAGCTGTGGATTCAGAGATATTGTAATGTGGAAATTGCTGTGATCTCATTTGTAACCCCAGACTACTAAGGGCTGTAGACAACTTTGGCCCCATAAGAACAAAGGAGGTCCCACCTCTTTTCATTTCCTTCCAAACTCAGGTGCCCTTTGCTTGAGAGATGCTGTTACCCAGCTCAGCTCCTGGGGGAAGACTCAGCTCCTGAGGCAGCTGGTCCTGAGGACGATGAGGCCTCCTGTTGTCTTAGGCACTCAGTGCATCTGTGTGCCTCCGATTTGATGCCATAAAACACTCCTAAAGTCACATCTGCCTCTCACCTAGTTACCCAGAAACCACACTCAGGACGGGCTGTCCAACAAAGGCCTCCTGGCTCACGAGGTTCACGTCACACAGCGAAGAGAACCTCACATGTGGAGTCTTGGTTTTTCCCTGGTCCCCCTTCCTGTGATGATGAATGTCTGATGCAGTGTTTCTTCCCTACACCCTCAAAAGTCTCTCTGTCTCTCTCTCTTGCTCTCTCTCTCTCTTTTTTTTTTTTTTTTCCTTGAGACAGGGTCCTGCCCTGCTGCTCAGGCTTGAGTGCAGCTGCATGATCTTAGATCACTGCAGCCTCCAACTCCTGGGATCAAGCAATCCTCCTGCCTCAGCCTCCTGAGTAGCTGGGACTACAAGTGTTCTCTACCACATCTGGCTAATTTTACATTTTTTTGTAGAGATGGGGTCTTGCTATGTTGCCCAGGCTGGAGTGTGGTTACATGACCATAGCTCACTTCAGCCTCCAACTCCTGGGCTCAAACAATCCTCCTGCCTCAGCTTCATGAGCATCTGGGACTACCTTGCCCTAATGTTGGCATGAATCTGTAGTCCCAGCTACTCGTGAGGCTGATTTTTAACTTTTTTCACTAATTTCAAATTTTTTTTGTAGAGACAGGGTCTTGCTATGTTGCCCAGTCTGCAAAAGTCTCTACTTATTTTAAACATGTCCTAGGGCGGGATCTGATCCTGAGCACCCAGAAACTCAGCGTTCTGGATTCATAGTCTTTCCTGCTGTCCCCTGCACAGTGAGTCATCTACAGTGAAGACATTGGCCTTGGCCTTTGGGACACATAGTGTTTACGGCAGGCCTAGTGGACTGTGCCTCATCTCCAGGGAACTCCTATCTCACAAGTGTAGGTCAGGCAGAATAAGAAAAGTGACGGTCACACCTTTCTGGTCTCAAATTCCTGAAGTCAAGGTCGTCTTGTGATGGGTGTGAATGTTGCTAAAAGTGAAACAACAGGATGCAGGCCTGTGCAGGAAATGCAATTAGCACCAACACTTTTATACCTCTCTTTTCACTTATCTAATTATTATCTAATTAAATAAGATTTTCTGTCTAAGGTAGAGGCAACCATACAGACAGGGTGACTTGCTCAGCTGGGGGACTTTGGCGTGCTCCATCACACGTGTTAGTGACATGTACAGTTCTTACTTTAGACTAAAAGACAAAATATTATCCTCTAGAATAGAATTAGAAAACAGAATTTTGACTTGTGAGTTTGCTAGAATTCTTCCTTCTTTCTGTGTCCCTGAGGGGTATTGATTTGTTCTTCTTTTTTTTTCTTTTTTTTTTTGAGTTAGAGTTTTGCTCTTGTTGCCTAGGCTAGAGTACAATGGGGCAATCTCAGCTCACCGCAACCTTGGCCTCCCAGATTCAAGCGATTCTCCTGCCTCAGCCTCTTGAGTAGCTGGGATTACAGGCATGCACCACCACGCCCAGCCAATTTTGTATTTTCAGTAGAGACGGGGTTTCTCCATGTTGGTCAGGCTGGTCTTGAACTCCTGACCTCGGGTGATCCACCCACCCAGGCCTCCCAAAGTGCTGGGATTACAGGTGTGAGGCACCGCACCTGGCCTGATTTATGAATGTTAGCCCATGAGATGCAAAGAAAGTTCTTCGAATGCATCTCAGAAGCAACCCTGGACTCTGAATCCCTGGAGACATCATCTTGGAACACACACCATTGCAAGCTCTCAGGGCAGTGATTTTTTTTGTTTGTTTGTTTGTTTTAATAAATAAATGTAAGGTGAATACTCTGAGTTTAAAATGTTTCCTTCCATTTCTCTCCTCAACCAGCTCCCTTTCTCCCTCTTTTCTATTGAAATCTGCTTTTTAAAAATTTTTTAATTTTTTTTTTTTTTTTTGAGGCATGATTTCACTCTGTCACCCAGGCTGGAGTACAGTGGTGTGTGATCATAGCTCACTCACTGCAGCCTCAAACTCAAGGGATCTTCCCATCTTAGCCTCCCCAGTAGCTGGGACTGCAAGCCCGTGTCACCAAACCCAACCAATTTTTTGTAGAGATGGGGTTTCGCCATGTGGCGCCAGGCTGGTCTTGAACTCTGCCTCAGCCCCCCAAAGTGCTGGGATTATAGGTATGAGCCACTGAGCCTGGCCCCAAATTATATATTAACCAGTTTGCTTTAGATGAGTCAGGGAGGAGGGAGAGCTAATGTCTTCTCAGCAGATGTTTGCAAGAAACAAAGCTCTGAAATGAGGGACCCAGTAAGTTTCTCCATTGTGATTGGTGTCTGTGCCTGTAAGTCTTGTGAAAATGTTCTGGTTAAAAAGAAAAATACACAAACGATTTCCAATAATTTAAGGCCTCAGATACAAATCGAACCAAGTGGAGGCTTAGGATAGAAAAGGGCAGTTTCCTGACCCCGTCCTCCCACCCCCATCCTGCTGACTCCAGGACCACCTCTCTGCACAGTTTCCCTCTGCAACTCATCTGGTAGCTGTTGCTGGAATGCTGGGCAATATGCCTCTTTCTCTGTTTCTTCACTTGTCAAGAGTCACAATTGGGGCTGAGAGCTGTGGCTCATGCCTGTAATCCCAGCACTTTGGGAGGTTGAGGTGGGAGGATTCCTTGAACCCAGGAGTTTGAGACCAGCCTGGGTGACACAGTGAAACCTTGTCTCTTTTTAAATTTTTAAAAATTAGTTGGGCATGGCGGTGCACATCTGTAGTCCTGTGCTACTCAGAAGGCTGAGGGCGGAGAATCACTTAAGGCCAGTAGTTGGAGGGTGCAGTGAGCTATGATGGCGCCGCTATACTTTAGCCTGAGCAACAGAGCAAGAGCCTGTCTCTAAAGATAAAAATAAGCTGGGCATGGTGGCTCACGCCTATAATCCGAGCACTTTGGGAGGCCGAGATGGGCAGATCATCTGAGGTCAGAAGTTGGAGACCAGCCTGGCCAACATGGTAAAACCCCATCTCTACTAAAAATACAGAAATTAGCCAGGTGTGGTGGCAGGCACCTGTAATCCCGGCTACTTGGGATGCCGAGGCAGGAGAATTGCTTGAACCTGGAAGGGGGAGGTTGCAGTGAGCCAAGATCGTACCACTGCACTCCAGCCTGGGCAAGAGAGCGACACTCAGTCTCAAAAACAAACAAACAAACACACACACACAAAACAATCAAAAACCATACAAACAAAAATAAAAAAAGGACTTAATTGCTCAATTGATCAACACCACATTCTTCCTGCCTCTGCTTCTCTCCCCGTGTGAGCTGAGAACATTCTTTTTCCTTCTTGTATTGGCTCCCTGAGTGGTGTCTTTGGACACCGTAAAGGCATGCTGACACCCAGGCTTCCTTTGAGGGTGGGTGAGTAGGTTACCCCGGATGCCCCCAGTCTCTGTGGGAGGAAGGCAATTCTGGGCGCTGGTTCTCCCTCTCCTGATTGCCCAATGGTCTGCCTGGGGTTAGATGAAGGCTTCCATATTTGTCAGCACCTGGGCCAGGGAGACGGCTGGTGAAAGCAGATGGGAGCAGATGTTTCCTAATCACACCTTTCTCAGCTCCCCTTTCCCCAGCCTCCACCAGGCTGGCCTGGCTGGAATCCCCCCCCTCCCACTCCCACACCATTCCACTGAATTCCTAGTGATGACTTCCTCCCCTTTTCATCATTCCGTGTGGCCCCATTTATTTTCTTGTCTTCCAGAAACCCGCTGAAGTTTCTTACTCACCAGGTGAGAACTTTCCTCCCTTTCCTGTCTGCCTCCTCCCCAGGAAAACCATATCAGCCTTTTGAACAGGTCTCCAGGCGCCACACGGAGGCCCGAGCTCCACGGCCAGACGGCCCTGGACAGACAGTCTGCGAAGAAAGCCCAGGCGTGATCTCCGATGATGGGCTGCTTGGACCTTTCTGGGTTCCCTTTATAGATGTTCCAGGCAGTTCTATTCATCCTAAACTTCCTTGCAGGTTTAAAACAATTACTCAGCCTGGGGCCATTTGGGAAGTAATAAGTCATCTTTAGAGTGGGGGAGATGAGGTGGTGGTTGAGTCAGGCCAAACTGCACACACCTTCTTCCGTGAAGAGGTGCCCATGGGAGCACATTTCTACCTGCCTGGTTACTCCAGGAAACAGTTCTTGTGAAAAAGAAAGAAAAGTTTGAATGAATTCAAAAATCTCTGTGAGTACTTTTCTCTTTTTTTTTTTTTTCCTTTTTTTTGAGACACAGTCTTGCTCTGTCACCCAGACTGAAGTGCAGTGGCACAATCTCGGCTCACTGCAGCCTCCATCTCCTGGGTTCAAGCGATCCTCCTGCCTCAGCCTCCTGAGCAGCTGGGATTACAGGCACCTGCCTCCACGCCTGGCTAATTTTTGTATTTTTAGTAGAGACGGGATTTCACCATGTTGGCCAGGCCTGTCTTGAACTCTTGACCTCAAGTAATCCACCAGTCTCAGCCTCCCAGAGTGCTAGGATTACAGGCATGAGCCCATTTCCCAGAAGAAACCAGTGGGCATAGAGGGGCTGCCAGACAGATCTGGGGTGTTGCCTCAGGTCTCCAGACAGAGTGGGCGTGTTGCAATTCGGTTTCTAGCAGAGTGTGGTTCTTGCATTAGGAACAACTCTGGAGCCACTCCCTGGGACCCCACATCAAATCATGGCTCTCC
>NW_012103031.1:3042528-3048086 GCF_000951045.1 Mandrillus leucophaeus | reverse complement strand
GTTTGGGATGGCCCCAAACAGGAGGGCGCTGACTGTTCTCAGAGGAATCTCTTCCTCTTCTCCTCGCTGGATTCTTGGGTAATGCACAGACAAAAGTGCAGAAGGAAGTGTCACCGGCACTGTTTTATTTTAATTTTTTTCTTCCAAAGAGCTTTAATTAATAGAACTAAAAAAGAACAGAGTATAGCCAGGACCAGGAGGTATCCAGGCTGCATCCAGGCTGAAAGTGTTGGCTCAGGAACACCCATTT
The DNA here is from genome assembly GCF_000951045.1 of Mandrillus leucophaeus. NCBI lineage: Eukaryota > Metazoa > Chordata > Mammalia > Primates > Cercopithecidae > Mandrillus > Mandrillus leucophaeus. Next base: position 3,047,836 of record NW_012103031.1, on the reverse strand, counting down.
CGTGGAGCAGAGGCGCCTTGAGGGTGAACAGGGAACCTGTCAACTTTCCATGGGCAGGGCTTGGCTGTGAGGGGCGGGGCTCTGGATGAAAGTGGGCGGAGCTTGGATAGGGATGCACAGGCCCTGGCTGGCAACGGGTGGAGCTCTGATGGGATGGGTGGGGCTCTGAATGAGAATGGGTGGGGCTCTGGCTGGGAGTGGGTGTGACTCTGGATGGAGATGCACAAGACCCTGAATGGGGATGGGTGGAGCTCTGGGTGGGATGGGCGAGGCTCTAGATGAGAATTGGTGGCATTTTGAAAAGAGATGGGCAGAGCCCTGGATGAGAATGGGCGTGGCTCTGAATGGGGATGCACAGGGCCTGGCTGGATTGGGTGCAGCTCTGGATGAGAGTGGGTGGGGCTCAGGATGATTGTGGGTGGGGCTGTGGCTGGGAGTGGACGGGGCTCTGGATGAGAATTGGTGGTGCTTTGGGAGGAGTTGGGTGGCTCCCTGAATGGGGGTGTGCAGATCTCTGGACATGCATGGGTGCAGATCTGAACCCCTCAGCAGTGGTTGGAAAAGGGATAATGGGAGGACGAAGGCAGGCTGTGGGAGAAGGTGTGGTCCGGGGAGACCATGGCCTCTGGGTCTAGAATCTAGCTTTGCTGCTTGTCTGCTGCATAAGATAGACAAGTCCTTTGCCCCAGTCTCCTCATCAGCAACAGTCACCTCACGCAGATCAAATGGGAACGTGCCTGTGAGGCACTCACATGGTACCTGGCACATGGTGGGCTCTAGGGCTGGGTTCCCCTCTTTCCTTCCTCTGGGTTTCCCATTGTTTTCCCTGCAGAAGGGATCAAGGCACATGAGCGTGTGTGCATACCTATCCCAAGCCTTCTATGAGACCCAATGCACCTGGATGTGTCTTCCCCTTGGGGAATGTTTAATGCAACAGAAACCAGGAGACCGAGTTCTGGTTTTAGGCATGCCACTGAGTGGCCATGTGACCCTTGGCTTTCCAGACACAGTTGTCCCATCTGAAAATGACAGGTTTGAGACAAGAGAAGGTGTTTCCAGCTTTCCTACAAAGCCCAAAAAGTCCTGGGTCCTTGCCTCTTACTCCAAAACAGGCTCACATCATGAGTCTCTGTGGGCACTGTTGGTGGGGTCCTCGCCCTTTGGCTCCCACTCAGTCCCCTGTGTCCATTTGCTTGGTTCATGGGACCTCTGGGGGTCCTCACTACAGTCCCTGCCCACTGTGGGAATGTGGAGGGCACAGGCCAGGAAGCTCCTGACCCAAGGGGAGCCAGGGGGCTGAGTTGGATGGGGAAAGTGGTTCTCTCACGTCTGGGTGGTGCCTGTGGGGTCTGGACAGGGATGGATGCTGGGTGGCTACCTGTTCAACCTCCTCACCCCTCCTCCTCCCCCCAGCTGGAGGCTCCCATCTTCCCCAGGCCCCTGAGGGTAGGTTATCAGTGTGTATGCACAGACACTGGTGTGAGTGTGTGTATGAGTGTGAGAGAGTGATATATGGTGTGAGGGCGGGTGTGCATGTAGGTGCATGAGTGTGGGATGGTGTGTGTGAGTGTGGGACGGTGTGTGTGACTGTGTGCATGTGCCTGTGTGAGGGTGTCTGAGCTGTCCCAGTTGCACATATGCAACAGATGAAGGGAGTTACTCTGGCTGTAGAGTTGGGGACCCAGGTGCTTCCATGGGCTCTTCCTCCCCATCCACAGCAGCTCCCAGTGCCCTCTGTGCAGCCTGGTAGATCTCTGGACTAGCAGACTTCTAAACTCTAACATTCTGTGATTCCAAAATGTAAGACTCAGATGAGTCACTAGAGAAAACCTGGTAACAAAATCCCACTAAGGCACAGATGGCTGCCATGCCCTTCTTCCCAGGGGATACATTTGGGCAGAGGAAGGGTTGGGATGCTGGAAAAAGTGGGGAGGGAGGGACATGGGGTGACATGAGTACTTATGTCTGCAGGGAGGCATGGAGGGACATCGATGTCACATTCATGCAATAAGAAGGGAGAGGCCTTTCAAAAGAGTAAAAAGGAGGAGCCCCAGGTCCTAGGAGATGCCTTCAGGGGTCTGCATGCACAAACACCCCAAACGGAGGTATCTTAGTCAGCTCAGGCTGCCATAACAAAATAGCATAGTCTGGGTGGCTTGAACAACTAAAATTTGTCTTCTCATGGTTCTGGAGGATGGAAGCCCAAGGTCAGGGTACAGCTTCCGGTGAGGGCTCTTTTCCTGGCTTGTAAACAGCCACCTTCTCATTGTGTCCTCAAGGTGGGGAGAGAGGGAGATAGAGAGCTCGCTGATGTCTCTTCGTGTAAGGTTACTAATCCTATCATGGGGACGCTACCCCAAGACCTCATCTAACCATAATTATCTCACAAAGGCCCCACTTCCAAATGCCATCGTATCGTGGGGTAGGGCTTCACCCTGTGAATTTTTGAGTTGCAAAAACATTCAGTCTGTAGCAGAGGGGTGGAGAACCATTGGGTGACCAGAAAGGGAGGACTGAATGTAACACGACGATGGCCTTTAGTAGTCACTGACAGCTTGCTGTGTGTTAGGCATTGTGCTCAGAATTCTATATGTATCAGCTTCCATCACTTTTGGGGCCCAAGGTGGGATTTTTTTCCCCATACCTTGCACCCTCTGAACACAACCACCCGAAAACACAGCCATCCCAACTGAGCACCCCACTGTCCCAAATAACTCAGTGTGGTTCCCTTTAAGTCACAGACTTCCCTGGTGCATTTAAAATGATTCCATTTAGCAAAATCAATTGACCCACAACTTTTCCAGGGACACAAATATTAGCTAATGCAAAAGACAAACAGAAAAGGATATTTTATCTCCTTGCATAACTAGCTCAGTGGTTTTCTTTTACCTCCCCGGAGAGGAAGCAGAGTTATATAAGTCAAGCTTTGGTGTCTCAGGATGTCTGAAGTCACTGATGGCAAAAACTTGGAGTTCTAAGAGCCAGTCAGTCACGAAACTCACTTTGTTAGGGGCAAAACAAGCAGGTTTGTAATCAACAAGCATCCATTTCTTTTCTGTTCTATGTGCTTCACTTTTGGGGCGGGAGTCTCCACTTTTCTTGGGTTTGCCCTTTAAACACAATTAATCAGCATGTCTTTGTCCAAACTGGGGCAAGGGAGGCATTCACAGACAATAGATCACTTATTTGGATCCTCATTTGTGTGTGCATCTTGCCCTATGCTTTTTCCTTCAGGTTCCATTATGGGTTTAACTGTGTCCTCTATACCAGCAATCCCCAACCTTTTGGCACAAGGAACCAGCTTAGTGAAAGACAATTTTTCCACAGACAGGGGCAAGAGATGGTTTCGGAATGATTCAAGCCCATTCCGTTTATTGTGCACTTTATTTCAATTATTATTGCATTGTAATAGATAATGAAATAATTCTACAACTCACCATCATGTAATTCTACAACTCACCATCAAGCTCAGTGGGAGTCCTGAGCTTGTTTTCCTGCAACTAGACAGTCCCATCTGGGGGTGATGGAAGACAGTGACAGATCATCAGGCATTAGATTTTCATAAGGAAGGTGCAACCTGGATCACTCACATGCACAATTTACAATAGGGTTTGAGCTCCTATGAGAATCTAATGCTGCTGCTTATCTGACAGGAGGCAGAGCTCAGGCCATAATGCAAGCAATAGGGAGTGGCTGTAAATACAGATGAAGCAGCCAGGCGCAGTGGCTCACACATGTAATTCCAGCACTTTGGGAGGCTGAGGTGGGTGGATCATAAGGTCAAGAGATCAAGACCATCCTGGTCAACATGGTGAAACCCCGTCTCTCTGTCTCTTATACACATCTAGATGTGTATAAGAGACAGGTATATGTATATACCTCCAATATTGTTAAATAACTTGTCAGGATTCACATTGTTTTCATTCTCTCTCCCTCCTCCTCCTTCCTCCAAAAAGGAAGCTTCCTAGGGCCAATGTAACCTATTGCCACAATCAGGTGACTTAAGGCAACAAAAATAGATTCTCTCATGGTCTGGAGGCCAGAAGTCCAAAATCCAGGCATTGGCAGGACTGTTTCCTTCTGGAAGCTCTGAGGGACAGTCATCCTCTGTTTCTCTCCAGCTGCTGGGGTGGCCGGCAGTCTTGGCGTTCCTTGGCTTATAGTTGCATCACTCCAGTCTCTGGCTCCATCTCCACCAGCCTCCTCCTTGTGTGTGTGTGTCTCTGTGTCTCTTCTTCTGGGGATACCAGTCCTCGGATTAGCACCCACCCTAATCCAGCACGACCTCATTTTAACTCGATTAATGACCGCTGCAAAGACCCTATTTCCAAACAAGATCCCATACACAAGTTCGGGGAATTGGGACTTCTACATGTATTTTTGGGGAACACAGTTTAACCCCCAGTGGGGCCATACCTTGGGATCAGCGGGCACGAAGGTGCTGCTTTGAGTGCTGGTGCCAACAGCCATGGCGGCCAAGGGCCCCTCTTCTGCCTGGGAGTAGAGGGGAAGAGTTACCTTCCACCCCAGAGGCAGCCTGTGGGTATAAATCCCCTCCAACTCCTTGCTTCACAGCAGGACAGCTCTGCAGGGCAATTTTCTCACCAGAGACCCCTTAACTCTCATCCCCCTGTGGCCCGAGATCACATCCTTGCTGGACTTCCCCTGTGCCCTGTCTTGCCCTGGCCTCCATCAATAAACCTTGTCCTCTCCTCTCCAATTCCCAACTCAGGCTTTGCTTCCTGGGACCTTTAAGGAAATATCTCTCTTGATAGGTTCCCCCTCTATGATTTTGACATTTTAATTTAATTTAATTTTTTAAAGAAACTAGGTCATTTGTCCTGCAGAGTCTCCGTTGGCTGGATGTGCCTGATCGTACCCTGGGGTGCACTTGGTTTTTACTGCCAGCCTCTCTCATGCTCTGATTCACCCTTTGAGGTCTGCAGCCCCTGCCCATGATGTAGACAGGGCACAGGTGCCACAGGTTCACCTCCCGGACAGCCCGCCCGCAGGCCCCCAGTCATGTGGATAATCAGGTAGAGCTCTGTTGAAAACCAACCCCAACAGGCCAGGCGCGGTGGCTCATGCCTGTAATCCCAGCACTTTGGAAGGGCCAGGGGGGTGGATTACCTGAGGTCAGGAGTTCAAGACCAGCCTGACCAACATGGTGAAACCCCATCTCTACTGAATACAAAAGATTAGCCTGGCGTGGTGGCACATGCCTGTAATTCCAGCTACTTGGGAGGCTGAGGCAGGAGAATCACTTGAACCTGGGAGGTGGAGGTTGTAGTGAGCCGAGATTTCATCG
>NW_012103031.1:3036393-3038243 GCF_000951045.1 Mandrillus leucophaeus | reverse complement strand
TCTCTCTCTCTCTCTCTCTCTCTCTGAGACCAAGTCTCACTCTGTTGCCCAGGCTAGAGTGCAGTGACACGATCTTGGCTCACTGCAACTTCTGCCTCCCAGGTTCAAGTGATTCTCCTGCCTCAGCCTCCCGAGTACTGGGATTACAGGTGCCCGCCACCACACTCGACTAATATTTTGTGTTTTTAGTAAAGATAGGGTTTCACCATGTTAGCCAGGCTGGTCTCGAACTCCTGACCTCAGGTGATCTGCCTGCCTCGGCCTCCAAAGTGCTAGGATTACAGGTGTGAGCCACTGCACACGGCAGGTATTTTTTTTTAATAGTAATGTGAGGATGAACTGATACACAGGGGTTGTGGACACCAAAGCTTTTGTTATGTAGATGGAACCTCAGAGGTGGAAGCCCTCAGAGAGAAGAGGTGGAAAATGTCCCTTTTCTGACGTTAAAAGGTGTCGGACTCTGAGTTCATGTCTCCTAGATCTGGGAAAGTGCTGGCTTCTTTAATGGAGATTCTCTACAGATGCAAATTTCCCCCACCAAAGATGGCTTTGCATGGCCATTTCAAAGTACATCAAAGAAATATATTTTGGGGTAAAATATTTTGATGTCCTTCTGGGTCTGCTATCTGTCATGTGATGCTATACCAGAGTCAGGCTGGAATTTGAGGTCTTATTGCCACAGAGTCTGTCCTGTCAGTCTTATGATTTCTATTTTAATGTTAATGCTGGTCAGTTGTGCCTAAATCCCAAGAGGGAGGAGGTATAATGAGACATGTCCAACCTCCCTCCTTATCATGGCAGACAATTCCATTTTTCAGGTTTCTATGGGGTCTTCTTGGCCCAGAGGGAGTTGACTGAGTCGTTTGGTTGGGAGTAGGAGTTTATTTTTGGTTTACAGCTCTGAGCCTGGGAGCAAGATGGGGGCCCTCCTGGCCGGAGTCAGGCTGAACTGCAAGGTGGGAGAGGCCTTTCAGGGCTGGCTGTGACCATTGTGGGACTTTGACATGGGGCTGTTTACAGTTCCTGAACTACCTCTTCTCAGCCTTTCCTGTCTTACTTGGTGAGGTCTTGTAAAGTAGTGAGCCTTCTCCAGTGGGCAATAGGAAACCAGGGATTTCATGCACACCTTGCATTGTTCTGGGGAAGCATTTATCTCTAGTAGCCAGCAGGGGGTGGCATCAGGTACCAAAGGTGTGAGCCTGGCCCAAGAGAGTGGGAGCAGAGGGCTTTGCAGATTTGGGAGAGGTCGTCAGGTGTCCCCATGCCCCACCACTCCTTTGTGCTCCACCACAGCTCTCTGGCCTCACCAGCAAGCATCATAATAGCTAGAAATGAGACTCGCAGATTTTTCTCCAAATACCTTCCAGTCCTAAACTCGGGGTGGGCATATGGCTGAGGATGTACCATGTCTGCGGTTGGCTTGAGCAGAGGTGAGAGTAAAGGTCGTGCAGGGCAACCCCTTGTCCATATGCATCCAAGGCCTATTTTGCGGGGCACACATTTTGGGCCTCTCATGGGGCAAACATTGTCACCCAGGTTTTAAAATCAGGCGTGGCCCTGGAAGTCATTTCTCTTGCCACCGAGAGACACAGCACCCCTGAGATGAATTAGCCCCTCTGGCATGGCCCTTCCACCAGAATTCTCCGCATGGGGCTATTTGTTCTTTCTTTCTCATCTTTTCCTTTTTCTGGCTGGGATTCTGGCGCCACAGCTGCCAGCCTGGTCCCAAATCTCACACCAGGGCCGCAGCCCTGAGAGGCTGATTCTGTCAGAGCCTTATTGGGTTGCAAGTCGCCCGGACAATGTCTTAGACAAGGGCATGCTGCTCTGAGATTAAATTCTTCCACAGA
>NW_012103031.1:3030795-3031888 GCF_000951045.1 Mandrillus leucophaeus | reverse complement strand
AAAAAAACAAAAACAAAAACAAAACAACAATAACAACAACAATAAAAGACCCCACAACAAATTCTGTAAAATATTCAAAGAGGTTTATTACAAGCCAGTATGAGTGACCGTGGCCCTGGGAACAGTCTCAAGAGGTCCTGAGAAAGTGTACCTGGGAGCCAGCCATGGTGCTCATGCCTGTAATACCAGCATTTTGAGAGGCCAAGGTGGGTGAATCATTTGAGTTCAGGAGTTCGAGACCAGCCTGGCCAACATGGTGAAACTCTGTCTCTACTGAAAATATAAAAATTAGCCAGGCGTGGTAATGGGTGCCTGTATTCCTGCTACTCAGGAGGCTGAGGTAAGAGAATCACTTGAACCTAGGAGGTGGAGCTTGCAGTGAGCCAAGATCGCGCCACTGTACTCCAGCCTGGGCTACAAAGGGAGACTCCGTCTCAAAAAAAAAAAAAAAGTGTACCTAATGGGGTTGGGTTACAGGTTGGTTTTATATATTTTAGGGAGACAAATTGTAGGTAAAATTATAAATCAATACATGGAAGATGTACGTTGGTTCAGCTTAAAGGGGTGGGTTATCTTAAAGCAGGGACTTACAGGTGGATTCAGAGATTTTCTGATTGGCAATTGGTTGAAAGAGTTAAGCTTTGGCTAAAGACTTGAAGTCAGCAGAAATAAACGCTTGAGTTGAGATAATGGGGTCATATGGTTTGGATCCATGTCCCCACCCAAGTCCCAGGTTGAATTGTAATTCCCAATGCTAGAGGTGGGGCCTGCTGAGATGTGATTGGATCATGGGGGTGGAGTTCTCATGAATGGCTTAGCACCATCCCCCACTTGGTTCTGTAGAGTGAGTGAGTGTGCACAAGATCTGGTTGTTTAAAAGTGTGTGGCACCTCCCTCCTCTCTCTCTTGCTCCTATTCTGGCCATGTAAGACGTTCCTGCTTCCCCTTCACCTTCCGCCATGATTGAAAGTTTCCTGAGGCCTCCCCAGAAACTGAGCAGGTGCCAGGACCATGCTTCCTGTTCAGCCTGCAGAAACATGAGCCAATTAAGCCTCTTTTCCTTATAAATTACCTGGTCTCAGGTCTGTCTTTC
>NW_012103031.1:3013573-3026307 GCF_000951045.1 Mandrillus leucophaeus | reverse complement strand
GAGTTTATTTTTGGTTTACAGCTCTGAGCCTGGGAGCAAGATGGGGGCCCTCCTGGCCGGAGTCAGGCTGAACTGCAAGGTGGGAGAGGCCTTTCAGGGCTGGCTGTGACCATTGTGGGACTTTGACATGGGGCTGTTTACAGTTCCTGAACTACCTCTTCTCAGCCTTTCCTGTCTTACTTGGTGAGGTCTTGTAAAGTAGTGAGCCTTCTCCAGTGGGCAATAGGAAACCAGGGATTTCATGCACACCTTGCATTGTTCTGGGGAAGCATTTATCTCTAGTAGCCAGCAGGGGGTGGCATCAGGTACCAAAGGTGTGAGCCTGGCCCAAGAGAGTGGGAGCAGAGGGCTTTGCAGATTTGGGAGAGGTCGTCAGGTGTCCCCATGCCCCACCACTCCTTTGTGCTCCACCACAGCTCTCTGGCCTCACCAGCAAGCATCATAATAGCTAGAAATGAGACTCGCAGATTTTTCTCCAAATACCTTCCAGTCCTAAACTCGGGGTGGGCATATGGCTGAGGATGTACCATGTCTGCGGTTGGCTTGAGCAGAGGTGAGAGTAAAGGTCGTGCAGGGCAACCCCTTGTCCATATGCATCCAAGGCCTATTTTGCGGGGCACACATTTTGGGCCTCTCATGGGGCAAACATTGTCACCCAGGTTTTAAAATCAGGCGTGGCCCTGGAAGTCATTTCTCTTGCCACCGAGAGACACAGCACCCCTGAGATGAATTAGCCCCTCTGGCATGGCCCTTCCACCAGAATTCTCCGCATGGGGCTATTTGTTCTTTCTTTCTCATCTTTTCCTTTTTCTGGCTGGGATTCTGGCGCCACAGCTGCCAGCCTGGTCCCAAATCTCACACCAGGGCCGCAGCCCTGAGAGGCTGATTCTGTCAGAGCCTTATTGGGTTGCAAGTCGCCCGGACAATGTCTTAGACAAGGGCATGCTGCTCTGAGATTAAATTCTTCCACAGAGATGGGGCCCGTCTTCCCTCGTAAAACATGAACTTCTGTCAATGTCAGTGCCCTCGGATCCGAGGGGAGCTCTGCAGTTGAGCCTGTGGGGACAGGGACAAGGAGATGACAAAGATGCTGCTCTCTGGGACTGCCTGCCTCTTGAGGGAGAGACTCCAGGCATGTGGGGAATGAGTCCTGGGTTGGAATTCTTAGCTTCTCGCCCTACTGGCTGGGTGGCTTTAGGTACCTCACTTTGCCAGCCAGAGCCACACAGTCCCTATCTGAGAGATGGTTCAGTGCAAATGTAATCAGAGAAGGCAAAATATCTGGCACATACTTTGTGATCAAGCTGTATTTGTTCTCTCTGCTCCCAGTATCTTCTCCAAGAGTCTGAAATTCCTACTTTTCAGGGTAAAGCAAGAACAATACTCTTCTGGGGTTATCACTTGAGTTTAAATGGATTAAGCAACACATGAACATTCAGTCTGTTTTAATGTGGATGCTATACTCTTTTTTCCCTTTTCTTCACGCCATCAGAAAATGTCAGTCCAGCCAGGTGCAGTGGCTCATGCCTGTAATCCCCGCGCTGTGGGAGGGCAAGGTGGGAAGATCCCTTGAGGCCAGAAGTTTGAGACCAGCCTGGGCAACATAGTGAGACTGCATCTTTAGATGTATATATAAAAAATTAGCCTGGCATGGTGGTGTGCACCTGTAGTCCTAGCTACTTGGGAGGCTGAGGTGGGAGGATCACTTGAGCCCAGGAGGTCAAGGCTGCAGGGAGCTGTGATGGTGCCACTGCACTCCGGCCTGGGTGGTAGAGTGAGACCCACCTCAAAAAAAGAAAAATAACTTCAGCCCAGTCTAGGGTAGGAGTGAGGTGTGGGATGGGCAGGGTCCCTCTCCCTGACCGGACCATCAGGGGCAAACCCTCCCTTCACCGGCCCGCTCACGTCTGTAGTCCCATCTCCTGGCTCTAGTAGTACCATGGCTTTGGTGGAGGCTCTGGCCTCAGTGGCTACTGGAGTGTGCCCTGCTAGGAAAGAGAAGATGTTTTCTGCTGTCAGGAAGAAAATTGTGTGCAGCTGGGGAGGGAGCTTGGTGCCTGGTACTGTTCTAGGTGTTTAGGACACAACAGTGTAGAGTCAGCCAACTCTCCTTCCTGGACTCATATTCCAGTAGGAGAGAACCAGTAAACGGAAAGTATAATGCTTAAAAAGATGCAGCAGCCGGGTGCGGTGGCTCACGCCTGTAATCCCAACACTTTGAGAAGCCAAGGGGGGGGCGGATCATGAGGTCAGGAGTTCGAGACCAGCCTGGCCGACATAGTGAAACCCCATCTCTACTAAAAATACAAAAAATTAGCTGGTGGTGGTGGCAAGCGCCTGTAGTCGCAGCTACTCAGGAGGCTGAGGCAGAAGAATCGCTTGAATCCGGGAGGCGGAGGTTGCAGTGAGTCGAGATTCTAACCCGAGTGACAGTGCAAGAAAGACTCTGTCTCAAAAAAAAAAAGAAAGAAAGAAAAAAAAGATTCTGCAGCAAGCTAGAGAGTACCAAGCATCATGAGAAAAGGAAGCATCAAGCTGGGTAAGGGGCTGTGAGTGCAGGTAACGAGTGAGAGGTAGCTCCCGGGGAGGGGTTGCAAAATCCTATAAGGCTGCTGGAAGGTGGGGCTCAGTGAGAAGATGACTTATTTTTTATTTATTACTATGTTAAAAATTTTATTTATTTATTTTAGAGAAAGGGTCTCACTCCGCCAGCTGGAGAGCAGTGGAATGATCATAGCTCACTGCAGCATCAACCTCTTGGGTTCAAGGGATCCTCCTGCCTCAGCCTCCTGTGTAGATGGGACCACAGGTGTCACCCACCTCCATATGCAGCTATTTTTTTTCTTTACTTTTGGTAAAGATGGGATCTCACTATGTTGCCCAGGCGGGTCTGGAACTCCTGGCCTCAGGCAATCCTCCTCACCTCAGCCCCCCAAAGTGCTCGGATTACACCAGTGTGAGCCACCACACCTGGCCAGAAGGTGATTTTTAAACAAATAATTGAATTATGCAAGAGGGGTAGTCAAGTGGAGATCTGGGTGGAGGGTGTCCAGGCAGAGAGAACAGTCAGTGCCTACGCCCTGGGGCAGGAGTGTGCGTGGTGTGTTTGAGGCACAGAGGCAGGAGACGAGCGAAGCTGTGAAAGGATTTTGGGTTTTACTCTGAATGAGATGGGGAGGTACTGCAGGGGGTTTGTTTTGCTTTGTTTTGTTTTGAGACGGCGTCTTGCCCTGTTGCCCAGGTTGGAGTGCAGTGGTGTAATCTCTGCTCACTGCAACCTCCACCTCCCAGGTTCAAGTGACTCTCCTGCCTCAGCCTCCTGAGCAACTGGGATTACAGGTGCCCAGCTGATTTTTGTATTTTTAGCAGAGACGGGGGTTTCACAATGTTGGCCGGGCTGGTCTCGAACTCCTGACCTCAGGTGTTCCACCCACCTTAGCCTCCCAAAGTGCTGGGATTACAGGTGTGAGCCACCGCGCCCGGCCTGTTTTGTTTTGTTTTTAAGACATAGAGTCTCATTCTGCCTCCCAGGCTGGAATGCAGTGGCGCCATCATAGTTCACTGCTGCCTCAGTCTCCTGGGCTCAAGTGATCCTCCAACCTGGGCCTCCCAAAGTGCTGGGATCATAGGCATGAACCACCGAGCCTGGCTGAATTAGGGCTTTGATAAAAGACATGACATTGTCTGCTCTAGGGACACAAGAATAGAGCAGGTTGACCAGTTAGGAGGTGGTCACAGTGGTTCATGTATGAGATGATGGCCCTAGATCTGAAATTGGGTGGCTGCAATGAAGTGGGGAGATTGGTTTCTGGGTGTATTTTTGTAAGTATTTCCAGCCAGATTGGATGTGGGATGTGAGGGAAAGAGGAGTCAAGGATGACTCAAAGCTTTTGACCCAGGGACCTGGAGGAACAGAGCCTCCATCAACAAGGATGGAGAAGATGATGTGAGAAGTTGGTTTTGGATGGATGGAAGGCTGGGGGTTCAGTTTTGGACGGATTGACTTACACAAGAGGAGTAGCCAAGTGGAGATCTGGGTGGAGGGTGTCCAGGCAGAAAGAACAGTCAGTGCCAACGCCCTGGGGCAGGAGTGTGCCTGGTGTGTTTCAGGCACAGAGGCAGGAGATGAGTGAAGCTGTGAAAGGATTTCACAGTTGCATGGAGGTGTCTGTTAGACAATTCCAGGCAGATACTCAGTCAGAAGTTGGATATAAACGTCTATCTGGAGTTTGGGAGAGAGAGCCAGGTTAGTGATGTACTGCGGGTCATTAGCCTATAGATGGAATTTATAGACCATGAGACTGAACAAGGTCAAAGCAACAAGGATATATGAAGAAGAGAAGAGAACAGAGGTCTGAGCCCTGGAACCCTTCAAAGTCAAGGAGAAGAGAATAAACCAGCACAGAGGGTCAAGAAGCTGCCAGTGACGGGGTGGATGGGGTCATTGTTGACCTTGACAAGAGTACTGTTATCAGCAGCATCCACATGTTGAAGCCCTAACCCCTATCATCTCAGAAAGTGACAGTGTTTGGAGACAGGGTCTTTAAGCAGTGAATTAAGGTGAGATGAGGTCACCTTAATCTAATAGGACTGGTGTCCTTATAAGAAGAGGAGCTTGGCCGGGCACAGTGGCTCACACCTGTAATTGCAGCACTTTGGGAGGCCGAGGCGGGCAGGTCACGAGGTGAAGAGATCGAAACCATCCTGGCCAACATGGTGAAACCCTGTCTCTACTAAAAATACAAAAATTAACTGAGCATGTGGTCCCAGCTACTACTCGGTAGACTGAGGCAGAAGAATTGCTTGAACCCAGGAGGCAGAGGTTGCAGTGAGCTGAGATTGCGCTGCTGCACTCCAGCCTGGTGACAGAGTGAGACTCTGTCAAAAAGAAAAGAAGAGGAGCTTAGACACATATGTGTGCAAAGGAAAGATGATATGAAGACACAGGGAGAAAACAGCTATCCATAAGCCAGGGAGAGAGACTCAGAAGGAACCAGCCCTGCTAACAGCTTGATCTTGGACTTCCAGGCTCCAGAACCGTGAGACAATACATTTCTGTTGTTTAAGCCACTCTTCTGTTGTTAAGGTCGCACCAGCTCCGATAGGCTTAAGAAAGTGTGGGAAGAGAGAATAGGAACAGGAAAATATAGATAACTCTTCAGAGAGATTTACTGTAAACAAGAGCAAAGACGACTGGTAGCTTCCAGAGGAAGTAGGATTAAGGGATTATTTTTCCTTTTCTTTGAAACTTATTATTTATTTATTTATTCATTTATTTATTTGATGGAAGAGATGGGAGACATAACAGCTTGTTATTTTGTTGCTGGGAATGATCGCCAGGCAAGAAAGATCATGGAGACCACTGTTCTACCTTCTGCTTCTATGATATCAACTCTTTTTTTTTTTTAATTTTTTCAAGATTTCACCTATAAGTGAGATCATGCGGTATTTGTCTTTCTGTGTCTGGCATTTGCTTTTCACTTAACATAATGACCTCTGGGTCCATCCACGTTGCTCTAAGTGGCAGGATTCCATTCTTTTTTATGGCTGCATAGTATTCCACGGTGTAGATATACCACATTTGTCCATTCCACCCATTACTGGACATTTGGGTTGACCCCACATCTTGCAGGGAAGGGGAAAGGGAGGATGGAAGGATGTTGGTTAATGGATACAAAGTGACAATTAGATAGGAGGAGTAAGTTCTGGGGTTCTAATGCACAGTGGGGTGCTGATGATGGGCAGTAAGGTATAGATTATAAAATAGCCAGAAGAGAGGCTTTTGAATGTTCTCACTAGGAAGAAATAAGTGCATGAGGTGATGGATATGCTATCTACCTTGATTTGATTATTATGATTATTATGCAACATATATATGTATCAAAACATCAAACTGTATCCCATAAATATGTGCAATTACAAAGTGTCATTTTTTTTTTCTTTTATTCTAAGAGACAGTCTCACTCTGTTGCCCAGGCTGGAGTGCAGTGGTATCATCAAAGCTCACTGCAGCCTTGAAATCCTGGGTTCACGTGATCCTCCCACCTCAGCCTCCTGAGTAGCTAGGATTACTACTATTAGGCATGCCAGGATAATTTTTTAAAATTTTATTTCTTGTAGAGTCTTTGTAGGTTGCCCAGGCTGGTCTTGAACTCCTGACTTCAAGCAATCCTCCTGCCTCAGTCTCCCAAAGCACTGGGATTACAGGCCTAGCCAAAAATAAAATTTTATATATATATATATATATATGAAAAAAAAAAGATTATGTAGCACCCTGTCATGTTGAGTTATCTCTGCCTTTTGTTGTGTTTGAGTTCTTTTACCACTCTGCACATTGCGATAGGATGCTCTGCACAACTGATAGGATGTAAGTGGTTCTCGTCTATTGAAATGCAAATGAAGTGTGTCTACTGGAAGGCAATTTATTATCACGCCATGGACAGATCAGTTTTGCATCTATTTGCAAATTTACATCAGCACTGTTTATTGTGATGCTTTCAATCCTTCTTTAAACCATTTGTAACACTTACAGGTTCCCTCATTAATTAATGACTTAAAGAAGATCTTTGACATGTGTTCACTTTGGATTTGTATGAGAGTCATTTTTCTACCTGAAAAAAATCCTTTAATAAGATGCTGACAGATGATAGGTATCTTTAGATGTGCTCTTCTGATGGGTTAAATTTTTCCATGATGCTGAAGATCTGAGAAAAAGCAGACCCCTCTCTGAAACTTACCTGGGAACTTCTGAGTTTGGGCTACTGAGAGAGACTTTTTTTTTTTTTTTTAAGACAGATTCTCACTCTGTTGCCCAGGCTGTAGTGCAGTGGCACAGTCTCAGCTCACTGCAACTTCCGCCTCCTGGGTTCAAGCAATTCTCCTGCCTCAGCCTCCTGAGTAGCTGGGATTACAGGTGCCTGCCACCACACCTGGCTAATTTTTGTATTTTTAGAAGAGACAAGGTTTCCCCATGCTGGCCACGCTGGTCTTGAACTCCTGACCTTAGGTGATCCACCCGCCTCGGCCTCCCAAAGTGCTGGGATTACAGGCATGAACCACCATGCCCGGCCTGGGACAGACTCTTTAAGTGTACTTATAAGCTGAGTCCTGGCTAAGGGATTGACCCAGGGTTCCTAAGATTGGTCCTGTGTGGATTGAGGGATCCCATTTGTATTTTGGCTGTAAGTCTGTCTGGCAACACCATGATTTTTCATGCTGAAACTCCCACGGAACTCAGAAATGCCCAGTATGGTTTATATTTTCATCTGACTGCAACCTGATGAAGGTGGGGCCGTCCCACTGGGCTGGGATAAGACCAAGTGCACACACCTCCCTTACACAGTCAATCCCAACTCTCCAAGTTTGGCCTTGAGAGGAGAAACTGCAGGGGCTGGGGCCGCTCAAGGATGGAGAAGCGGGCCAGGTGTGGTGGTTCACGCCTGTAATCCCAGCACTTTGGGGAGCCGAGGTAGGAGGATCACTTGAGCCCAGAAGTTCGAGACCAGCCTTGGCAACATAGCGAGACCCCGTCTCTATAAAAAAGGAATTAGCCATGCGTGACGGTGTGTGCCTGTAGTCCCAGTTACTCGGGAGGCTGAGGTGAGAGGATTGCTTGAGCCCAGGAGTTCGAGGCTGTGGTGAGCCATGATCGTGCCACTGCACCCCAGCCTGGGTGACACAGCAAAATCCAATCTCAAAAAATAAAATAATAATAATAAAAAAGATAAGCAGCTGGGCTTGGCCCCCTGATCCCACTTACTCTCTAAGACTGCAGTTGTCTCCTGGTGGAGTCCCTCTGTCTGCTCCCTGTGCACACCCCAGATAGAATGGGACTCACTAGTTCTTGCCACTCTGCCCCCGACCCTGTGCCCCTGCTTAGGCTCACAGACTCCAGTGTCCTTCAGTGCGGGGGCAGGACCTGCTCCTCAGCCTGTAATGAGCCCTTCTCCAGGGGTCATTCCGAGCTTCGCCCCTACTCCCGCCAAGGAGTAACCAATCCCATCTGTAACAATAGTAATTCGCCAATGAGTAGCAGCTGGAACTTCTCCTTGGCGGTCGTGGCCAGACTCTGGGCCTCCTTGACTTCCGCCAGAGATCTCTCTGTGACCATTTATTTTTATTTTTTATTTTTAGAGACAGGGTCCTGCTCTGCTACCCAGGCTGGAGTACAGTGGCACAATCATAGTTCACTGCAGCCTTGAACTCCTGGGCTCAAGTGATCCTCCTGCCTCAACCCCTTGAGTGGCTGGGACTATGGGCTCACACCACCATGCCCAGCTATTTATTTTTATTTTTTGTAGAGTTGGGGTCTTGCTATATTGCCCAGGCTGGTCTTGAACTCCTGACCTCAAGTAATCTTCTACCGGCCTCCCCGAATGTTGAGATTACAGGCAAGAGCTACTGCACCCAGCCACTATCACTTATAAAAATGCCTCAGTGTTCTAGAATCTGATTAGGTTTGACCTTGTACAGGCTCTTTAGGAATACTGCCCCTGCTTCTGAGAAAATGTGTGTACTTTTTGATCTATGTCCTCCTTCTCCAGTTCTCAAAGGTCTACTCAATCTTTCAAGCTTGGAGCAAGTGCTGCCTCCTTCAGGCAGCCTTCCCGGATTGCTTGCAGATTGAATTGACTGCTCTCTACTCTATAGCTCAAATTCTCTTCCCATCCTGGTTGCATTTAGATGTTTATGTTGTTTCTTCTGGTAGATTCATTTGTTCATTCATTCATTCTTTCATTCATTCCTCAGAGGTTTTTGAGCACCAGTTCAAAAACAGGCACTGTGCTAGGCCTGGCATACAGGTGTAAATGCATCAAATGCCCTCTTTCCCCATGCCTGCATCCTTGGGTGGACAGTGGACTGGGCTTGTTCCCAGCACCTAGCACAGCGCCTGCTGCCAGGTGACAGGTGTTTGATAAATAGATGCCAGGAGGCCATCTGATCACCTCTCCTGCACTTCAGCACATCTTATTTGTTTAGATTTTACCTGCTTTGCTAATTCACGCTTTAATGAACATTCTTCCTCCCTTGATGGGAGGGCAGCAGCATAAGGCGGTTTGGAAGCTGGTAAGAAGCTGTCGTATGTTTACTGCAGCACTATTCACAATAGCAAAGACTTGGAACCTACCCAAATGTCCATCAATGACAGACAGGATTAAGAAAATGTGGCACATATACACCATGGAATACTATGAGGCCATAAAAAAGGATGAGTTCATGTCCTTTGTAGGGACATGGATGCAGCTGGAAACCATCATTCTGAGCAAACTATCGCCAAGAACAGAAAACCAAACACCGCATGTTCTCACTCATAGGTGGGAATTGAACAATGAGATCACTTGGACACAGGAAGGGGAACATCACAGACTGGGGCCTGTTGTGGAGTGGGGGGAGGGGGGAGGGATAGCATTAGGACATATACCTAATGTAAATGATGAGTTAATGGGTGCAGCACACCAACATGACACATGTATATATATGTAACAAACCTGCACGTCGTGCACATGTACCATAGAACTTAAAGTATAATTAAAAAAAAAAAAGCTGTCAAGTCTCCACAGCTACTCTGGCCTGGGGCCCTGGGGCTGCCTGGTTCCTACGCTGGCTGTGGCTGTGTGCCTTGGGCAATCCCCTACCTTCCGCTTCTCAGCCTCGCCTTCCTCCTCTGCCGCCTCTCGTCTCTCGGGAGCTCTGAGATGAGAGGAGTGGCCTTACACGGACCCATCCATGTGGCGTGGCTACCATCACTGCTCCTCAGCAAAAAAAGCTCTGCCCCAATGGCCGCTCAGCCTTGATTTGGGGCTCCTATTCTCTGAGCCACTGAACCCTACACAAAGCAGCCGGTGCCCAGGCAGGGCCAGACCAGGCAGAGAGGTGACCCGCTCTGCCCTCTGGGCAGCATAGCATCTGCAGGGGACTGGATGCCTTGAAGCGAGGCTGCCTTCAGGAGAGGATGGGGAGTAGGGAGGGGAGCAGGTCAGAGCCATGAATGTCACAGGGCAGGAGGCAGGCCCGCCTTCTGGTTCCCACTTTGCAGGATGACCCTGGAAGAGGGACAAGCGTGGTCTGCAGAAAAGCATCCGTATCAGCTGGTGACTGTGGCTAAGGCCCTGGACTGTGGCTGAGCCCCTGTCCTCCTGGGGTCTTGCTGTGGGGTGGACACAGGAGAGGTTTCCTGACCCGCAGCCTGCCACCCCTCCTGCGGCCTCACCGTGTCTGCCATTGGGTCTTGGCTGCTGGTCACCATTTAGCAACGGTCTTGCATGTGAGCAGATGCTGACATGCCCATTGAATAGGGAGTCCACTGAGGGAGGGAGGTGGTGGCTGGCCCCAAGTCACAATGGAGATGGGTAAGGAGATGGTGGGCCAAGGACTGACCCTGGGGCAGTGGCTGCTCTCTCTTTATTGCCCCCAAAAGCCTTCAAGGTCATGGGCTCCAAAGGCTTGGTGAGACCTACAATCTGAGCTGGAGTGTAGGGACAGGGCAGCCAGGGACCACCATTCTCTTCCTCTATTCCCCTTTCCCAAGGCTGGAGGCGGGTCAGTAGGTTCTAGGATGTTCTGAACTTACAGGCAAACTAGGCTGTTGTCAACATAGTAGGTTTCCCGTGTGAACGTCAGGGGGCTAGGCCCAGTGGCTCACACCTGTAATCCCAGTGCTTTGGGAGGCCGAGGCAGGAGGATCACTTGAGCCTAGGAATTGGAGACCAGCCTGGGCAACATAGTGAGACCCCCATGTCTACAAAAGCATTTAAAAATTAGCTGGGCATGGTGGCGCACACCTGTATTCCCAGCTATTTGGGAGGCTGAGGTGGGAGGATGGCTTGAGCCCAGAAGTTCAAAGTCGCAGTGAGCTATGATTGCACCACTGCACTCCAGCCTGGGCGACAGAGCAAGACCTTGTCTCTAAACAAGCAAACAAAACAAACAAACATCAGAGATCAGCTCTCCAAAGAGAGAGTTTATTCAGGAGTTGCAATCTGGGATACATACGCTATGATGAATCGTAGCTGCATCAAAAGAATTTGGAGCTGAGGGAAGCTTTTATTTTATTTATCTAAAGACAAAGTCTTGCTCTGTCACCCAGGCTGGTGTGTAGTGGTGTGATCATAGCTCACTACAGCCTCAAACTCCTGGGCTCAAGTGATTCTCCTGCCTCAGCCTCTCGAGTAGCTGGGATGATAGGTGTGTAATGCCCAGCTAATTTTTATTTTTTGTAGAGACAGGCTTTTGCCATGTTGGCCAGGCTGGTCTCGAACTCCTTGCCTCAAGCAATTCTCCCACCTCAGCCTCCCAAAGTGCTGGGATTATAGGCATGAGCCACCATGCCCGGCCAGGGAAGCTTTTAAAGACAAAAAAGGAGAGAAGTCCATGTAAACTGTTTCGAAACAAAGACGTTGATGAAAGAGGCTCATTACAGGAGTTGGCAATTACTCACTGGTAGAAGGGGCCATTGTTGGGCAGGTGTTCTTGTGTTAGGTGCTTATTTGGAACCCCGATTTTTTTGTTTGTTTGTTTGAGATGGAGTCTTGCTCTGTCACCCAGGCTGGAGTGTGGTAGCGCGATCTGGGTTCACTGCAACCTCCGTCTCCTGAGTTCAAGCGATTCTCCTGCCTCAGCCTCCCCAGTAGCTGGGATTATAGGTACATGCCACTGTGACTACCTAATTTTTGTATTTTTAGTAGAGATGGGGTTTCACCATGTTGGCCAGGCTCGTCTTCAACTCCTGATCTCAAGTGATCTGCCTGTCTCCACCTCCCAAAGTGCTGGGATTACAAGCGAGAGCCATCACGCCCCGCCTGGTACCCTGGATTTTAGAGGAGTTCCTTGCGTAGTTCCTATCATAGGCATATGTGCAGGCGTTTTGTGTGTGTGTGTGTGTGTGTGTGAGATAAGTCCTGTTATGGCATACGTGCACGAGGGTTCCATCTCCATGGCCTCCTGGCAGCAGGCACTATGCTAGGAGCTGACTCTGTTTTGAGATTGGTAACGTCCACACTACATGAGTGTCCTGGGACTGCCATGACAAAGTACCACAAACTGGGTGGCTTAAGACAACAGGAATGTATTCTCTCACAGTTCTGGAGACCAGAAGGCCAGACGTGCAAGCTGTTGGCAGGGCCATGATCCCTCTAAAGTCCCTAGGGGAGGATTCTTTGCAGTGGCTGGTGGCTCTAGGAATCCTCAGGGTCCCTTGGTTTGGGGATGCATCACTCCAGTCTATTTCTGCCTTTCACATGGCTTTCAGCCCTGCGTGCCTCTCTTTATCTCTTTCTTCCTTTCAAGACACCAATTACTGCATTAAGATTCGCCCAGATGAGTGATCCAGATGGCCTCATTGCAACTTGATTACATCTGCAAAGACCTGTTTCCAAATAAGATCACATTTTGAGGTTCAAGGGGGGCGTGAATTTTGGCAAGGACACTATTCAAATTTGGTGTTGAGGCCGGGTGTGGTGGCTCATGCCTGTAATCTCAGCACTTTGGGAGGTCGAGGCAGGAGGATTGCTTGAGGCCAGGAGTTCGAGACCAACCTGGGCAACATACTGAGACCCCATCTCTACAGAAACATTTAAATAATTAGCTGGGTGTGATGGTATGCCCCTGTAGTCCCAGCTACTCGGGAGGCTGAGGCAGGAGGATCACCCGAGCCCGGGAGGTTGAGATTGCAGTGAGCCGAGATTGCACCACTGTACTCCAGTCTGGGTGATGGAGTGAGACTCTGTCTCAAAAAA
>NW_012103031.1:3012502-3013523 GCF_000951045.1 Mandrillus leucophaeus | reverse complement strand
ATACACATAAACATATATTTGTAATATATATTACCTGTCTCTTATACACATCTAGATGTGTATAAGAGTATAGAATTCTATATGTATAAATACATATATAAATTATATATAATTTAATGCATTTTATGTATTTTTATATATTTATGTATATGTTAATATATATGTATTTTTATATATATTTCTATACATATTACAACTTAGTGCATACAATGCACTACATTATATATATAATTTATATGTTACATAGATATGTATATATACTTATATATATAATTTCGTGCCTACAACATGCTGGGCCCTGCGCTGAATCCTTTATGTACGTTGTCTTGTTCATATAATTCCTCCTTGTAAGATTGGGACAAGCACAGGACCATTGCACCGGGATTTGGGGAGAATGATCATGCAGTAATGCTCAGAAGCTCCTCATAGCCTTGGGCATTTTCCTGTCCAGCTGGAGGATAAGACCCTCATAAGAAGAAGTGATTACTCAACGGTCCTCAATACAAGGTGAGAAACTGATGTTGTAGACACCACAGGAGGATTACCTGAGTGGGCACCTGCATCGGTCTGGAGGAGGAGGAAGGCTTTCCTTTGGTGGGAGGGGTCTGGGGAAGCTTCTGGGAAGAGGTTGTTTTGGGACAGGGCAAGACAAGGTCCTGTCTCCTGAGTATTAGTCCTGCAAAAGCCTTTTCCTATTTCCATGAAAGAGCTCAGCTATGCTGACACTTCATCACCCATGTCTCAGGCTGGCTTCACAAACTTGACTACTGGGCAGGGGTTTTGGGTCTTGTTAATGGTGGTTTTCCTAGCATAGTGCTAAGTATTCATGAAGTGAATGCCATAACATCTAGATGTGTATAAGAGACAGCATTTTGCCCACAAAAGCAATTTGCCCAACATCACACAGCAAATCAGGAATAAGAACAGAAGTGTTCTAAAACACACCTCGGGCCGGGCACGATGGCCCACGCCTGTAATCCTAGCACTTTGGGAGGCTGAGGCGGGCGGATCACAAAGTCAG
>NW_012103031.1:3010605-3012452 GCF_000951045.1 Mandrillus leucophaeus | reverse complement strand
ATCTGCCCTCCTTGGCCTCCCAAAGTTCTGGGATTACAGGCTTGAGCCACCGTGCCCGGCAATGGGAGCTTCTTGCAAAGGTCATAGCATTTGGGTTGGGGTTTGGGGTGGGTAGGGAACCCAGTGACCTGGGCTCCCGGGGAAGAGGAGGACTCGGAAAACATAGGCTGAGAGCCTGGGTTGAGACTCTGTCCTGTGCTGCCTAGCTCAGCCTCTCTGAGCTCCAGGTCTCCTCCTGGGTACCATGAGAATGAGGCCAGCATCTGCCTCAAAGCCTGCAATGAGGATTAAATGCCTCCTGTGCATAGAATTTAGCTTAGTGCAAGGCACGCCTAGTGGGCGCTCAGCTCGGTGAAGGTCAGCCACCGTTATCCACACTTGCCGGGTGAATGCATTGACAGTGAATTATTTTGAAATGATCAGCAGTAGGAGGTGGGCTTTGCTCCCTCAGGGTCACCCCCAGCAAGGGATTACCTTCCCTCCTTGCAAACTCTCGTGGGTCACCACACACGGACTCAGAAGGCGCTGCCTGCTCCTAGCGTTCAACCCTCAGAGCAGAACCACCACGATTATGATTCTCACTTGTGTCTGCTCCTAAAGTAAACAGCCCCTTCACACCCTGAGAACGTACAGATTGGTAAGGATATAAATACATCAATTTGTTTGAGGCCGTTGGGGAGAAGAGTGGCATTTTGAGCATTGAGAAGGACTGAATCACACTCTCAGGGTGTACAATTGGATCAACTCGGAGTGGTCAAATGTAATTTTAGAGCAGAATTAGTATGATTCGTGATAGAGCTGTTAAACTTATAAAAACAATTTATTTTTTTTTTCATTTCTAAGCAAGGGTTTTGGCTTTTTTAAAAGGATTTTCCCCCCAAAAAGTTTAACGTGTGCTTTGGAAAGGGGGAGGGGTTTGAGAGCTGTGGCAAGAGGCTGAACTGGCCTCTCTCAGCTGGGCATATCCTTGTTCCAAAGGTCTGTCGTGGTGACATGCCCTCATGATATGTGAGCTCGGGGAGAGCCTGGACTTCCTCATCAAGGTACTACCTCCTTTTCTTTTCTTTTCTTTTCTTTTCCTTTTCTTTTTTTTCTGGGGGAGACAGAGTCTTACTCTGTCACCCAGGATGGAGTACAGTGGCGCGATCTCAGCTCACTGCAACCGCTGCCTCCCAGGTTTAAACGATTCTCCTGCCTCAGCCTCCTGAATAGCTGGGATTACAGGCACCCGCCATCATGCCTGGCTAATTTTTGCAGAGACAGGGTTTCACTATGTTGGCCAGGCTGGTCTTGAACTCCTGACCTCAGGCGATCTGCCTGCCTCAGCCTCCCAAAGTGCTGGGATTATGGGCACGAGCCACTGCACTCAGCTGAATTAATTCAATTTTAATTGTTTCTTTCTTTCTTAGAGACAGTCTTGCTCTGTCACCCAGGCTGGAGTGCAGTGGCATGATCACAGCTCACTGCAGCCTTGAACTCCTGGGCTCAAGAGGTTCTCCTGCCTCAGCCTCCTGAGTAGCTGGGACTACAGGTGTGCACCACCATACCTGGCCAATTTTTAAATATTTTGTAGAGATGAGGTCTCATGGCCAGGTGCGGTGGCTCATGCCTGTAATCTCAACACTTTGGGAGGCCAAAGTGGGTAGATTACCTGAGGTCAGGAGTTCGAGACCACCCTGGCCAACATGTCAAAACCCTGCCTCCACCAAAAAAATACAAAAATTAACTGGGCATGGTGGTGGGCGCCTGTAATCCCAGCTACTCAGGAGGCCGATGCAGGAGAATCAGTTGAACCAGGGAGCCAAGATCGTGCCACTGCATTCTAGCCTAGGCGACAGAGTGAGACT
>NW_012103031.1:2999691-3010059 GCF_000951045.1 Mandrillus leucophaeus | reverse complement strand
GCCTCAGCCTCCTGAATGCTGGGATTATAGGCACCTGCCATCATGCCTGGCTAATTTTTGTATTTTTGTAGAGACAGGGTTTCACCATGTTGGCCAGGCTGGTCTTGAACTCCTGACCTCAGGAGAGCTGCCTGTCTTGGACTTCCAAAGTGCTCCCCTCTAATCCTTCCCCAAAGACAAGCCCTAACTATTCCAGTTCTCACTCTATCAGTGCCTTTGGTGTTCCCACTCACACCCTCAGCGTCCTAGACCAGTTACTGGGGATTTTGTGGAGTGCATCCTTGCCCTGAAATCACTTACTATTGGAAGAAGAAGGCATACTCTCAGAGACACATCTGTATCCATAGAGCGGGTTAGCCAATGGTACATTATTTCTGGAAAATCTTCAGAATATTCTGCTCAGATTTATTGCAAGTGTGGATTTAGTTTCTTTCCTGCAGTGTTGCCAGTTGGTAAGGACTTATTTTGCCAAGGTAATTTGTTCTGCTCTGGCCCAAGCAAGATGCAGCACGGGAAGACATGAAATCTTCAATTTGAGAAAGGAAAGAGCATAAATTCTGAAGTGTAGCACCCGCCAGTGTGGGAAGGTCCCTAGGGAAGGCTGTGCAAGAATTCTATAAAGTTTTAATAGCTCAAGACCCAAGGTAGCAGAATTAAATGCAAGCCTGGAGACCCACTCTTCTCTTGATCGTATAAAATGTGGGGAAATCTCTGCATCAACTCTAACAATTCCTCTGGTCTTTGGGCAGAATGTGGATGCTTTGGAGTTTCGAGGCACATGTGAGCCCTTCTTGTCTCATCACGAGAGATGGAGCTATTTTCTGGACGTGCCGAAGAGCATGATTACCTTATAGCTGCAGGACCCGGGGAATAGGACACAATCATGGGGTAGAAAACGGTCACTTCCCAGCGAGGTGCACAGACCCACCGTGACTGTGCCTCATCCATTAATGTGAAGCGAGGCTGTTTTCTTTTTCTATCTGACGTGTTCTGCAGTGGTGCTGTTGAAAGCAGGCCTCATCTCCCTGTAGTCATGCTACCTACCTACCTGTCGACCTACCTACCTGCCTATCCATCTACCTACCTATCTACCTGCCTACCTACCTGCCTACCTACTTACCTATCTACCTGCCTACTTACTTACCTATCTACCTGCCTACCTACCTACGTGCCCGCCTATCTACCTACCTGCCTACCTACCTACCTGTCTATCTGCCTACCTACCTACCTACCTGCCTATCTACCTGCCTACCTACCTGCCTATCTACCTGCCTACCTACTTACCTATCTACCTGCCTACTTACTTACCTATCTACCTGCCTACCTACCTACCTGCCCACCTATCTACCTACCTGCCTACCTACCTGTCTACCTGCCTATCTACCTGCCTATTTACTACCTGTCTACCTACCTGCCTACTTACCTGTCTACCTGCCTACTTACCTACCTGTCTACCTGCCTACCTACCTGCCTACCCACCTGCCTATCTACCTGCCTACCTACTTACCTATCTACCTGCCTACCTACTTACCTACCTACCTGCCTACCTACTTACCTACCTACCTGCCTATCTACCTGCCTACCTACCTGCCTATCTACCTGCCTACTTACTACCTGTCTACCTACCTACCTACCTACTTACCTGTCTACCTGCCTACCTACTTACCTGCCTACCTATCTACCTACCTGCCTACCTAGCTACCTATCTACCTGCCTACCTACCTACCTGCCTATCCACCTGCCTACCTACTTACCTATCTACCTGCCTACCTACCTACCTGTCTACCTGTCTACCTGCCTGCCTATCTACCTGCCTACTTGCTACCAGTCTACCTACCTACCTACCTGCCTAACTAACTACCTATCTACCTGCCTACCAACCTACCTGCCTACCTATCTACTTACCTACCTACCTGCCTACCTGCCTGTCTACCTGATTACCTATCTACCTACCTATCTAACTACCTATGTACCTGTCTACCTACCTATCTACCTGCCTATCTATCTACCTATCTACCTGCCTACCTACCTACTTACCTACCTGCCTACCTACTTATCTACATACCTACCTGTCTACCTACCTGCCCATCTCCCTACCCACCTACTTGTGCAGCTATCTACTTGCCTGCCTACCTGTCTATGTACCCGCTTGTCAACCTACCTACCTACCTGTCTACCCGCCTACCTGCCTGCTTGACTGCCTACCTACCTACTTTCCTAAATAGGTAAGCAGGTACCTATCTACTTAACTTGAGAAGACAGGAAAGGGCTAACTATCTTCCTGCCTACCTTTTTCCCCAATAACTACAGTCTTTCTGTGCTCGTGGTTTTATTCTGGGAACCTACACAAGAACTGAGGCAAAGCCATGGGTGAGGGAGGTAGGGGAAAGACCCCTGCTGGGTGTGGGCAAAGCCTCCATCCTCCAGTGACAGAGTGGCTTGGCAGGGTCCTTGTGTTGGTTCCAACCCTCAACCCTCCGGCATGAGGCACCAGTCTCCTCACCACAGCTGAACTTGTCTCCCAGGGCAGACCTACCAGAAAGGCTCCCGTGAGCGTAAGGGCTGATCTGCCGTGGCTCCCCTCGAGCAGGGCCAGGTGCCCACGCTGATGGACACAGCTTTGGGCTGGGCATTGTGCCTGGGGTCAGGATTTTCATGATGAAATAGCTGAGCATTGGCCTCCTGTCCAAACATCTGCCGAGTCTGTGGAGGGCGACTTACTTCCCAGGAGGCTCCAAGATGAAGGGCAGGTGCCTCAACCTGGTGGCCCCATCTTCTGTGATCCAGATGTGCCTGCCCTGAGGCTTCCTTCCTGCAGCCCCCCTCCCTGCTCCTGCCACCCGGCCCCTGCATCTCCTGCAATGGACACGTCTCCATCCCTGGCTCATACGCCGTGTCGTCCTGTTCCAGTGTCTTTGCATATGCTGTTCCCCATGCTCCAATGCCCTTTTCTACCCTGTCTGTCAAAATCCCATCCACTCCTCAAGGCCCGCCTCACATGCCATCTGCACAGTCCTCGGTAGCTCCCTTCCCTGTCCTCACCAGGTCTGGACACTCCTCACTGCAGTTGGCTTCACACCACACCTGTATGTGCCTGCCCCCCGGCACTAGGTTTAAGATTCTTGAGGGCAGATACCTGATGGATCCTTACCTTACACCCAGCAAGTGCCAATCAATCTTCAATAGGAGCATGAGATTTATTCAAACCTTAGTGTTGCCTCTTCATAGCTGTTTGACCTTGGGGAAGTTACTTGACCTCTCTGGACTTCAGTTTCCTAAATATACATATGTACATATATTTAGGAAAATGAATATATACATATTTAGGAAATAATAAGTATATAATTATATTTGTATAATACATATAGAAATTATACATAAAATTCAGTGCATTGTATTTTTATATATATTATGCATATGTAACATGTATTTATGTATATTACACAAATATATATTACATACACATAAACATATATTTGTAATATATATTACCTGTCTCTTATACACATCTAGATGTGTATAAGAGTATAGAATTCTATATGTATAAATACATATATAAATTATATATAATTTAATGCATTTTATGTATTTTTATATATTTATGTATATGTTAATATATATGTATTTTTATATATATTTCTATACATATTACAACTTAGTGCATACAATGCACTACATTATATATATAATTTATATGTTACATAGATATGTATATATACTTATATATATAATTTCGTGCCTACAACATGCTGGGCCCTGCGCTGAATCCTTTATGTACGTTGTCTTGTTCATATAATTCCTCCTTGTAAGATTGGGACAAGCACAGGACCATTGCACCGGGATTTGGGGAGAATGATCATGCAGTAATGCTCAGAAGCTCCTCATAGCCTTGGGCATTTTCCTGTCCAGCTGGAGG
This sequence comes from Mandrillus leucophaeus, assembly GCF_000951045.1. Classification (NCBI taxonomy): domain Eukaryota; kingdom Metazoa; phylum Chordata; class Mammalia; order Primates; family Cercopithecidae; genus Mandrillus; species Mandrillus leucophaeus. The sequence continues at coordinate 3,006,143 of NW_012103031.1, read as the reverse complement.
ATAAGACCCTCATAAGAAGAAGTGATTACTCAACGGTCCTCAATACAAGGTGAGAAACTGATGTTGTAGACACCACAGGAGGATTACCTGAGTGGGCACCTGCATCGGTCTGGAGGAGGAGGAAGGCTTTCCTTTGGTGGGAGGGGTCTGGGGAAGCTTCTGGGAAGAGGTTGTTTTGGGACAGGGCAAGACAAGGTCCTGTCTCCTGAGTATTAGTCCTGCAAAAGCCTTTTCCTATTTCCATGAAAGAGCTCAGCTATGCTGACACTTCATCACCCATGTCTCAGGCTGGCTTCACAAACTTGACTACTGGGCAGGGGTTTTGGGTCTTGTTAATGGTGGTTTTCCTAGCATAGTGCTAAGTATTCATGAAGTGAATGCCATATATATATATATATATATATATGGCATATACATGTCATATGTATGGCATGTATATGTATATGTATATGTATATAGACAGGATCTTGCTCTGTTGCCCAGGTTGGAGTGCAGTGGCACCATCATGGCTCATGGCAGCCTTGAACTCTTGGGCTCAAATGATTCTTCTTCCTCAGCCTCCTAAGCAGCTGGGACTATAAGTGCCCACTATCATGCCTGGCTCACTTTAAATTTTTTTTTGTAGAGATGAGGTGTCACTATGTTGTCCAGGCTGGTCTCAAGCTCCTGGGCTCAAGCAGGCCTCCTGCCTCAGTCTCCCAAAGTGCTGGTCTTACAGGCATGAGCTGCTGTGCCCAGGGAATGCCATATTATTTTCATCCCTCAAAGGGGCCATAGGAGGGGTTTTCATACATGCTGCAGTATTTGGTCATTCTCCGTTTTCTAACTTGCCCCCATTGGGCCAGCTTCCCAACTTGAAGCCAGACCCAAGTGGGAAAATGGCCCCGGAGTCACTCAAACAACAGTTCTTAGGAGGCTTCTCACCCTGGTAAGTCCTCTATCCTGGAAAGATTCTCCCTGCAGCCTGTGATTAAACAACACTCCCCGAAGCAGCAGCCAGGCTGGCCTTGGGAGGGGCCCAGGGTTCAGTAGTGTCTTATTACTCTCATAAAGTAATTGGCCTAGAAGTATCGCAAACCCCACGGTGTCTGTACAAAGTAGGACTCCGGAACTAATTATATGACTGTGGGCATGAATGAATAATGGGAATGCCTGCCTGTATCGTGCTCTGCTCCATTGCTTCAAAAGGCTGCAAAGCCAGAACTCATCATCTCTGCCCAAATAACAGGGAGCTTTATGAGCCGAGTGTTGTATTTCGACCCTGGACCATTATGGACGTTGTTGTATAGTAAAGTCTGGAATTTCCCAAGAAATAGGAGTGCCATTGTTTTTCATGATCTCCTTGGATTCCATCTGAGTTTCAGCTAACAAGATGGCTCAGGATAAGGGCTGGTCAAGCCAGAAAGACCAACCAAGTGATTAGAGGGTTGGGGCTTTGAGCTACGTGATACCAGCTGGACCTCCAGGGAGAGGAGGGGGATTGGAGACTGAGTTCAGTCACATGACTAGTGATTCAATCAATCATGCCTATGTAATGAAACCTCAATAAAAACTCTGGACACCAAGGCTCAGGTGGGCTTCCTGGTTGGTGAAGATATTGATAAGAAGGTGACATTCCCGAGTTCATGGGGTCAGGGCAAGGAAGCTCTGCATTTGGGATCCTCCCTCATCCTGTGCTATTATGAGTCTCTTCTTTTGGCTGGTCTTGGTCTGTATTCTTTATAATGAAACTGTAATTGTAAGTACAGCATTTTCCTGAATTCTTCGAGTCATTCTTGTGAGTGATTGAACCTGAGGAAGTTGTGGGGGCTCACGATTTGTAGCCAGTCAGTTAGAAGTGTGGGTGAACTGGGGACCACCAATGTGTGTCTGAAGTAGTGGGAGCCTTGGGGGGTCCTAAGGTCTATGCTAACTTTTGATAGTTAGTGTTAGAATTGAATTGTTGCACACCTTGTTAGTTTCTTCTTTCCATCCAGCAGGGAAAATATTTCCATGCACATTCCTAAAAGGAATCAGGAGCTCCTGGATCCTTCTTTCTTTCCAATGGAAGGCTAGTGTGGCCAGAGGGTTTGCCTGGGGACAAATGGCTTTTCGTGGGAACTCTTCTTGACAGCCAGGAAAGACCACAATCACACACTTTTTTTTTTTTGAAATGGAGACTCACTCTGTCACCAGGCTGGAGTGTAGTAGCACAATCTCAGCTCACTGCAACCTCCGCCTCCCGTGTTCAAGTGATTCCCCTGCCTCAGCCTCCCAAGTAGCTGGGACTACAGGTGCGCACCACCACACCCAGCTAATTTTTGTCTTTTTAGTAGAGACAGGGTTTCACCATGTTGGCCAGGATGGTCTCAATCTCTTGACCTCGTGATCCACCTGCTTTGGGTTCCCAGAGTGCTGGGATTACAGGAGTGAGCCACTGTGCCCAGCCAATCACACACTTCTTATATCTTCATCTAGGTGCTACAAAGCCACAAAGCTAACCGGAAACCCAAGGTGTAAATGAACACCAAGATGGCAGCTCCAGGCACATGTGTCAAAATAATCTTTCCCAAATTGAGGTAGAAGGCAGGACTCAACTCTGGACCAGACTGAAGACTAGCTAAAACAGGGAAGAGGGGAAAGCATCTCTCCATATGGCATGCCCAGAGGGCCATGTCAGTTTACCACTGCCATGGCAACACCCAGAACTTACCGCCCCTTTCCATGGTGACAACCAGTAAGTACCACCCTTTTTCTAGAAAATTCTGAATAACTCACCGCTTCATTTGCAGGTAATCAAAAGTGGGTATAAATCTTACTGCAGGACTTCTCCTGAGCTACTACTCTCAGCACACTGCCCACAGGGGAGTCCTGGTCTGCAGGAGCAGTCACGGAGTGTAACATTGCTGCTTCCATGAAGCTGTTTCCTTCTACGACTGGCTTGCTCTTGAATTTTTTTTTCTAAGTGAAGCCAAAAACTTTTCCAGGTTAAGCCCCAATTCTGGGGCTTGCCTGCTCTGCGTCAAAACAACAGAGAAGCCCTGAGTCTCTTGGGCTCTCCATTGGGTCTCAGGGTGACCATGTGACATACTCTTTTAAGCACAGGCTATAGGACAGTTAAGGTCTTACCCTTGCAACCAAAGTCTTTGCACAGCTTCACTGTGGGGTGGAGTTCCTGGCAGTGATATATTTGTAGTGCTGCTATTTAACTGGGTGATTTGCCTTGGCAGCTGCTGAGATCTCAGATCTCACAGAGATTTGAGACTTAATCACCCGCAGCACCAACAAAGACCTGCTCTTTTTATGCGGTTAAAAAAAAATATGACATCCAGACATAGCTCAGCCATGCTCTGTCTCCACGGCATTTAAAACACCTCTGCCCACGTGGGGTGCCCAAATGCAGCTAGGTTTCCTATTAGGAATGTGATCTTCAAAAAAAAAAAAAAAGAAAAAGAAAAAAAGAACCCCCAAACCACCACCACAACACAAAAAGGGATGAAGAAAAGGCTCAAAGCTGGCTCTGGCAGTACATGAAGCTCATTTGAAGAGAAAGCGAAATTCTCAGTGTCTTGCATTGACATGGCCCAGAGTGGTGCGAGGCGGGAGAGGGGAGGATGAAGTCGTGTAAATGGACTTGAAGAGCTCCATGCACACTTCTGGAGTGCCCTGCGCACTGAGGGTTTGCTTCTACTCTGAAAGGGGATTGCTTGGTTGAAGCTATGGATCTAAATCCACTTGAGGCTGGGCGTGGTGGCTGACGCCTATAATCCCAGCACTTTAGGAGGCCAACGGGGGTGTGGATCATCTGAGGTCAGGAGTTCGAGACCAGCCTAGCCAACATGGTGAAACTCCATCTCTACTAAAAAAAAAAAAAAAAAAAAAAATTAGCTGGGTGTGGTGGCAGGCGCCTGTAATCCCAGCAACTCGGGAGGCTAAGGCAGGAGAATCGCTTGAACCTGGGAGGTAGAGGTTGCAGTGAGCTGAGATCATGCCACTGCACTCCAGCCTGGGCAACAAAAGTGAAACTCTGTCTCAAAACAAACAAACAAAAAAATCCACTTGAATATCCTTATCACACTGTGTTTTCTCTGTTGGATGAAATAAAGACCACGTCTCCCTCTACCTGCTCTGCTCACACCCCAGGGCTGGCTCCTGCCTCCCCACCTCCTCTACTGTGTGTTTCTTTTCTTTTCTTTTTTCTTTTCTTTCTTTGAGTTGGAGTCTTGCTCTGTCACCCAGGCTGCAGGGCAGTGGTGTGATCACAGCTCACAACAGCCTAGATCTCCTGACCTCAAGTCATCCTCCCGCCTTAGCCTTCTGAGTAGCTGGGACTACAAGGAAGCACCACCATGCCCAGCTAATTTTTAAAATTTTTAGTAGGTCCAGGTACGGTGGCTCATGCCTGTAATCCCAGCACTTTGGGAGGCTGAGGCGGGTGGATCACCTGAGGTCAGGAGTTTGAGATCAGCCTGGCCGATATGGTGAAGTCCTGTCTCTACGAAAAATACAAAAAATTAGCTGGTCATGGTGCACTCCAGCCTGAGCAACAGAGACAGACTGTTTCGGGAAAAAAAAAAAAAAAAAGACTTACCAAGTGTATATTGTGCTAAAATAAGTTATTTTTGTTATTACTTGAATGGAGCTGCAGCCAGTTGAAAAAAAAAATTCTGTTTTTCATCAAGTGAAAAAAAAGAAAAATCCAATAACACGGAACTCAGCCATTTGCACATCCGGATTCTTTTACCACAAATGGCTTAAGTGCCCAGACACGCCACCGTTCCCCTGCCACATGAACTCAGCGCCGGAGACAAATGAAATTCCAGGCGGCAGGGGACACAGCTCTCTCTGGCTTCCTGGAAGTGTGGTCACTGGTGAGACTTGATACGGGGCTGCAGCTGCAAGTGGCGAGAAACGTGTTCATTGCTCCTCGGAGTCGGTGCCAAGAGGCTCAGTGGACGGAGGCTCAGAAGGACGACCACAGAACAAAGGCTATAGTACAGCCGCCCAGAGCAGGCAGGGCAGGCGACTCACCGGAGGGAAATAACCAAAGTCAGTTTGAGGAAGTGTTCTAAAACACACCTCGGGCCGGGCACGATGGCCCACGCCTGTAATCCTAGCACTTTGGGAGGCTGAGGCGGGCGGATCACAAAGTCAGGAGTTCAAGACCAGCCTGGTCAACATGGTGAAACCTCGTGTGTACTAAAAATACAAAAATTAGCCAGGCGTGGTGGTGTGTGCCTGTAATCCCAGTTACTCAGGAGGCTGAGGCAGGAGAATCGCTTGAACCCGGGAGGCGGAGGTTGCAGTGAGCTGAGATCGCGTCACTGCACTCCAGCCTGGGCGACAAGTGAGACTCCCTCTAAAGAAAAAAAAAATCTTGCCACTATCTCCTGATCTCCCGGAATTTTCTTTTTCTTGGAGTGGGGGGAGCAGGAAAACAAATAAACTTCATGATATTGAAAACTCCTGATGTGCCAGGTGTGGTGGCTCCTGCCTGTAATCCCAGTGCTTTGGGAGGCTGAGGCAGGAGGATCACTTGAGGCCAGGAGTATGAGACCAGCCTGGGAAACATAAGTGAGACCCCACCTCTACTAAAAAAAAAAATTGAGCTAAGTGTAGTGGCGCATGCCTATAATCTCAGTCACTCTGGAGGCTGAGGCAGGAGGATCACTTAAGCCCAGGCGTTTGAGGTTGCAGCCAAGATTGCACTACGGCACTCCAGCCTGGGAGACATAGTGAGATCCCGTCTCTAAAACAGAAAGAGAAAACGAAAGAAAACCCTTGCTGTAATGATCTGCCTCCAGAAGGTGGGGGTCGAATCCCTACTTGGGCAAGGCTCTTACTCTTTGGAGCCTGTTTGCTGATATATAAACCTGGGAGGATGAGAACAGCCTCTCCTCTCCTAAGTGTCTGCATCTGGGCAACTGGTCATATGCAGGCTGAGCACATGTGGCCAGGTTTCCCTGGACCTCACTAGCTGAAAGCATTAACCCTTGCTTCCAGCCATCTGTGCGTATTTTTGCATAAAATGTGACTTTCGATTAAATTAACAAGAGTGGTAATGATAATCACGGGTTGCTGATATTAGCACAGTACATGGAAAGGAGCGACATGGTCAGGGAGATTTAGAGAAGGGCAAACAGACATATGTGACCGGGCACTCCTGGAAGCAATCGCTGTTAGTCACTGCCACATGTCCTCTTACCTGTGTTCTCCTACCCGCGACTCAGGAGAAAATGACCTTGAACGTTTTCTCGCCATCTGAGGCCCACGGAGACCTTGACTCTCAGTCGCTCCGGATCTCACAGCAGAGATGACAGATCAGGGCTCTCCAAGAGCAGCGGGGCCTCTTAGCAGGAGGGTTTCCCTTTCCACTGCCCCAGGCCCCATCGTTGGAAACCCGGTGGTTTTACATGGATAAATTAGAGATGACATACCAATGCTTTCATTCCTACATTCTGCAAAGTTCCTGG
>NW_012103031.1:2984867-2994791 GCF_000951045.1 Mandrillus leucophaeus | reverse complement strand
TCCTTCCTTCCTTCCTTCCTTCCCTCTCTCTCTCCCCCTTTCTCTCTCCCTCTTTTCCTTCCTTCCTTTCTTCTTTCCTTCAGGCATGCACCACCATGGCTGGCTAATTATTTTATTTTTTGTAGAGATGAGGTCTCATTATGTCGCCCAGCCTGATCTCAAATCCCTGGCCTCAAGCAATCCTCCTGTCTTGGCCTCCCAAAGTGCTGGGATTACAGGCACGAGCCACTGCGCCTGGTGAAAATACACATTGGAATAGAGATTTTTACTAAGGGTGAGTAGTCCCAGTGGACATCTGGGGAGACATTCTGGAGAGAAACTGCCACAGTTCAGAGTGGCTTGACCATCACAGGTCTGGTCATAGAAAGAGGAAAAAACTGTCATTTACTGAGACCCTGCTGAGCCTTCAGGCCTCTCTGTGTCTCGATTTGCTCTCGTTTTCTCTTCAATTGTTGTTCCTGCCTCTCTGTGTGCAGCTGGTATCTTGGGAGGTAAGAGGGCCATTTCTGGTAGGCAGGGAGGGGTTGTCCAGCCCTTGCAAACCTCAGAGGGCTGGGCTGAAAGGATTCAGAAGGGCTGAGCAGAGTGTAAGGAGCAGGAACAAAGCAGGTTGGGAAATGGGTCCCGAGAGAGGAGGTGCCAGGAAGAAAAGGGGATGGCATGCATTGCTCCAAGGTGCCATGCCCTGTGTGGGGGAAGAGGAGAGAGAAAGGTGCCTGGCCTTCAGGCTCAGTGTTCTGCTATGTGGAAGGAGCCCCTGGGGTGGGTTCTAAGCAGAGCATCCACTCTGGGGTTGCAGTGGACTCCTCTGTGTGTGTCGGCAGCCATCACCCACTTCCTGGGGTAACCTAATCCCTCCCACAGGGTCATTCTAGTGGTGCTGCCAATCGTCACAACTTGCTCAGGGATTGGCCCAAAGGGTGGGGACATGACTCAAGCAAGGCCAATCAGAGTCCTTCCCTGGAATTTTAAAGTTTAGAGCCCAAAGAAGGAGTGTTTCTTTCTCTTGGGCTGCTAAGCAGCCAGAACGTGAGTTCAGAGCTACCCCTGGCTGAGGTCCTTTCTTTTCCAAGTTAAAAACCCAGCAGCACTGGAACGGGAAGAAGCAGATGCTTGGAGGGAAATAGAGAAAGAGGCAGAGAGGGGAGGTCTGTCAGGGGTCGAGGGCCCAGAGCTAGCGTCCCACACCTATAGCGTTTTGGGTGGGCTGGGAGGGGTGGAGAGGAAGGAGGAGAACCCAGGAGAGAAGTGTGGCAGGAATGAAGATGTGTTTGGAGGAGTATTAAGAAGAAATGGGTGGTTGAGAGTGGAAAGGACCATGGAAAATCACTCACTTGGATCTCAGTATGAATCTATTGATGAATCTCACGTTGAATCTATTAGAATGGTCAGAAACAAAACAAAACAAAACAAAACAAAAACAAAACCTGCCTCACACTGGCTCCACCACCAAAGGAGGATGGACTGAGTCGTATACCAGGAAGGTTGATAGGACAGCTGAGAACTGCCTGCTGCTGTTCTCAGCTGTCTCACGTGGCTGCTGACCAACATCTGCCCAAGAAGTGCTTTCTCTCTTTTCTTCCTTTCTTTCTTTCTTTCTCTCTCTTTCTTTCTTTCTTTCTTTCTTTCTTTCTTTCTTTCTTTCTTTCTTTCTTTCTTTCTTTCTTTCTTTCTTTCTTTCTTTCTTTCTTCCTTCCTTCCTTCCTTCCTTCCTTCCTTTCTTTCTTTCTCTTTCCTTCCTTCTTTCTCTCTTTCTTTCCTTCCTTCTTTCTCTCTTTCTTCTTCTTTCTTTTTCTTTCTTTTCCTTCTCCTTCCTTCCTTCTTTCCTTCTGTCTTCCTTTTTTCTTTCTTTCCCTTTATCTCTTTTTCTCTCTCTTCTTTCTTTCTTCTTTCTCCTTCCTTCCATTCTTTTTTCTTCCTTCCTTCCTTCTCCTCTCTCTCCCTCTTTCTCTCTCTCCTCCTTTCTTTTCCTTCCTTCCTTTCTTCCTCCTTTCCCCTCTCCTCCACTCCCCTTCCCTTCCCTTCCTTCTTTCTCTCTCTCCCTTTATTTGCTTTCTTGAAACAGGGTCTCACTCTCTTGTCCAGGCTGGAGTGCAGTGGTGTGATTATAACTCACAGCAGCCTCAAACCTCTGGGCGCAAGCGATCTTCCCACCTCTGCCTCTTAAAGTGCTGGGATTACAGTCATGAGCTGCCATGCCTGACCTGGATGCTTTTTTCTCATTTTCCAAAGGTGCCGCGTGGCCCTAGGATTTTGTTCTCCGAATCATCTGCTGAGGGTCAGCCTCTGCCCTCAGTATGAGATATGGAGAGAAGGAGAGTCCTCGATCTCATAGTGTCTAGTCAGGAACTTTACAATGACTATATTTACCCCTCTATTCCATTGCAAGGTCAATGAGTTACCCCTTTTATTGACAGGGAGATTGAGGTTAAGGACAACTTTGATTTTTGTCTTGTGGTGCAGAACTCTCACCTCTACAGAAGCCACATTCTAGGCTGGATTGACTCTATTAGGACTATCAGAAAAAGAAAACCTATCTCCCACTGGCTCTACCACCAAAGGGAGATTGACTGAGTCATGTACCAGCAAGGTTCAAAGGTAAGATGGATTTCAGAGTTGGTTTGGTTCAGCAGCCCAGCAATGTAATCAAGCACTCTGTTCTCTTTCTCTCTTTCCTTCCTTCCTTCCTTCCTTCCTTCCTTCCTTCCTTCCTTCCTTCCTTCCTTCCTTCCTTCCTCTTGCTCTTTCTCTCTCTCTTTCTCCCTCTGTCTTTCTCTTTCTTTCTTTCAAGACAAGGTCTTGCTCTGTCATCTAGGAGAGTGCAGTGGCATGATCATAGTTCACTGCACCCTCTATCTACTGGGCTCAAGTGATCCTCCTGCCTCAACCTACCAAGTAGCTGAGACTGCAGGCATGCACTATCATGCCTGGCTAATTTTTAAAGGTTTTTGTTGAGATGAGTTCTTACTTTGTGGCCCAAGCAATCCTCCTGCCTCGGCCTCCCAAAGTGCTGGGATTACAGACATGAGCCACTGTGCCCTGGCCAAGTGATCTGGGTTTTCTTCAATTTCTGCTTTCCAGGATGGAAGACTTCTAGCTTAGTCATTGTGCAATTTCCCTCATGGTAGCAAAAAGGCCTCTAGAGCTCCAGCCCTCACAACTGCTGTCATACCTCTTCTTGACGCTCTTCCAGACAGCAAGAAAACTTATCTAGGAAGCCCCTACACATTTTTCTTATGTGCCATTGAACACATGTGCATTCCTGAGGCCATGTCAGGAATACTCTGGGTTGAAAGGCTGAGCCCTGGATCCCTTGGAACAATCACTCTGGCCCAGAGCACGGGATCATTCTGTCTCCCCAGGTGGCCAGAGCTCACTGCACAAGCAGGCAGGCAGCTTGCTGAATGAAGCCAGGTGCTTCATGGGAGTTTGGGTGCTGTTGTGTGCTTGACCTGGGGGGTGCTAGTGGGCCCCCCCAGGGATGCTGGTGACTTATTTTCCATGAGTGCAAGGTTGAACAGTTTTGTGTATTCACTGAAGCAGCAGAGCCTCTATTTGGATGCATGGATGCATTTCTGGCATCTTGGGGAGAAAAAGAACCAGATGAAGAGGCTCTCAAAGGACTTGATGTCCTCACTGGTTTCAAAAGGATGTTTTTCACAATCCTAGCAGACCTGTGCACACTCAGGAAATGGAATTCATATCAGAGCCTATAATTGCCTAATTAATTCAGGCACGGGGGCTTTTGGTAGGACGGAGGATGGGAAGGTGGGCGGCTCTACCTGGGTGCTCCTGGAGCTGGCAGCATCGGCCCCCAACAGTCAGAGCTGTAGGAAAACCCACCCAGATGGGGAGCCATAGGCACTCAAAGGCTAAACCTTCAGCCACAGTGTTTGACAAGGTGCTCCACTTGGCACCCAGCCTTCTGACCTGGAGGGCACATCAATTCTACTCTCATCAGTTGTGGACAAGAGAAGGCTGTTAGTTAATTCTGAGCCCCAGGCTGTTCTGTGCATTTTCTCAGTTACTGCCTGGAACTGGCTCAAGTTCACCCAGGTTCTGGCTCAGGGAGCACCTGCAGGGTCCTCTTAATGGCATTGTTCTGTCATTCAGCATTCATTCTGCCAGCTACACCTGGGGCCAGGCTCTGTGCGGGGTGCTGTGGGGACAGATGGGTGGTCCCTGTCCAGGAGTGTACAGGGTCAAGTGGGGAAGGGTGGGTCAGAGTGCCCCTGGTCACCTGCTCTACGGGAGGAGCATGGGCTTTCTAAGCACTGACTCTTTGGGCTCTGGGCCATGAAAGAGCTTGGCATGTCTGGAAAACAGAGGTTCAGGGGACATGGGAGGGTACAGGGACAAGGGTTGTATGTGGGGGGGAGGGGTGGTGGTAGAAAATGAGACTATAGAGGTAAACTGAGGCTAAGCCACATAGACTTTTTTTTTTTTGAGATGGAATCTTGCTCTGTCACCCAGGTTGGAGTGCAATGGCATGATCTCGGCTCACTGCAACCTCCACCTCCTGGGTTCATGCAATTCTTTGACCTCAGTCTCCCGAGTAGCTGGGATTACAGGCATGTACCACCATGTCCAGCTAATTTTTGTTTTTTTAATAGAGACGGGGTTTCACCATGTTGGCCAGGCTGGTCTCGAACTCCTGACCTCAAGTGATCTGCCTGCCTCAGCCTCCCAATGTGCTGGGATTACAGGCCTGAGCCACCACACCCGGCCCACAGAGACTTCTTGATAGGGTGGAAAACGGAGTGCCAAGTCACACCGGCAGGCAGATGGGTTTCTGGGACCAGATGCATCTGAAGGCTGTAGAGGGTGAGATGTAGCAGGTCACAAAGGAGGGCAGAACAGGTGACAGGTGAGGAATAGCCAAGAAGGAATCAAGTCTGGGAAGGTGGAGCCAGGCAGGACAGGTCTGATTGCCCATTGGATGTCATGGTGGCAAAAATCAAAGTTATCTTCAAAGTAATAGTAACTGGGCTAGAACATTCAGTTAGAGGACATAGGTGTGAGAGATGGGCTTGGATGGGTCAATGGAAGTCCAGTGCTGAAGTGCTTGTTGAACAGCCATAGTGTGTCCAGAGGGCAGCCAGATTCGGAGGTGGGGCACAGATATGTCAGGAACAGGCCCCCAAAATCTGGCCATAAACTGGCCCCAAAACTGGCCATAAACAAAATCTCTGCAGCACTGTGACATGTTCATGATGGCCATGACACCCACGCTGGAAGGTTGTGGGTTTACCGGAATGAGGGCAAGGAACACCTGGCCCACCCAGGGCGGAAAACCACTTAAAGGTGTTCTTAAGCCACAAACAATAGCATCAGCGATCTGTGCCTTAAGGACATGCTCCTGCTGCAGGTAACTAGCCAGACCCATCCCTTTACTTCAGCCCATCCCTTTATCTCCCGTAAGGAATACTTTTAGTTAATCTATAATCTATAGAAACAATGCTTATCACTGCCTTGCTGTCAATAAATATGTGGGTAAATCTTTGTTCAGGGCTCTCAGCTCTGAAGGTTGTGAGACCCCTAATTTCCCACTCCACACTCTGTATTTCTGTATGTGTGTCTTTAATTCCTCTGGCACCGCTGGGTTAGGGTCTCCACAAAGCTGGTCTCGGCACAGACACATGATGCAGACGGGGATGCAGGGCTTGGCATCACTACCATTTTTATTTTGCACATTCCTTTCCAGTGTCTGTTCCTGTGAGAAGCAGTTATAGCTCCCCTACTACAGGCAGCCTGGGCTGGAGTCAAGCTCTGGCTCTCACCAGCTCTGCAGCATGTCACCCAGCTGAGCCTCTGTTTCCAGCAGCCATTGTTAGGACATGTGTAGATGCTTAGCATGGCCACGGTAAGCTGCACATCATTTGCTGAAACACGCCACTTCTCAACCCCCAGCACGGGAATGGTCCGGCAACATAGTTTGGATATTTGTCCCCTCCAAATCTCATGTTGAAATGTGGCCTCCAATATTGGAGGTGGGGCCTGGTGGGAGATGTTTGAGTCATGGGGGTGGATCCTCCATAGATGCCTTGGTGCCATCTCGATGGTAATGAGTGAGTTCTCGCTCTGTTAAATTCATGTGAGAGCTGGTTGTTTAGCCTGGCATCTCCTCCCCTTTCTCTTGCTCCCTCTCACCATGTGATGCCTGCTCCCTGTTTACCTTCTGCCATGATTAAAAGCTTCCTGAGGGCTCATCAGAAGCAGATGCTGGCACCGTGCTTCTTGTACAGCCTGCAAAACTGTGAGCCAAAATAAACCTCTTTTCTTTGTAAATGACTCAGCCTTGCATATCGCTTTATAGCAGAGCAAATGGACTAACACATCCTGGTAGGCTGCCTTCATAGAAATCAAGGGAATTGATGCTTCTGCTGTCCTCAGAGAGGGAAGATCTACTTTGGGGGAATTAATTTTTCTCAGGTCGTTGTCTCTGATATATACAGCTGTGCTGCTTCACTACAAAGCAATATGGTTCCATGTGACCAGCCCTTCCTCCCCTTTTTTTTGCTCTGTGGGCAGGACTACAGGACACAGGGTCAGGTGGTTTTACATAATGTAATTAACTCACACAATAGTGCTGATTTGCAGAGGATTGTTCTCAGAAGAGGGTCTGGAGGCACCAACAAACACAGCAGATGCGGGATCCAGGGCACCAGCACTTGGAGTATGTTGCTGCTTGAATGGCAAGCCCTGCTCAGACATTCAGACAGTTCCCTGTTTTCCCTGTGTCATGTTCTGGCTTTAGACAATGAGACGCATGCACAGTGCCCAGGAGAAAATCTGATCCAAATCCACTCTGAAAACTTGTGATTTCAGTGAAGATAATAAGCAGAGACAAGTAATGAAGGCCTTGCCCTTACCACAGGGAACTCAGGAGGAGGTTCTTTGGGACCTGGGGGTCCTACCTCATGGCCTCCATGTGTCCGAAGAGTCAAGATCTATTTAACTCCAGCCTCAGTCAGACCTCAAAGACTGTTCCCAAAAGACCATTCGAAATTCAAGGGATGAACTGGGGATCAGTGTGTAGAACAAGTGAAATTATTCCAATGAAAGATTTAGTTATGTCTGGTTTGCTCCTATCAGTCTTATTTCATATAGTTTCTCTGATATTGTATCAGAAGAATACTAAATAGGGAGTTTGGTTGTACAACTTTAATAATGCCAACCAAAGAAAGGGAATACATTTGAGAATCTATGAGATTCTGGCAAGCAGAATATTTTAATATTTGTCAGTATCTTTGTTCAGCAGCGTAATTAACCCCCTGCTGTGGACCCAGCATTATGCTAATTGCTATCAGGGCTGCTATAATTTGAATGTGTCCCCCAGAAAGCATGTGTTGGAAACTTAACCTCCAACGCAACAGTGTTGGGAGGTGGGCTTAATGGGAGGTGTTTAGATCGTGGGGTCTCCACCTTCATTAATGAATTAATGCTGGTTATGAAAGATGTTGAGGCTGCAAGTTTGATCTCTTGCTCTCTCTAGCCCTCTCTTTTCTCTTCTGCCATGAGATGACACAGCAAGAAGGCCCTTGCCAGACACCAGGCCCTTGATCTTGGACTTCCCAGCCCCCAGAAGTGTGAGTCAATAAATTGCTGCTCATTATAAATTACCCAGTCTCAGGTATTCTGTTATAGCAGCACAAAATGGACTAAGTCAGGGTCTAAACATAACAGGTGCCTGACAAATGCTCGTTGGGTGGATGGTTGGATGAATGGATGGATGGCTAGGCAGATGGATAGATGCATGAATGAGTAAATGACAGGGTGAAGAGGGGGATGTGTGTCACGTCCTCAAGTCATCATGGCGATGCTTCATGCCTCCTTGGCACGTTTTAATGGACAAAGCATTCTCATTTACTTGTCTTGTGTACATTCTGTGATTGAGTCCATTACAGCATGGGAAAATCTGTCTGTCTGTCCTTCCTCTAACACCAGAGTGAGGCCTGAGGATTTGCTAGTTTCCCTATGAATAGCTTTGCTTTTCTGTGTTTCAGTCCAGTTCCTTTGGCAGAAATGACAACACGGTGTCTGGGGAAGAGTTTAGCCCCAACTAGACTTTCTGCCTCAGATAATAGCAGAAGCGTTCATTTCACTTGGTTTATTAGATTTAGCCCTAGGTGGACGGATGGGTTGCTCCCTACTCCTGCAGGATTTGTACCACACTACAGAAAAATCCCAAGATAAGGAAGGAAGTCCAGGGCAGAGCAGTGCAGAGACTATGGGCACTTTTCATTTGAGGGAATCATGCAACCAGGAACAGCTATTTCCAAGGGTCTTTGCTGAGACACTCTAGCAATATCAGAGTTGAAATCCAGGTCGACTAATTAACCTTGGTTCCCATGACAACTCGCAGGGTGCACCCATCTGCCCTCAGGCAAGAAAGCTTCTCTACAAGTGGCCTTGGGGAGAGACAAGAGGCAGAGTATCAGGGAGGAATATGAGAGCTGCCACGTCTGCTGTCCTGGCCAGGACTACGGAGGTCCTTTTAGAGGGTGGAGTCCAAACTGCATTCCTTCCACATCAGCCTGAATACTGGGAAACAGAGGCCATGAAATTCCCAGAGGAATCCACTAAGGCGTCTATTCCTGTAGGATCCCTGTGCATTCTGGGAGGTTTGCAGGTCCCAGGCAGCCGTGCCCCTGGCAGGGAGATGGAAGAATTCGGTCTCAGGATGAGAAACCAAGGCTGTGACCAACCCCATCGAAGTATCTTTCACTAACTTTGTGATGTTTGGAGAATATCACACTGGTTTTGAGACTATCCCAGTTCTTGGGTCCTGTGTTCCAGAAGAATCTACTAATTGATAGAGGGGCGGGGAGGGAGGTGTCTTAGCTCCTTATTTATTTATTTATTTTTGAGATGGAGTCTCACTCTGTCACCCAGGCTGGAGTGCAGTGGCACAATCTCGGCTCACTGCAACCTCCACCTTGTGGGTTCAAGCGATTCTCCTGCCTCAGCCTCCCGATAGCTGGGATCACAGGTGCATGCCCCCATGCCCCATTAATTTTTGTATTTTTGGTAGAGACGGGGTTTCCCTAGGTTGGCCAGGCTGGTCTTGAACTCCCGACCTCAGGTGATCCACCCACCTTGGCCTCCAAAGTGCTGGGATTACAGGTGTGAGCCACCGTGCCTGGCCCTTAGCTCCTACTTAAATGTATATATATTTTTAGGTTAGTTAATTTCAGAGATGGCAAAACAAAGAGAAAATGTGTGTGCGTCGGAGGGAACCTTTGATCCACAGCCACCGGCCTTTGCTTGGAGACATTTCTGGCTAGTCTTCAAAATTCTGTGCTAATTGACATTTGTCTTTTTCTCTGTGAAGCCCGCACCATCTCCAGGTCATTAGGACACTGGGTTCTGGGCTGTAGTTTCTCTTCTATCAGGGCCAGACACCGCAGCAATTATCATAAAAGACAGTCGGATAAGGAACTTGCTTTGTAGGCTTAACTAAATTAGTAGACTCGTCTTGTGTCCAGATAGACTCTCCTTTTATTGGCACTGAAAAGTTCTCAGGCATGTGTCTGCGCAGAACAAAAGGCACCTAGACATCTTTATTTCTGCCCAACTCCTCTCCCCACCCCAAAACGCTACCTAGAAGTAAGAGATGACACATGCTTTACAGAAACAAAATGACTCCCTTGACAATAGGAGCCGCAGTCTGGAAGATACATCTGAAAAGAGTAGTCAGAGGACCTTATTTTTCTGATTCCATATTGGCCGAGGAAGCATTTTTTTGTTTCGTTTTGTTTTTGAGACAGGGTCTTGCTCTGTTGCCCAGGCTGGAGTGCAGTAGCATCATCAGGAATCACTGCAGCCTCAAACTCCTGGGCTCAAGTGATCCTCCCACTTCAGCCTCCCGAGTAGCTAGGATTACAGGCAACGTGTCACCACACCTGGCTAATTTGTTTTCCT
>NW_012103031.1:2980480-2983336 GCF_000951045.1 Mandrillus leucophaeus | reverse complement strand
TGAGTAATAGCTGAACAGAACAGTCAGGAATTCAAGTGCTCACTTCTGAATGGTTCTCAGGCAACAGGCACAGTGCCTCTCCCAGAAACAGCTCTCTCTGCAAAGACGAACAGAGCACAATGGTCTCCTTGTGTGACGTGCTACATTCGAGCCATACGCGGAGCCCGAGCCGGGAGCAGAAGTCACAGAAGCACATCGGGTGGGACAGCCCCTCTGTCCCACCCATCAGATAGGAATTACCTGGTGAGGGCGTGAGCAGGGGGCTGTACTTCTGGCCCCTTTATGGCCAGAAGACCAATTCTTGGCTGGCCTCTAAGCGAACAAAGAGAGCAGCACCTTGTCAGGGGATGTGATTTTTGTGACATCTGTCCCGCAGCCCCCATCAATTCACACCCAGCGTCTGCATGACTCATGTCCTTGAATTAGCCATTGTTGGGCCTGAGGGAGGCGAACGGGAAAACCGAACGGAAAAAAGGTGCGGGGAAGGGAACGTTCTGTTCTGTCCTCCGCCGATAAAGCGTCTGTTTGGCAGCGTCATGGCAGGGACAATGCAGAGATGGCCTTGAAAATTCTCAGACTCTCAGGCTAAGGGGCAAAGAAAAGTCACCGGCAGCTGACAGTGGAAAGCAGAGCAAGGATTCATTCATTCAGTTATTCATTCATCAGTGGTTTATCGGCTTCTCTCTGTGACAAGCACCCTCCTAGGCACCGTAGGCGCCCTGGTGATCAAAACAACCACCCTTTTCTTGGAAC
Organism: Mandrillus leucophaeus; assembly: GCF_000951045.1. NCBI lineage: Eukaryota > Metazoa > Chordata > Mammalia > Primates > Cercopithecidae > Mandrillus > Mandrillus leucophaeus. Next base: position 2,982,583 of record NW_012103031.1, on the reverse strand, counting down.
TGAAGCTTCATGGGGAGAGAGACGTTGAAAATTGGTGCTGAAATCACCGGCCTTGTGTGAAAAGCCAAAGTTCGACCCCACATCGGTGTTTGAGAGCGTCAGAAAAATTCTATCATAGGTGCTGTATGTCTCACACGTGTAATCCTAGTGCTTTGGGAGGCCAAGGGGGGAGGATTATTTGAGGGCAGGAGTTTGAGACCAGGCTGGACAACAGAGCAAGACTCTGTCTCTACATAAATTTTTTTTAAAAATTAGCCAGGTGTGGTGGTGTGTGCCTGTAGTCCCTGTGGCTCCCGAGGCTGAGGAAGGAGGATCGCTTGAGCCCAGGAGGTGGAGGCTGCAGTGAGTTACGATTGTACCACTGAACTCCAGCCTGGGCAATAGAGCAAGACCCTGTCTCTAAAAAAATGAAATAAAATAAAAATAAGTTTCAAGATGAATACTATATGGTTCCTTCCCTAGAGGAGTGACTCTCCCATGAAGCAGCTACCTGGGGGTCTCAGCAAGGCATCCTGAAAGGACAGGGCAGGAAGGAAAGGGGCTCCCTTTGCAGAGTCGAATTATGGACTTGAGATGCCCTGCATCAGAGCGGAGTAGGCAAAGTCACCTTAAAGAGAGAGTCTTCAGTCAGCAGGACTATAATTGGATTTAATGTATAACTTATATAAAGAAAGATTGTGTTGAGAGGAAAGAAAGTCACTGGACAGGACCCCTCCCCCACCTCTCCTAGCTCTGTCCGGGGAGATTTGGCACCCTGGTCCAACCCCAACAGCAGGCACATTTGCATGGCGTTGACACACTTCCAGGCTAGCTGTGGTGGGCAGGTTGCATTATTTGCTTACAATTCTTCCTTCCTTCCCTGCCCTCATCATGGTTTCCCTTGGTATGGGCTTGCTTGAGCCAATGGAAGGTTAGCGGATATAACCCCAGCAGGGGCTGGACGTCCGCAGGCTTAAATATATGAGCGTCATTGGCCTCATGGTGGGTTCGCAAAGAGGGGTTGATACTCCGAGAAGCAAGGCCTCTGCCTGGCTCTCCGTGGCTTCTGGATGTCCAAGCTACATCCAGAGAATTAAATCCACTCATTCATGGCCTTAAAAAAACATTTTCTGGTTCCCTCCTCTGTCTGGGCTCTGGAGGGACCGTGATGAACAAGACATACCGCTCCCCAAGGTGGATCTGCACCCACAATGAAGGAAGAACTCTGGGGCTGTGAGTTGGGCAAGGGAGCCTATTTGTCTGCCTGCGGCTGTGGCTGAAAAGAGGCTGAATCTCATTGAGTCATACGGCTTAAACTTTCTGCAAATAGGCACTCCCTGCATGACAAGGGCAAGAGGGGAGGGACATGGGTGGCCACCCAGGCCTGTTCGATGGAAGCCCTGGGCTGTACCCCACTCCACTTCCAACAGCACCTCTATCCCATGCTGCCCTTTCAAAGCCTTGAAGCCCATTTTAACCAAGTTCCTCGCACATGAACGTGTCACAATGCTATGCACCTGGGGACAGACGTGGATGTGGCTTGCCCTGTTTGTAAGGCCACCAAGAGGGCTGCTCCATTCAGACAGCCTGGCAAAAAGATGGTGCCCTTCCCACTAGGGACCCAAGAGGCATGATTTGGTAGGATTAAGCACTTTACAAATTTTTGCAAGGATGACAACCTGCAGTGAACTCAGTGCTCCTGCTGGGATAGGAATGAAAATGTGTTCAGTAAATAAAAGCTGATTTTCCCAAACACTGTCTTGAAGACAGTGGTTTAATCAGTGGCAGCTGCTCCACACCTCCAGGCTGAACTGTCCCGTTTCAAGTCATTTCCTGTCCAGAATGCCACAGTATCCGTGCTGGAAGAACTTGGGGTCACTATACGAACGGCTCACAGCTTCTCAACTGTGTGAAACCCAAAACAAAAGAGAATAGAGCTTGGTTTGTCTATTTTCCTAACAGAGATATAATCTACCTGAAGTCAAATTCACACATTTTAATGCATTGCTCTGTGAGTTCTAACAAGGACGTAGAGTCGTGTAACCATTTGAGCACCTCAAAATGTTCCCATGTGTCCCTGAAATAGTCAACCTTCCTACCCATCTCCTGCCTCTGATATCCCTT
>NW_012103031.1:2977171-2978210 GCF_000951045.1 Mandrillus leucophaeus | reverse complement strand
CTCCTGCCTTGGCCTCCTGAAGTGCTGGGATTACAGGCATGTGCCACCATGCCCAGCTAATTTTATTATAATTAATTAATTTATTTGTGAAGACAAGGTCTCACTATGTTGTCCAGGATGGTCTCAAGTCATCTTCCCACCTCAGCCCCACAAAGTGCTGGGATTATAGCACTTTATGAACCACTCACCTGGCCTTATTTTGTTTTGTTTTGTTTTGTTTTGTTTTTTTAGAAACGGTCTTGCTCTATCACCCAGGCTGGAGTGCAGTGGCACAATCATAGCTAACTGCAGCCTTGACCTCCTGGGTTCAAGCCATCCTCCCACCTCAGCCTCCCGAATAATCAGGACCACAAGCATGAGCCACGACATCTGGCTGATTTTTAAATTTTTTTGTAGAGATGGGGTCTTGCCATGTTGCCCAGGCTGGTCTCTACCCCTTGGCCTTCACTGATCCCCCAACCTTGGCCTCCCAAAGGGCTGGGTTTATAGGCTTGGGCCACCACTTCTGGCCCTGGGGAAGCAATTTTTAAGAAATGTTCCCTCTTGATGCAGTGTAAGGTTTTGAAAGGTTTGCCCCCAATTACTGCAGGCAGGATGTGGAATAATTTGGAAATAAGGAAAAACTTTGGGAAAGGTGGAGGGGGAGTACTCGTGGCATAAAGTTAGGGGCACAAGTCTCAGGCAGCAAAGCTAGTGGGGCTTAATTAGTGGCCAGAGCTGGATCCAGAGCCATGTCCCTGGCAGGCAGCCAGAACACAGCCTCACTTAAGGCCCAGGAATCCCTCCCTGATCCGTGAAGCTTGGGTCTCTGGTCTCTGATCACGGCTTACTCCTCTCAGACGACGGCAGCATTGATGGTGAGCGCGTGCACCCCTCAGCTCACAGCCAGGAGGAGCCTGTTAAAAATGGCCCTGCAGACCCTGGGGGCCACCCATTAACCTCAGAAACAAGAATAAATAGGTGCCGGGCGTGGTGGCTCACACCTGTAATCCCTGCACTTTGGAAGGCTAAGGTGGGCAGATCACGAGGTCAGGAGGTC
>NW_012103031.1:2976090-2977121 GCF_000951045.1 Mandrillus leucophaeus | reverse complement strand
TTTTTTGAGATGAAGTCTCGCTGTGTCACCCAGGCCGGAGTGCAGTGGTGCAATCTTGGCTCACTGCAATCTCTGCCTGCTGGGTTCAAGCGATTCTTCTGCCTCAGCCTCCCAAGTAGCTGGGATTACAGGTGTGCACCACCACGTCCAGCTAATTTTTGTATTTTTAGCAGAGACGGGATTTCACCATGTTGGCCAGTCTTGCCTCCAACTCCTGACTTCAAGTGATCCACCCTCTTCGGCCTCCTGAAGTGCTGGGATTACAGGCGTGAGCTACTGTGCCCAGTTGTTTTCTGTCCTTTCCCAGAATATCATATAAGTGGAATCATATAATGTGTGGTCTTTCTACATTTGGCTTCTTTCAGTTAAATTTACTGTTACTGTGCCTATGAACGGTCCATTTCTTTTTACTGTCTGGTCGTATTCCATGGTAGGCATACACCACAGTATGTTAATCCCTTCCCCAGTTGAAGGACCCTTGGGTGATTTCTGGTATCTTTCAGTGACTATGAATAAAGCAGTCATAAATATTCATGTTCAAGTTTTATGTGAACATAAGTTTTCATTTCTCTCAGGTAAATACCTAGGTCATGTGGTAAAGATGGATTTAATGTTATAAGAAATTGCCAAGGCCGGGCACGGGGGCTCACACCTGTAATCCCAGCACTTCAGGAGGTCAAGGCGGGCAGATCATTTGAGGTCAGGGGTTCAAGACCAACCTGACCAACATGGTGAACCATGTCTCTACTGAAAATACAAAATTAGCTAGGTATGGTGGTGCACGCCTGTAATCCCACCTACTTGGGAGGCTGAGGCAGGAGAATCACTTGAACCTGGGAGGCGGAGGTTGCAGTGAGCCGAGATCGTGCCACTGCACTCCAGCCTTGGCAACAACAGTGAAATTCCATCTCAAATAAGTAAATAAATAAATAAGAAAGATGGCCGGGCGCGGTGGCTCAAGCCTGTAATCCCAGCACTTTGGGAGGCCGAGATGGGCGGATCACGAGGTCAGGAGATCGAGACCATCCTGG
>NW_012103031.1:2972866-2974475 GCF_000951045.1 Mandrillus leucophaeus | reverse complement strand
AAAGAAAGAAAGAAAGAAAGAAAGAGAAAGAAAGAAAGAAAAAGGAAGGAAGGAAGGAAGAAAGAAATTGCCAAGTCTGAGAGTGGTGGCTCACGTCTGTAATCCCAGAACTTTAGGAGGCTGAGGTGGGTGGATCATTGAGGTCAGGAGTTCGAGACCAGCCTGGTTAATACGGTGAAACCCTGTCTCTACTAAAAATATTAAAAAACTTAGCCAGGCATGGTGGCAGGTGCCTGTAACCCCAGCTACTTGGGAGGCTGAAGCAGGAGAATTGTTTGAACCCGGGAGTTTTGAAGTGGAGGTCGCAGTGAGTCGAGATCATGCCAGTGCACTCCAGCCTGGGTGACAGTGTGAGACTGTATCTTAAAAAAAAAAAAAAAGAAAAAAGAAAGAAAGAAATTGCCAGCCTGCTTGCCAAAGTGGCTGTACCATGTGGTATTTCCATGAACAATGAGTAGAAGCTTCATTTATTCCCATGCTCACAGGCGTTCTGTGTTGACAGGCTTTGTAGTTTGTTTATTTGCTTTAAGCCATTCTAGTATGTGTGTAATGGTATCTCACTGTGGCTTAAATTCGCATTTCTCTAATGACTAATGATATTGAATATGTTTTCATGGGTGTATTTGCCGTATGTATATTTTCTTTGGTAAAGTGTCTTTTCAAATCTTTTGCTCGACTGTATCATTTTATTCTCTTGAGTGTTTTAGAGTCTTTAAATCTTCTACGTACAAGTCCTTAATCACAATATATTGCTATGGTTTTTGCTTTCTACAGTCAATTACCTCTTAGAACAATGTAGAACAAGAAAAAAAGTTTTTAAATATTTATCTTCTTTCAAGCTATTTTTAGAGATGTTCGCTTCTTTGTATAAATCCGAATTTCTGTCTGGTACCATAGTCTTCTGGCTGAAGAATCTTCTTTAACATTTCTTGTATTACAGATCCGCAGATAATGAATTATCTCTGCTTTTGTTTGTCTGGAAAGAGTCTTTATTTCTTGTTTATTTTCGAGCACTAGAATTCTGGGGTGTATAGTAGAAGAAGTCTTCTACTATAATTCTATTTGTGCTTCTGTATGTAATGTGTCTGCTTTTTTTCTAGCTTCCTTTTTTATCACTCCTTTTTAGAAGTTTGAATGGGATGCGTCTGAGTTTTTTGTTTTTTGTATTTTGGCGATGAGCTATGTGTTCTAGTGTGGTCCTATGAATTTTTAAAAGTCACATTTAATATTGACTAAGTTTATTTTTTAAAATTTCCAGCTTTTAAGTTCAGGGGTACATATGCAGGATGTGCAGGTTTGTTACATAGGTAAACATGTGACGTGGTGGTTTGCTGCACAGACCCTCCCATCGCCCAGGGATTAAGCACAGCATCCACTAGCTATTCCTCCTGATCCTCTCCCTCCTCGCACCGCCTGCCCTCTGACAGGCCCCAGTGTGTGTTGTTCCCCTCTATGCATCCCTATGATTTTTTAAATCCATAATTTAATGTGATTTTAGTTTTGGAAAATTATCGGTCATTATCTCCTCAACTATTTTTTCTGTCTCATTGTTTCTCTTTGCCTTCTGGGATTTCAATTTCACCTATGTTAAACTTTTTTTTTTTTTTTT
>NW_012103031.1:2952815-2972816 GCF_000951045.1 Mandrillus leucophaeus | reverse complement strand
CCTATGAATTTTTAAAAGTCACATTTAATATTGACTAAGTTTATTTTTTAAAATTTCCAGCTTTTAAGTTCAGGGGTACATATGCAGGATGTGCAGGTTTGTTACATAGGTAAACATGTGACGTGGTGGTTTGCTGCACAGACCCTCCCATCGCCCAGGGATTAAGCACAGCATCCACTAGCTATTCCTCCTGATCCTCTCCCTCCTCGCACCGCCTGCCCTCTGACAGGCCCCAGTGTGTGTTGTTCCCCTCTATGCATCCCTATGATTTTTTAAATCCATAATTTAATGTGATTTTAGTTTTGGAAAATTATCGGTCATTATCTCCTCAACTATTTTTTCTGTCTCATTGTTTCTCTTTGCCTTCTGGGATTTCAATTTCACCTATGTTAAACTTTTTTTTTTTTTTTTTGAGACAAGGTCTTGCTCATTGCCAAGCCTGGAGTGCAGTGGCATGATCTTGGCTCACTGCAGCCTTGACCTCCCAGGCTCAGGCCATCCTCCCATCTCAACCTCCTGAATAGCTGGGACTACAGGTGTGTGCAACCACACCCTGCTAATTTTTAAAATTTTTCTGTAGAGACAAGGTCTCATAAGGTGGTTGGTCTCAAACTGGTGGGCTCAAGTAATCTTCCTGCCTTGGTCTCCCAAAGTGCTGGGGTGACAAGCATGAGCCACTGTGCCCAGCCTTCACATATGTTAGACTATTAATTATTGCTCTATCTTGTAAAATATCTTGTAAAATGTTTTCACTCTATTTGTGTGTGTGTATGTATGTTTCAGTTTGGGTAATTCTCGTTGACCTCCCTTAACATCCAGTTATTTTCTCAGTGGTGCCAAATGTTTCAATGAGCTCTCTAAAGGCATTTTAAAAATTTCTGTTACTTCTGTTTAAAAAGTATTTTTAACATCTACAGTTGACCCTTTCTTACACCCTTTTTTTCACCTCTGCTGAAATTTCTCATGTGTTCATGAATATTTTTCATCTTTTCTACCAGAGCCTTTAACATATCAATCATAGCCATTTTTAAATCTCTGTCTTATAGTTCTAACATCTAAGTCACTTCTGAGTCTAGTTCTCTTGACTGATTTATCTCTTGACAGAGGAGTGTTTTCACTTTCTTTTTTGATGTGTCTTGTAGTTTTCGATTGAGTGCTGAACATGGTATACAGAACAGTAGAGACAAGTAAACATTTATACCAGAAAATGGCAAGCCTTTTCTTTTGCTTGGCTGCTAGTATGCAGGAGGGGGGAGTTGAGTCAATCTAGTCAGGAATGAAACTGGAACTGGGTTTTGTTGTTGTTATATTTACTGTCAAGGCACTACCAGCTTGCATATTTCTAGAGGTGTCTTGTGCTTGCTGTGGGGGCTGGGTTGCTGGAGGGTTTTTTCAATGTTCTCATGACACTGTCATCTTTTGGCCTTCCCTGTGTGCCTACATCTCAGAGAAGATTTCTATGTTCTTGGCTCTCCTACTGCAGTAGACTGATTGCTGTCACTTGGTGCTTACTAGCCTGGTGGTTGTGGACAAGGATGTTCCTTGTTTTCCTGGTCCAGCCTCAATCTTAGGCAGGTCTTGTGTCCCTGGGTCTTGGCAGTGGGATTTTCTCTGTGTTCCTACACTCCTACTAATGGTGGGCAAACACTGCCTTGCATCCTTGGTGTGTCTTCTGCAGGAGAAAATTTATTTCCCTCAACCAGCTAAAGACCTCTAATGGAATTAGTATAACATTTTGGGCCCAGAATGATGTTCTGCTCCTCCTTTTAAGATACATTTTTATTCTTTTACTTTTCTCCCACCTGCAATGGGTCTTCACCTGTGTCCTGGGGGTGACAGTGTTTTTTGCTCTTCACCCAGCAGCTCATGGTCTTTGTTCCAAGAGGACAAGTGTCTCAGTGAGTTCTGTGTCTCTCCTACAGGAGCAGCTCCTTCCCTCATCCAGGCATGCATGCAAGGAAGGTTTGGTCTAGTGTCCCATTCTATGTCTAATCGTTTGTGCCAGCTCCTGATGGAGAGATGAAGAGAAAAGCCCACATTCGTACCAGAGCTCTATACTCTCATACTAGACCTCCCTTGGTCTTTAGAAATTCGTTAAATTTTTTATCTAAATTCTTCTTACCTATTTATATGTCACCTGGAGCCTTTTCCCCCTGTGCTCTGTCAGAGTTGATTCAGTGGCTGCATCCCATTTTTCCTGAGAAGAGCCCATCTTTCCTTAGATTTCAGACTATTTGGTTGCCCTGCAAATTCACCTATCTGACGGGTTCAGGAAAAGTGATGGTTTTCTTATTGTTAGGATAGGAGTGACATTCTCTCTGACTTTGTACCTCCAAGGCAGAAACAAAACTCTGATTTTTCCACTTTGAAAAGAAAGAAACAGCCTGGGTGTGGTGGCTCACATCTGTAATCCCAGCACTTTGGGAGGTTGAGGCAGGCAGATCACCTGAGGTCAGGAGACCAGCCTGGCCAACATGGCAAAGCCCTATCTCTACTAAAAATACCAAAAATTAGCCGGGCGTGGTGGTGGGTGCCTATAGTCCCAGCTAATTGGGAGGCTGAGACACGAGAATTGCTTGAACCTGGGAGGAGGAGGTGGTAGAGAGCCGAGATGGCACCACTGCACTCCAGCCCGGGTGACAGAGTGAGACTCTCTAAAAGAAAGAAAGACAGAGAGAGAGAGGGAGAGAGAAAGAAAGAAAGAAAGAGAGAGAGAGAGAAAGAAAGAAAGAAAGAAAGAAAGAAAGAAAGAAAGAAAGAAAGAAAGAAAGAAAGAAAGAAAGAAAGAAAGAAAGAGGGAGGGAGGGAGGGAGGGAGGGAAGGAAGGAAGGAAGGAAGGAAAGTAGAGAAGGAACGGCAGTGGAATAGACAGGGAGGTTTTTTCAAAACAGTAACAGGATGGACCCAAAGGCTCCATTCTTCTGCAGACCCAGGATACGACATTCTAGGACAAGGATGGGGGACATTTGCGAAGGTGCAATCAGCAGAAAAGCTTGAATCAACTAGGAGTCAAGAGATGTGACAATCCATTAAGACAAAGGCCGAATAATGTAGTGGGGCCAAGGCTGTATCTCAGCCTCACAGATTGATCCCATTGGAGGTGAGGGCTGGAGCCTGGTCCCCTGATACATCTGATGGAAGAGAAGCAGGAGCTGAGCAACTGCACAGTGAAAGGCAGCTGGCATACAGTACTATATCTCCAAAGTGTCTGGCAAATGAACCCCCAAATGTCTCCTCCCCAGCAACTCAGACTGCTTCGTGCACGGGGGTTTGCATCTCCTGATTTGGGTAGCTTCAGAGTCCTGCCTGTTTTATTTCCCCCCCTCCCCCAATTTTTTTCTTTCCACCTTCATTCATTCTTTCTTTTTTATTATTATTATTATTTTTTGAGACTGTCTCACTCTGTCACTCAGACTGGAGTGCAGTAGCACCATCATAGCTCATTGCAGTCTCAAACTTCTGGCTCAAGTGATCCCCCTGCCTCAGTCTCCCAAGTAGCTGGGACTACATGTATGCACCACCACACCCAACTAATTTTTATATTTTTCTACAGAGATAGGGTCTCGCAGTGTTGCCCAGGCTGGTCTCAAACTCCTGGGCTCAGGCCATCCTCCAGCCTCGGCCTCCCAAGGTGCTGGGATTACAGGTGTGAGCCACTACACCTTGACAATTTGCTCTTTAAAAAGAGCTTTTTTGACATATACAGACCATGAAATTCACCCATTTAAAGTGTACAGGTCAGTGGTGGTTCGCATATTCGCATGAACTGATTTGTTCTTTAGATCTTAGTGACTTCTGAGTAGGATTTGAGGTTATTTATTTACAAAACTAAACACAATAGGAACAGGACAACTAATAACAATATGGCTCCCCCCACATAGATCTCAGCTGGGCACGGGGGCTCACACCTGTAATCCCAGCACTTTGGGAGGCCGAGGCAGGCGGATCATTTGAGGTCAGGAGCTCGAGACCAGCCTGACCAGCATGGTGAAACTCCATCTCTACTAAAAATACAAAAAAATTTAGCCCGGTCTGGTGGCACACACCTGTAGTCCCAGCTACTTGGGAGGCTGAGGCAGGAGAATCGCTTGAACCCGGGAGGTGGAGGTTGCAGTGAGCCGGGATCATGCCATTGTGCTCCAGCCTGGGCAACACAGTGAGACTCTGCCGCAAAAAGAAAAGAAATAGGATTTGCCAGGCACCCAAATGAGTTTCTCCATTTGGGCATTTAGTTTAGCTTAAGTCCCCTGGCAGAGAAGAAAAAAGGGAAATGGGTTGTATAATTCTCATTGTCTGATAAAACAATGAAGATACATTTCTCAAGGGAGATGTTCTTTCTTGGCAAAGACTCCAAGTAGGACATTTGCATAAAGAGCCATTATACATGACTCTTATTGATATACCAAAGACTTCTATTCAGAACAGTGCTGACATTTCTCCACTTAAATAAATTATTTACTAACTAGATTTGTTTGCAGGAATAAAATGTTCAGTGTAACACTGCAATTAAGAACACAGGCTTTAGAGTCAGAAAACTTCCCCAACTTACCATCTTGTGTAACTGTCTGCAAGTTATTTTGTCTCTATAAGTCTTAGTTGTCTCATCTGTAAATGGGGTTAATGATAGTTTTTCTATCAAAGGATTTCGGTATAAGGATTTAATGGTAAAGGAAGGTTAGGATGGTGCCTACAATGTTTCTCCACCTTAAATATGCTATATCTCAGACAGGTGCAGTGGCTCATGCCTGTAATCCCAGCACTTTGGGAGGCTGAGGTGGGTGGATCACGAGGTCAGGAGTCGGAGACCAGCTTGCCAACATGGTGAAACTCCATCTCTACTAAAAATATAAAAATTAGCTGGGTGTGGTAGTGCGTGCCTGTAATCCCAGCTACTAAGGAGGCTGAGGCAGGAGAATTGCTTGAACCTGGGAGGCGGAGGTTGCAGTGAGCTGAGATCAGGCCACTGCACTCCAGCCTGGATGACAGAGTAAGACTGTCTTTAAAAAAAAAAAAAAAAAAAAAAAAAAAAAAAGGAAAGAAAATAGTCTCACCCTTTCTATCAATAGTTTTTGTTTGTTTGTTTGTTGTTTTTGTTTTTGAGATGGAGTCTCGCCCTGTCGCCCAGGCTGGAGTGCAGTGGCACGATCTTGGCTCATTGCAACCTCCACCTCCCAAACTCAAGTGATTTTATTGCCTCAGCCACCAGAGTAGCTGGGATTACAGGTGCCTGCCACCACACCCGGCTAATTTTTGTATTTTTAGTAGAAATGGAGTTTAACCATGTTGACCAGGCTGGTCTCAAACTCCTGATGTCAAGTGATCCGCTCACCTCAGCCTCCCAAAGTGCTGGGATTACAGGCGTGAGCCACTGCGGCTGACCTCAATAAGTATCTTTTAAGGTGGTGCTTTGAGATTATGTAAATAGCCTGTTACTCCTCAAAGTTTTACCCACTAGTTTTGTTACAGGAAAGGGGTTCCGATCCAGACCCTGACAGAGGGTTCTTGGATCTCACGCAAGGAAGAATTCATAGAGAGTCCATAGAGTAAAGTGAAAGCAAGTTTATTAGGAAAGTAAAGGAATAAAATAATAGTTACTCCATAGACGGAGTAGCCCCGAGGGCTCCTGGCTGCCCATTTTAGTGGTTATTTCTTGATATGCTAAACAAGGGGTGGATTATTCATGCCTCATCTTTTTAGACTATCTAGAGTAACTTCCTGATGTTGCCATGGCATTTGTAAACTGTCATGGTGCTGGTGGGAGTGTAGCAGTGAGGACGACCAGAGGTCACTCTCGTCACCATCTTGGTTTTGGTAGGTTTTGGCCAATTTCTTTACTGCAAACTGTTTTATCAGCAAGGTCTTTATGACCTGTATTTTGTGCCGACCTCATATCTCATCCTGTGACTTAGAATGTCTTCACTGTCTGGGAATGCAGCCCAGTAAGTCTCAGCCTCATTTTACCCGGTTCCTATTCAAGATGGAGTTGCTCTGGTTTAAAGGCCTCTGACAATTCTATCATCCACTGATAGTTCTTACCCAAATCAGTCATTCCTAGGGTAACTGCCAAATGGTAATCTTCTAATGCCATCATTCCTTCTGCAATTATTTGCTGACTTTCTACAGTAAGAAAGAGCTTTATGAAATTAAAGAAAATCTAAATAAGTGAAAACACTTATTTAGAACATTCTTGTTCATGAGTCAGAAAACTTAGTATTGTTAAGACAACTCTCCAAATTGATCTATACATTCAATGCAATCCCTATCAGAATCCTAGCTGATGTATGTGTGTGTATGGTTTTACTTTGTTTTTGTTTTGTTTTGTTTTTGCAGAAATTAATGAGCAGACCCTAAAATTGACAGGGAAGTGCAAGGTACCCAGAGAAGTCAAATGATCTTGAAAAAGAAAGAAGTAGGACTCACACTATCTGAGTTAAAACTGACTTCAAAACTCCATCAATCAGGACAGTGTGGTCCTGGCATAAGAGTAAACATATAGATGAATGGAACAGAATTTTTAGTGCAGAAATAAACTTTTACATCATGGACATTCAACTTTTGACAGAGTTGCCAAGACAGTTCAATGGGGTAAGGTTAGTCTTTTCAACCAATGATGCTGGGACAACTGGACATTCATTTGCCAAAGAATGATGTGAGATCTCTATGTCAGACCACACACAAAACAATCAAAGTGGATCAAAGAGCCGGGTGCAGTGGCTTACGCCTGTAATCCCAGCATTTCAGGAGGCTGAGGCAGGAGGATTGTTTGAGCCCAGGAGTTCGAGACCAGCCTGGGCAACATGGCAAAATCCTGACTCTACTAAAAAATACAGAAATTAACCGGGCATGGTGGTACATACCTGCAATCCTCCCAAAATCAGGAGGCCGAGGTATGAAAATTGCTTGAGCCCGAGAGGTGGAGGTTGCAGTGAACTGAGATCATGACACTGTACCCCAGCCTGGGCAACACAGAGAGACTGTGTCTCCAATAAATAAATAAATAAATAAATAAATAAAGGATAAAAGATGTAAATATATGAGCTAAAACTATATATATATAAAAGGAAACATAGGAATAAAGCTTCATGATCTTGGATCAGCGTTAGGCAATGGTTTCTTAGATATGACACCAAAACCACAAGTGACAAAAGGAAATAGATATAATTGGACTTCATGAAAATTTTAAAAATGTGTGCTGCAAATGATGCCTTCAAGAGAATGAAAAGACAGCACACAGCATAGGAGAAAATGTTTGCAAATCATGTATCTGATAAGGTGCTTGTATCCAGAAATCGTAAAGCACCCCTACAACTCTATAGTAAAAAGATAAATTGGCCGGGCATGATGGCTCACGCCTGCAATCTCAGCACTTTGGGAGGCTGAGGTGGGTGGATCACCTGAGGTTAGGAGTTTGAAACCAGCCTGGTCAACATGGTGAAACCCTATCTCTACCAAAAATACAAAATTAGCCAGGCATGGTGGCAGACACCTGTAATCCCAGCTACTCGGGAGGTTGAGGCAGGAGAATTGCCTGAACCCGGGAGGCAGAGGTTGCAGTGAGCTGAGATTGCACCACTGCACTCCAGCCTGGTGACAGAGCGTGACTCTGTCTCAAAAAAAAAAAAAAAAAAAAAAGATAAATCATCCAGAATGGACAAAGGATCTTGACAGACATTTCTGCAACAAAAACATGCAAATGACCAACAAGCACATGAAAAGATGCTCAATGTCATTAGTCATTAGTGAAATCCAAATCAAAGCCACGATGAGATAAAGTTTCACATCTAGTAGGAAGACTGTAATAATAATTAAATAAAGACAGTAACAGGATGAGGAGAAGCCAGAAGACTCACGTATTGCTGGTGGGAACGTAAAATGCAGAATGTAAAAATGGTGAAGCTGCGCTGGAAAATAGTTTGGCAGTTCTTCAAAATGTTAAACACAGCGTTATGTGGTCCAGCAAATCCACTCATAGAGAAACCCACCCAAGAAATTAAGGTATATAGTCACACAAAAATTTGCAGGTGAATATTCATAGCATATTTATTTATTTATTTTTATTGAGACAGAGTCTCAATTTATTACCCACGGTGGCGTGCAGTGGGGCGATCTTGGCTCACTGGAACCTCTGCCTCCTAGGTTCAAACAATTCTTCTGAGTAGCTGGGATTACAGGTATGCACCACCACATCTGGCTAATTTTTGTATTTTTAGTAGAGACGGGGTTTCACCATGTTGGTCAGGCTGGTCTCGAACTCTTGACCTCAAGCAATCCACCCATCTTGGCCTCCCAAAGTGCTGGGATTACAGGCGTGAGTCACTGTGCCCAGCCATAGCAGCATTATTTATAAGAACTAAATAAATCATGGAAGGAACCCATATGACTATCAGCTGATGAATGGATAAATGAAAATGTGGTGTATGCATACAATGGAATATTATTTGGCAATGTAAAGGAATGAAGTAGTGATACATGGTACAACATAGATGGATGGACTTTGAAACAGTAAGTGAGAGAAGCTGATGACTACGTATTATATGAACCCATTCCCGTGATATATCCAGAGTAGACAGATCTACAGAGACAAAGTAGATTAGTGGTTGCCTAAGGTTGGGAGGGCACTGGGGAATAACTACTAATGGTACAGGGCTTCTTTCTGGAATGATGAAAATGTTCTAAAATTAGATGTGGTGATGGCTGCACAACTCTGTAAGTATACTTAAGCCACTGCATTTTACGATTTAAATGGGCAAATTGATGTGTGAATTACATCCATAAAGTTGCTTAAAAAGCAATATATAAACATTAAAATAATCAAATATATAAAAAGGAAGAACTTTCTCTCCCCCTATTTCCTTATTTATTTATGGCCATGTGGATTTGTGCATTCCATAGGTTAGAATCCTTTACTATCATTATTTATTTTGATGCTCAAAATATTCCATATTTTACCACTGGCAACACCTTCTGACTAACCACTGTGTCCTCTTGACAGTCTCCTATGATTCTTTGAGCATTTCTTTACTATTGTTTTCTTTACTTTTTGGTACAATATAGTCCAGGCTTGTCTTGTATTTTTCTTGTCTCACCCTGGAGTTAGCCATCTCCCCAAAGAGCCTTGGTTCCTTTTGGTGAATAGTATTTAGAAACCAAAATCTGGGCACTAGGTGTGTTCATTGCTAGCGGGGTGTCAGCACTTTCCTGAGAACACAGAACTGAGTAATAGGTATTGGTAAATTCATTCACACATACATATGTGTGTGCACACATATATACATAGCTTTTCAATATTCATCTGTTTTTAAATCTAGTTATACTAAAACCCATGAGTTCACACTCATACAATTCAATTTCAACCCAACACCACAGGGTTCATTCCATCCTTCCCCCTTTCCACTCCTTTTCTGACAGTAATAAACCTGACTCCCATTATCCACAGTAAGTGTACTTACTCATTTGCTCAATCCCAGGATGATCAGAAAGTAGTTTCAGAATTGCTAGCTCATGTCTCTGAGAAAAAAGAAAGCTACTAGTTAGAGTTCAATATTTATTTAGAGTTCTTTTTGTTTTTTACCTGAGGGCATACAGTTCAAATATTGTTTTCAAAAGTTCATTGGGTTTGTTCTTTTTTCCCTTATTTCTGTGGTTATGCTGCTCTTTGGAATTATGGTTCAGTTTGGGTTTTTTAAAGTCAATTTTAGAATTCTTCCCTGATCCTTGTTGATTTCCTTCCTTCCTTCTTTTCTCTTCCCTCCCTCCTTCCTTCCTTTTCTCCTTCCTTCATTCCCTCTTTCTTTCCTTCCTTTCCTCTTTCCTTGTTTCTTTTCCTCTCTCCTTTTCTTTCCTTTCTTCCTTCCTTTCCTCTTTCCTTCATTCCTGTCTTCCTCTGTCTCCCTTTCCCCTTCCTTCCTTCTTCTTTCCTTCCTTCCTTTTCTCCTTCCTTCATTCCCTCTTTCTTTCTTTCCTTTCCTCTTTCCTTGTTTCTTTCCCTTTCTCCTTTTCTTTCCTTTCCTTTTTTCCTTCCTTTCCTCTTTCCTTCATTCCTGTCTTCCTCTGTCTCCCTTTCTCCTCCCTTCCTTCCTTCCTTTTTCCCTCCCTCCCTCCTTCCTTCCTCTTCTCTTCCTCTCTTCCTCCCTCCTTTCTTCCTTTCTCTCTCCTTCCTTCTTTCCTTCTTTCCTTCCTTCCTTCCTCCATTTCTCCTCCTTTCCTCCTTTTCTCCTTCCTTCTTTCTGTGTAAAACCTTACTTTCTTCTTTCTCTTCCTTTCTTTCTGTGTAAAACCGTAACATGGTCCTGAAGTCAGGATCATATAAAAAGATATATTCAGAGGAGTGTCATTTCCCCTCCCATTCTTTCTGTCCTTCTTACTCCATCCCCAATAATATCCTGTAGGTAACCAATCATATTAGTCTCTTGTTTATCTTTCCTGTAGTTCTCTTCAGTCAAATGAGCAGATAGATGTATATTTTCTAATTCACCCTATCCTCTGCACAAAAGGTAGCATACCATCAATGCTCTTTCACATTTGACTTTTTTTTTTAACTTAAGAATATATCCTAAAAATTAGTCTCAATAA
This sequence comes from Mandrillus leucophaeus, assembly GCF_000951045.1. Classification (NCBI taxonomy): domain Eukaryota; kingdom Metazoa; phylum Chordata; class Mammalia; order Primates; family Cercopithecidae; genus Mandrillus; species Mandrillus leucophaeus. Next base: position 2,962,244 of record NW_012103031.1, on the reverse strand, counting down.
ATTCATAGAGATCTTATTTTATTTTTTTTGAGATGGAGTTTCATTCTTGTCGCCCAGGCTGGAGTGTAATGGTGTGATCTTGGCTCACTGCAATCTCTGCCTACTAGATTCAAGCAATTCTCCTGCCTCAGCCTCCCGAGTAGCTGGGATTACAGGCATGCACCACCATACCCGGCTAATTTTGTATTTTTAGTAGAGACAGGGTTCCTCCATGTTGGTCAGGCTGGTCTCGAACTCCTGAGTTCAGGTGATCTACCCGCCTTGGCCTCCCAAAGTGCTGGGATTACAGGTGTGAGCCACCGTGCCTAGCCAAGATCTTATTTTTTACTGCTGCATAGGACTCCATGGAGTGGATGCACTACAGTTTATTCAACCACTCTGTTGCATATGTGAATTTAGGTCGTTTCCAATGTTTTCCATTGTTGGAGGTGGTATCTTCAGCAAAAATTCCGAGAAGTGGGCTTACTGGGTGAAAAAGAAAAAGCATATGTAGTTTTGTGAGGTAGACAAATTCTCTCTATAAGGGTTGTAATAATTTTCACTGTCATCGATAATCTGTAAGAGTGTCTATTTCCCTACAGTCTCCACAACACAGTAAGTTGTTATGCTTCTTAATTATTTGTCAATCTGGTAGAAGAGAAATGATATCTTAATGCAGTCTTAATGAGCATTTCTCTTATCATGAGTGAGGTTGAACGTATTTTTTTTTTTTTTTTTTTTTGAGACGGAGTCTCGCTATCGCCAGGCTAGAGTGCAGTGGCATAATCTCAGCTCACTGCCACCTCCGCCTCCCAGATTCAAGTGATTCTCCTGCCTTAGCCTCCCAAGTAGCTGGGACTACAGGCGTGTGCCACTACGCCCAGCTAATTTTTGTGTTTTTAGTAGAGATGGGGTTTCACCATATTGGCCAGGATGGTCTCAATCTCTTGACCTCATGATCCACCCGCCTTGGCCTCCCAAAGTGCTGGGATTATAGGCATAAGCCATTGCGCCCGGCTGAACGTATTTTTATACAGTTGATCCTTGAACAATGCCAAGGTTAGGGGCATTGGCTCCCTATGCAGTTAAAAACCCATGTGTAACTTGACTCCTCCAAAACTTAATTAATAATATCCTACTGTTGACTGGAAGACTTACTGATAACATAAATAGCCAATTAACATATTTGGTATGTTATGTGTATTATATATGATACTCCTACAATAAAGTAAGCTAGAGAAAAAATGTTATTGAGAAAATCATAAGGAAAATATATTTACTAACTACTTAAGTGGAAGTGGCTCATCATAAAGGTCTTCACTCTCATAGTCTTCACGTTGAATAGCCTAAAGAGGAGAAGAGGTTGGTCTTGCTGTCTCAAGGTTGGCAGAGGTGGAAGGGAAGGCAAGAGAGACAGGCACACTCAGTGTAATATTTATTTATTTATTTATTTATTTTTGAGATGGAGTCTTACTCTGTTGCCCAGGCTGGAGTGCAGTGGTGCGATCTCTGCTGACTGTAACCTCCATCTCCCAGGTTCAAGCGATTCTCGTGCCTCAGCCTCTCGAGTAGCTGAGATTACAGGCACTCGCCACAATGCCCAGCTAATTTTTTTGTTTTTAGTAGAGACGGGGTTTTGCCATTTTGGCCAGGCTGGTCTTGAACTTCTGACCTCAGGTGATCCACCCACCTCGGCCGCCCAAAGTGCTGGGATTACAGACATGAGCCACCGTGCCCAGCCTCTTTTATTGAAAAAAAAATCTGCATTTAAGTAGACCCATGCAGTTCAAGTCCGTGTTGTTCAAGGGTCAACTATACTTTAAGGACAATTTTTATTTCACTTTTTCACTTTATAAATTATGAATTTATAAAGTTATCAATGTTAATATTAATTAATTCAATTAATAAATTTATAAAGTTATTAATATCAATAAATTCATAAATTACATTTATAAATTAACAAATTTTAAAGTATCTTAGTTGTCTTTTGTTTTTGTTTGTTTGTTTGTTTGCTTTTGAGATGGAATTTTGCTCTTGTTGACCAGGCTGGTGTGCAATGGCGCAATCTCAGCTCACTGCAAACTCCACCTCCCAGGTTCAAGTGATTCTCCTGCCTCAGCCTCCTACGTAGGTGGTATTATAGAATAGAATTTTGTATTTTTAGTAGAGATGGGGCTCCATCATGTTGGTCAGGCTCGTGTGGAACTCCTGACCTCAGGTGATCCACCCATCTCGGCCTCCCAAAGTGCTAGGATTACGGGCACGAGCCACCATGCCTGGCCTCTTCATTGTCTTTTGACTTTGGATATATAGAGAAGTCTTTTTTCATGTAGTTAATTTATACATTTTATTTGAGACAGGATCTCACTCTGTTTTCCAGGCTGGAGTGCAGTGGCACAATCATGGCTCACTGCAGCCTCAAACTCCTGGACTCAAGGGATCCTCTCACTTCTACCTCCTGAGTAGCTGAGACTATAGGCATGCATCACAATGCCTGGGCAATTTTTAAATATTTTTTAGAGATGGGATCTTGCTATGTTGTTCGGGCTGGTCTCAAACTCTTGGCCTCAAGTGGTCCTCCTGCCTTGGCCTCCTAAAGCCCTGGGATTACAGGCATGAGCCACCATGCCTGAAGTATTCTCCTACATTATGTTCTGGATTATATATCCTCCTTCCAAAGGTAAATTATTACGCTAATATTAGTTATATTACATATTGATTACTGTTAGGTAATAGACCAAACATTTAAATAAATACTGCTGTTTTTATAGAAATCACACGGTGAGGGAGAATAGCATGCTAACTTTTTGTTTGGTTGTTGCCTGCTAACTTTTGACCCCACTATAGAAAGTTTTCCCATTTGGACCATATCGCTAGCTTAAGTGCCATCATTGATCTGCTGGAAGTTACCCAAATTTCAGGCATGAACCCTGGAAAGAAAGAAATGGCCTATGCATATAAACCTTGTCAAATTTGACCTATAACATGGCCGGTGTTAGTCCCTAAGGACTTGCTGAGAATTATTCATCTCTAAGGCCTTGCTAAGAATTATTTTGTCAGAGCAGACGTGCTAGCAGCATCCAGGTAACTTGGAGCAATCGGCCCCTTGGGGGTAGGAAGAAGACACACTGAATACAAGCAAATCCTTCTTTATAATTTTCCCCCAACACAGGCCTTCCCCTGATATCCAAAGAGGTTGTTATTTCTAACATTCCATTGTACCAAAGAACTGGGCAGGTGTCTTCTTCATTTAAGAGGGAGTTGCCATGAACACAATAGATCAAGGAGTTCAGGTGATCCTGACCTGTCATCCTGCCCTGGTACCAGCAAAGGGAGGAAGTAGGTCAGGGAAAGGCATGTGGAAGAAAAGATCAAGTGTTTTCATTTTTAGTTTTTATTTTCAAGTTTCAGCTGTTTTAGGGTCATCAGCCAACCTTTACAGTGTCTTCCCATAAAATAGTAAGGGTCTAAATTGAGGAGCAACTACATTTTTCAGACACGGAAAAGGAAGCTGAGAGTTGAGCCACATGGTAACTGGTCCTGTTTCCCCACCCACTGCTTGGCCTCAAAGATCAGAGGTCCCCTGGGTTTTCTCTCCACCATTCACTTGGCAAATGCCTGTTGTCTACCCTGTGTGCTTGGCATTGTATGAGGTACCATTACCTGAAAAACAGTTTAGGGGACGTTTGCTCTGTTTCTATCTTAGTCAGCTCAGGCTGCTGCAACAAAATACCACAGACTGGGCAGCTTAAGCAACAGACATTTATTTCTTATAGTTTTAGGGGCTGGGAAGTCCAAGATCAAGATGCCAGAAGACCTGTTCCTGGTGAGGGCTCTCTTTCTGGCTTGCTGAGGGCCGCCTTCTGGCTGCGTCCTCATATGAACATTCCTCTGTGCATGGGTAGAGAAAGAGATATATCTTACTCTTCTTATAAAGATATCTTTCGTATTAGATTAGGGCTCTACCTTTATAACCTCATTTAACCTTAATCACCTCCTAAAGGCCCTATCTCCATATATAGTCACTCTGGGAGTTACGGCTTCAATATATAAATTTGGGGGTTGGGGGGGACACAACTCACACTGTAATGATTTCTTTCTGGAATTTTAAGATTTTGAAAAAGAGCTGGGGCTCATGCAGTGGCCTGTAATCCCAATGCTTTGGAAGGTTGAGGTGGGAGGATTGCTTGATGCCAAGGGTCTGAGACCAGGCTGGGCAATAGAGCAAAACACTGTCTCTACAAAAAAAAAAAAAAAATTAAAATTAAAAATTAGCTGGACATGGTAGCATACACCTGTAGTTCCAGCTACTAGGCAGGCTGAGGCGGGAGGATTACTTGAGCCTGGGAGGTTGAGGCTGCAGTGAACTGTGATTACATCACTGTATTCCAGCCTGGGTGACAGAGCAAGACTCTGTCTCCAAATAAAAAAAGTTGAGATCACAGGTATTTTGAGTCCCAGTGAGATTTTGCCTATTGGCCAAGACATCTGCGATCACCTAGTCTGTGGGACAAGTGGGAAAACTGGGTTAAAAGATCCTTATTCTTCCAAAGAGACAAGAGCAATGAGATGGAGTCACAAAGTAGCCATGCCTGTAGCACGTACTCATAAACTGGTTGGGTAGAAAGTCACTTACACAGTCTTAGCCTTGCGCCTTGTGCCTTGCACATAGTAGGTGTTCCATCCAAATTGGCTGAATAAATGAACAAATGAATTTGTGTGTGAACGACCATGATTTCCACTGAATGTGGTCAACGTCCAATACCTAGGATTTTAATAAAAAGAGACTTGCTGTCCCCCTTCTGTCTGCCATTCACACAATTCTGAGCTTGAAGCTGAGCATCTCATTTTTCAGCTTTGGGTTTCTCTTACTTCATATACTTTTGGAAGGGCAGAGCTTCCTCCAAGCCTTTGTGAAGTGAGCCTTAGATAAACTGCGGAGGTGTGAGAAGCACCTGTCTGAGAAGATCTATCAAATGTCTCCTGTAGGTCTTTAATCTGGTTCCTCCAGAGTGTGTGGCGTTGGCGGTTCACCAAGGTTCAATCAAATGCAGACAAGTGGGAATGGATTTCCTCTTGACGCAGTTGGCTAGATGGCGAGTTTCTTTGCTTTGCTTTTTTTTTTTTGTCTTTTGCTTTGCACTGTTCACAAACCTATTTTAAGCTCTAAGATGGCTGGGACTCTGAAGGATCAGACAAATGCTTTTTGATAATCAAGGAGAAGGTTATTTAAAGATCTGTTTAAGGATTCTGCCAGCTTAACTTTAACTACACATGGGGTGTACTAAGTAAGAAAAATGGGCTGGGCACGGTGGCTCATTCCTATAATCCCAGAACTTTAGGAGGCCAAGGTGGGAGGATCGCTTGAACTCAGGAGTTTGGGACCAGCCTGGGCAACATAGCAAGACCCCAGCTCTACAAAAATTTTAAAAATTAGCTCAGCGTGGTGGCACGTGCCTGTAGTCCCAGGTTTTCGGGAGGCTGAGGCAGGCGGATCACTTAAGCCTGGTATATTGAGGCTGCAGTGAGCCATGATCATATCGTTGTACTCCAGCCTGGGTGACAGAGTGAAACCCTGTCTCTAAAAAAGAAAAAAAAAAAAGTTCAGCCTAGGTCTATTTCACAGTGACTTATGTTCATGGTGAAATGTTTCATACTTTTCAAGCTATTTGAGATAAATTGAGAAAATTACGTCTACCTTGCAAAATTTGAATTGGGATAAAACTATTAGAGGAGGTTCCCTAGTCTAGCAAAACTATAACATTAAATGTGGAAGACTTAATAAATATTTGATAAACTCAATTCAGCTTATCTTCATGGGGTGCCTAACATGTACATATAAGGGCATAATAATCAATGCCACAAGGTTTACAAAAAAAGAATAAAATAGCTTGTCAAGGTGCTCTGGCTTCTTAAGAATTTCATATCACAATAATGTAAAAATATATAGCATTTAAGAAAAAGTAGCTCATGCATTTTATCTTCAAGGATTCCACTTCCTCTATATATAATTTTAATCCTACTGTACGTCAGAAGAGCTTTGTAGACATAAACAAAAGTTCCAACCTTAAGAAGGTAAAATGTCGGCTGAGCCTCAATAATGTTGTTTTAAAAACATTAATTGAGCCAAGGTGTTCTAGCTGAGAGCCAAAACAAAGGAACAGAATTCATGTATAGGTTCCTCTGCCAGGGGTACACACACATTCCCACCATCATTTGCTGATTTAATTCTATCTTTGGCTCGAGATGTTTTCCCTGAGCGCCCATGAAGAAATCCACCCAGAGAGAGGCGAGTTCTCTCACCCACGGAACTCAATCTGGGCTTGAGAGCAGAGAAATAACACTAGTTCCTCTCAAAAAGGCTCTTATTACTGCTGGGATTCTTCCCCCCGTCTCCCTCCCCACACTTTCCGAAAGGCTCTATAGAAAGTCTCCATGATTTGCTCCTTTTGTGTTTCTCATTAGGGCTGAGAGGAACCCTATTGAGCTGCCCTGACATTATCTCGGTCCACCTGATGCCTGGGTGTTTTGCAATGTCGTTTTGCTTGAGAGATAATAGCAACCCTGATTATGTCCATCAGAGAGCCGGGCATGGAAAAAGTCAGCATAAAGGTGCTGCAGGAAACGAAGTTCTCTTTTGGACTGTGGCAGCTCAGGGCAAGGCCAGCCAAGTGCCTACGATTCCAGGACACTGGGAACCTGCAGGGCCAGCAAACCACTCCTGTTTCCTCATTTACCCTGCCCTTCTGGGGCCTCACATCGCCCCTTGGTTTGAGGACTCCAGGGGAAAATAAGCACAATTGACATTGGTCTTAGGGATAATTTCATCTTGAATTTGCAATCTCAGAAGCCGACAGGGGCCAGGCAAGGATAAAAATGTATGCATCAGATTTGTTTATACATTATTATTGTTATTATTTTATGACAGGGTATCCTTCTGTCGCCCAGGTTGGAGTGCACTGGCACCATCCTGGCTCATTGCAGCCTCGACCTCCTGGGCTCAAGCAATCCTCCCTCCTCAGCCTCCCAAGTAGCTGGGACAACAGGCATGAACCCCTGGCACCTGCCTTAGATTGTTTAATATAATAAGGAGTTGTGGGGTCAAGTGTCTAAACTGGCCATCTTAAGGAATTCAAATGTATGTGACTCCCTTCAAGCACACCAAACATATCCTGTGGCTTCCTCAGGCCCTCAAGCTACCAACGTGCCATTCCTTTTTTTTGTTTTTTCTAGAGATGGAGTCTCGCTCTGTCACTCAGGCTGGAGTGCAGTGGTGCGATCTCAGTTCACTGCAACCTCTGCCTTCCGGGTTCAAGCAATTCTTGTGCCTCAGCCTCCCTAGTAGCTGGGAGTACAGGTGCGTGCCACCAAACCTGACTAATTATTTATTATTATTATTTTTTAGTAGAGACAGAGTTTTGCCATGTTGGCCAGGCTGGTCCCAAACTCCTGACCTCAGGTGATCTGCCCGCCTTGGCCTCCCAAAGTGCTGGGATTATAGCCACCATGAGCCACCATGCCCAGCCCCAACATGCCATTCCTTTTCTGGTCTGCCTTCTTCATTTTATAGATGGGGAAACTGAGCTGCGGGGTGAAAAGTGACCTGTTTCTGGGGCAGGACCCGAATCCAGGTTACCTGAACTTCCAACCATGGCTGGTGACTCCACAAAGCCTACCTCATTATTTGTTGGGGGCAGTAAATGGATAGTGCTAGACCTGTAAATTCCACACCTTCAGATCTGCTGGCCCTGAGCAAATCCAAGTTGGGTGGCGCTGTGGCTCAGTTTCTCCATCTTCTGTAACCTGGGGATAAAGCTTCTCTTTTTATTTTGAAACAGAGTTTCATTCTGTCACCCAGGCTGGAGTGTAGTGGCACAATCTCAGCTCACTGCAACCTCCACCTCCCAGGTTCAAGTGATTCCCCTGCCTCAGCCTCCACAGTAGCTGGGATTACAGCTGTGTGCCACCACGCTCAGCTAATTTTTGTATTTTTAGTCGCATGGGATTTCACCATGTTGGTCAGGCTGGTCTCGAACTCCTGACCTCAAGTGATCCCCCTGCCTTGGCCTCTCAAAGTGCTGGGATGACAGGCATGAGCCACCGTGCCGGCCCAAAAACTTCCCATTTATCTATCATATGTCCATGACAAGTTACTTAACCTTTCAGCTTTCTCATCTATAGGATGGGGATTCCACAGATGAGGCTATTGTGAGAGTATAATGAGATGAGAATGGAAGCCTTTAGACCAGTGCCAGATGCAGACGAAGCTTTCATTCAGTGTTGATTATTATTGTGTTGCTGTATCGGTATTATGATATGGCGTGGTCCAAAACACCATTAGTAAAACACTAATGTTTCCCAGAAGCCTAAATACAAGGAAATGACTAAAAACAAGCTTAGTATGTGAATCACACCGCATATCAAGGAAAATTACAAGGAGAGAAATTACATGGCCCAGCCAGAAAAAATGAATCATGAAAATCAAGCAGTAATGCTATCCAAGGTGAATCTTTTCACCAGTCAGGGAGGTAAGAATTAAGCAAATTTGGTCTCAAGAAAGATATGGCATAGAGCTTTCTCTGAAAAAGAAAAACTGAACAATCTGCTTAGTAAAAACTCTTAAGAAAGAATATTTCCTTCACCAAATTCATATTCAAAATGATCATGAGCCAGAAACGGAGGTGGGGGCATTTTTTCTCTAGTGAATTGAGATTCAAAGTTTCTTGTAAATTAAAAACTTTCAGCCAGCTGCAATGGCTCACGCCTGTAATCCCCAGCACTTTTGGAGGCCGAGGTGGGAGGATTACTTGAGGTCAGGTGTTCAAGATCAGCCTGGGCAACATAGTGAGATCTTGTCTCTACAAAATACTTAAAAATTAGCCGGGCATGGTGGTGCATGCCTGCAGTCTCAGCTACTCAGGAGGCTGAGGTGGGAGGATTGCTTGAGCCCTGGAGGTTGAGGCTGCGGTGAGCTATCCTCATACTACTGCCCTCCAGCCTGAATGACAGAGTGAGACCCTGTCCCTAAAACAACAACGCCAACAAAAACAACAAAAGTTTCCAAAAGAATAGAGAAAATTGGCCAGACGTGGTGGCTCACACCTGTAATCCCAGCACTTTGGGAGGCCGAGGTGGGTGGATCACCTGTCAGGAGTTTGAGACCAGTCTGACCAACACGGAGAAACCCCATCTCTACTAAAAATACAAAAATCAGGGTGTGTTGGCATGCACTTGTAATCCCAGCTATTCAGGAGGCTGAGGCAGGAGAATCACTTGAACCCAGAAGGCGGAGGTTGCAGTGAGGCAAGATCACGCCACTGCACTCCAGCCTGGGTGACATAGTGAGACTTCATCTAAGAAAGAAAAAAAGAAGGAAAAAAAAGAAAAAGAAAGGAAGAGAGAAAGAAAGAAAGAAAGAAAGAAAGAAAGAAAGAAAGAAAGAAAGAAAGA
>NW_012103031.1:2948032-2952765 GCF_000951045.1 Mandrillus leucophaeus | reverse complement strand
AAGGAAGGAAGGAAGGAAGGAAGGAAGGAGGGAGGGAAGGAAGGAAGGAAGGAGAAGAGAGAGAGAGAGGGAGGAAAGAAAGAAAGAAAGAAAGAAAGAAAGAAAGAAAGAAAGAAAGAAAGAAAGAAAGAAAGAAAAAGAAAGAGAAAAGAAAGACACCTTCTTATTATGTTGTAGGCCAGATTTCTGCATGCAAGTAGTTTACTGGGGACTGTCACTTCTGAGCCTTTGAATTTTTCTTCATCATCTGCCACAGTAGTTCTGACATTTCTGCTTCCTTTAATGTGAGCCTCTACTTTCTCCAAGATTCCAAGATTTATCCTAGCAGCACGTTAGCACCTTTTCCAGGGATCTTTGCAGGGTGTCTGATGCAGTATACATACACAGGACAGTGTTTTCACACCAACAAACTCTCCCACATCCAATCCTTCCCCTTGGTCCAGCACCCCAAGAATCCAATCCCATGCATACTATTCATCCCCTGGGAACAATCCCTCTGGTTCCTTAGCAGGTCCAGTCCTCCTCAGATGGCGCTGTGATGGCTTAATCCTTGACATGTGTCTGGTGCCAGGAGGGGGAGATCAGGCACTTCCTCACCAGGGTGCACATCACCCTGAAAAGTTGACACTTCTCTACAGTCTTCCAGCAGCCTCTAACAAGGAAGGGGTTAGAGGTGCAGGATCTAGGGGTTTAGAGGGGTCTGGGGCTTCAAGATTCTCAAGTGCGTCAACCCAGGTGATCCCATCTCAATCCTCAGGGTCCCATCCCTTCCCATTCGTGCTCTGAGCTGACTCAGCAGACTTGCTGGAACTGAGAATACAATCCATTCTGGAAGATTGGGGCTGATCGAACAGTGAAGACCTGGGCTTGACTTTTCCTGTTTTCTGGCTGCAGGAGATAAGAGTCTCTTTCTATGCTATGGAGAAAGCCCTCTACATCTCACACTTCGACCCTTATGATCGTCCTCCAAGCCATCGGTGGGTGCTCATTAAAAAGCATCCCATTTCACTGGGATCATTCAGTTCATTATATTACTTCATTCCCTTAACCTCTCAAAAGCCAGAGAGATTGCCCCAGCCAGAATGCCCCTTTCCCTTCACCACCTGTGTGAGTTTCACCCTTGCATCACTACAGCCCACCAAGCGTTACCAACACCCCATTTGCCACTGACACAGCCTCACCTGGGGGGCTGGGATTCAAATATCCTGCTTTTTTTTTTTTTTTTTTTGAGACAGGGTCTCACTCTGTCATCCAGGCTGGAGTGCAGTGGCATGTTCATAGCTCACAGCAGCCTAGAACTTCTGGGTCCAAGCGATCCTCCCGTCTCAGCCCCGCAAACAGCTGGGATTCAGGTGTGAGCCACTGCATCCAGCCCCATAGCCTACTTTAGAGTCAGCTTCCTTGGACAGCTCCTGATGCCAACTGTCTGAAGTCTGTTTCTGCAGAAATAGGCTCTGAGTCTGAAATGTGCATGCAGGATGTTGATTGGGGAGGTCTAGAGTCCATCACCAGTGGGAGAACGAAGGTTGAACGGGCTAAACTACAAGGCAGTTGCAACAAATGCTTCAACACATTCTGCGGAAGCTCCAGAGCAGTGCAGTCCCCTCAGGGCTATTTGTCCTAGAGATGACGGGGCCTGAATCTTCAGACTGTCCCATGAGCCAGTCATGGGAGGTGGTTGTCCTGGGGAGGCAGTGTGACTTTGGGTGAGGACAGTTTCCAGATAGGGACTGATGATTGCCACTCCCCAAGCAGCAGACAACCCCTCATCACCTCCCTCCACCCGGGGCCCCTGCTTATTGCAGCCAGAGTGGGGAAACCGCAGCAAATCTCATCACATGACCACTGTCCTGCCTAAAACCCTTTCCTGGCTTCCCAGTGCCCTCAGAGTCAAGCCCAGCTGCTGTCAAATGGTTCTTCATTAAGGCTTTGCATGGTCTGACATCTGAGGATTGTTGCAACCCCGTTTTTTAAATTTTATTTTTATTTTGTATTGCTTTTTGACAGACAGGGTCTTGCTCTATCACCCAGGCTGGAGTGCAGTGGCGCAATCACAGCTCACTGCAGCCTCGACTTTCTGGTATGAAGTGATCCTTCCACCTCAGTCTCCCAGGTTGCCTGGACTACAGGCATGTGCCACCATGCCTGGCTAAGATTTATTTATTTATTTATTTTTGGTAGACATGGGGTCTTGCTATGTTGCCTAGGCTGGTCTTGAATTCCTGGCCTCAAGCAATCCTCCCGTCTCAGCCTCCCAAAATGCTAGGATTTTTTTTTTTTTTTTGAGTCGAAGTCTCACTCTGTCGCCCAGACTGGAGTGCAGTGGTGTGATCTCAGCTCACTGCAACCTCTGCCTCCTGAGTTCAAGCAATTTTTGAGCCTCTGCCTCCCAAGTAGCTGGAATTACAGGTGCCTGCCACCACACCTGGCTAATTTTTGTATTTTTAGTAGAGACAGGACTTCACCATGTTGGCCAGGCTGGTCTTGAACTCCTGACCTCAGGCGATCTGCCCTCCTCAGCCTCCCAAAGTGCTGGGATTACAGGCATGAGCCACCATACCTGGCCCACTCACTCTTACTTAGGGTGTTTTTTGCTACCTCTTTTTTTTTTTTTTTTGAAACAGAGTCTCACTCTGTTGCCCAGACTGGAGTGCAGTGGTGCAATCTCTGCTCACTGCAACCTCCACCTCCCAGGTTTAAGCAACTCTCCTTGCCTCAGCCTCCTGAGTAGCAGGGACTACAAGCCCGTGCCACTATGACGGACCAATTTTTGTATTTTTAGTAGAGATGAAGTTTCACCATGTTGACCAAGCTGGTCTCGAACTCCTGGGCTCAAGCGACCTGCCTGCCTTGGCCTCCCAAAGTGCTGGGATTACAGGCATGAGCCACCACGCCTGGCATTTTTGCCACCTCTTGATCATAGATATTTGTACCTAAATTGCTTCCACAACATTAACCTGTTATTTTGCTGCTGACACTTTCAGTATTGCAACTTAGACAAGGACAAACTCTAAAAGCATGAATTGCTATGAAGGCCTAGAATCCTCTTCTGAATCCACGCTACCTCTCTGCCCCTCTCTGAATGAATATATATGCCTGGTGTAGACAAGTCACATCTATAAATTAAACTTGAATTTTTTCCAGATGCCATAAGTATGATGTTTAACAATGAGAAGCCGATAAGAGAGAAGTCTTTTAAACCTTGAAGCTGCATTTCAGAAATAGCTACAGATAGAGATATAAGCTATTAGGCCTTTTCCCAAAAGAGCGTGAGTAGAATGAAAAATCTATCTCAGCATGGATGAAAGAAAAGTAAGAAACAGGATTTTTTGTGTGGACACAGTGTTAGTATGATACAGGGAAAACTGAACTTCGAGCATGTACAAGTCTGATATTTATGAATCACCAAATGTATCATTTTCATCACTTTATTAGACCTCTTCATTTTTATCATGACACTAATAATAATCATTAGTGAGTGCTGCTGTGTACCAAGTCCCACAGTCATCACTTAACAAATAAGTAGTATGTCATCTAATACAATGACCCCATGAAAAGATATGATTAGTACCATCTTATGGAAAAGGAAATTAAATCTGTTTTTAAGGTCACCAGCTCAAGTTATAAGATTAGTAGTGAACACAGGTTTGTTTGATCTAAACCCTGAATTCCCTTCTTATTTTTCATTTGTTAGAGACAGGGACTTACTATGTTACTCAGGTTGGAGTGCAGTGGCATGATCATAGCTCACTGCGGCCTCCAACTCCTGGGCTCAAGAGATCCTCCTGCCTCAGCCTCCCTGGTGTAGTTGAGGCTAGAGGTGTACACCACCACACCTGGATAATTTTCAATTTTTTTTGTGTGTGGAGACAGGTATACCATATTTTCTTTAACCTTTCATCCATTGATGGACCCTTAGGTGGGTTTCATATCTTTGTTGTTGTGAACAGTGCTGCAATCAACATTTAAATGCAGGTATCCCTCCGATATACTGTTTTCTTTTCCTCTGGATAAATACCCAGTAGTAGGATTACTGGGTTCTATGGTAGTTCTAGTTTTAGATTTTTGTTAGAATTCTGAAGGCATCACTGCCCTGCCCTGTAGAGTTCAGTGGTGCTGCTGAGATACTTGATGCCGTTCTAATCCCTGATCCTTCCTATGTGAATTTTTACTGTCTTGGAAGTTCTGCTTTGGGGACTTCTCTTTGCCTCTAGTGTTCTGAAATTACATTATTACGAGTCTTACCGAAGGTCTATTTTGCACGGGGCCCTTGGTGGCCCCCCTCAATCTGAGCCCCTGTGTCCTTTATCTCTGGGGACATTTATAAAAGAGTTTCATTGAGATACAACCTATATACTATAAAATTCACCCATGTAAAGTGTACAATTCAATGGTTTTCAATATATTTACAGAGTTGTGCAACCATCATCATAATTTCAAAATATCTCCATCATCATCAAAATAAACCTTTTACCCATTTGCCATAATTTCCCAATCTCCCCATCACCAGCCCTAAGTAACCACCAAACTACTTAGGGAATCATTCTTCAGAATTATTACTTTAATAACCACGCCCTCCATTTTCGTTGTCCTCTGTCTAGAACAGCTATTATTCAGGTATTGGATCTCCCAAGTGATGTTTTAATTTTCTTATCTCCTCTCCAATTTCCATCTCTCTCCTTTCTCTCTCTGTTCTGCTCAAAAGGAGACCGCTGGCCGGGCACGGTGGCTCA
>NW_012103031.1:2943753-2944350 GCF_000951045.1 Mandrillus leucophaeus | reverse complement strand
AAAAAAAAAAAAAGCTGAGCGTGGTGACTCACGCCTGTAATCCTAGCACTTTGGGAGGCCGAGGCAGGTGGATCACGAGGTCAGGAGTTCAAGATCAGCCTGGCCAAGATAGTGAAACCCCATCTCTATCAAAAATATAAAAATTAGCCGGGCACAGTGACGGGCACCTGTAATCCCAGCTACTTGGGAGGCTGAGGTAGGAGAATTGCTTGAACATGGGGGGTGAAGGCTGCAGTGAGCCGAGATTGCACCACTACACTCTAGCCTGGGCAACAGAGTGAGACTGTATCTCAAAAAAAAAAAGAAAGAAAGAAAGAAAAAAAAAGCAGTGAACTGGGGTCTCTCTCCAATGTCCAGTTTTTATTTCTTTCATCCCCTAAGACAATTTCAGCTAGTTCATCTGCTTTCCTGTTCTGAGATTTTATTGTTCTAAGGTGTTATTGTTCTCTTCTCCTTTGTAGTTCTCTTTATCCTTGCAGCTCATATCCGTTTTAATCCCTTTTCTGCCACTTTCAGTGAGGTTGCAGGAGGGTATTTAATCTACCAGGTTTTCCCAAAGTCTCACGATACAGATTGAGTGAATAAAGAACACTACAG
>NW_012103031.1:2936412-2939693 GCF_000951045.1 Mandrillus leucophaeus | reverse complement strand
CATCTAATACAATGACCCCATGAAAAGATATGATTAGTACCATCTTATGGAAAAGGAAATTAAATCTGTTTTTAAGGTCACCAGCTCAAGTTATAAGATTAGTAGTGAACACAGGTTTGTTTGATCTAAACCCTGAATTCCCTTCTTATTTTTCATTTGTTAGAGACAGGGACTTACTATGTTACTCAGGTTGGAGTGCAGTGGCATGATCATAGCTCACTGCGGCCTCCAACTCCTGGGCTCAAGAGATCCTCCTGCCTCAGCCTCCCTGGTGTAGTTGAGGCTAGAGGTGTACACCACCACACCTGGATAATTTTCAATTTTTTTTGTGTGTGGAGACAGGTATACCATATTTTCTTTAACCTTTCATCCATTGATGGACCCTTAGGTGGGTTTCATATCTTTGTTGTTGTGAACAGTGCTGCAATCAACATTTAAATGCAGGTATCCCTCCGATATACTGTTTTCTTTTCCTCTGGATAAATACCCAGTAGTAGGATTACTGGGTTCTATGGTAGTTCTAGTTTTAGATTTTTGTTAGAATTCTGAAGGCATCACTGCCCTGCCCTGTAGAGTTCAGTGGTGCTGCTGAGATACTTGATGCCGTTCTAATCCCTGATCCTTCCTATGTGAATTTTTACTGTCTTGGAAGTTCTGCTTTGGGGACTTCTCTTTGCCTCTAGTGTTCTGAAATTACATTATTACGAGTCTTACCGAAGGTCTATTTTGCACGGGGCCCTTGGTGGCCCCCCTCAATCTGAGCCCCTGTGTCCTTTATCTCTGGGGACATTTATAAAAGAGTTTCATTGAGATACAACCTATATACTATAAAATTCACCCATGTAAAGTGTACAATTCAATGGTTTTCAATATATTTACAGAGTTGTACAACCATCATCATAATTTCAAAATATCTCCATCATCATCAAAATAAACCTTTTACCCATTTGCCATAATTTCCCAATCTCCCCATCACCAGCCCTAAGTAACCACCAAACTACTTAGGGAATCATTCTTCAGAATTATTACTTTAATAACCACGCCCTCCATTTTCGTTGTCCTCTGTCTAGAACAGCTATTATTCAGGTATTGGATCTCCCAAGTGATGTTTTAATTTTCTTATCTCCTCTCCAATTTCCATCTCTCTCCTTTCTCTCTCTGTTCTGCTCAAAAGGAGACCGCTGGCCGGGCACGGTGGCTCATGCCTGTAATCCTAACACTGTGGGAGGCTGAGGCAGGAGGATCGCTTGAGCCCAGGAGTTTGAGACCAGCCTGGGGCAACATGGCGAAACCCTGTCTCTATTTTTTAAAAAACAATCATAAAATAAAATAAATAGAGTTCCCCAACTTAGCTTCCAAACCTTCCATTGAAGATTTTATTTGTTATGAAATGTTTAACTTGTTTTCTTGTTCTCTGAATGTCCTTTAGTAACTGCCTGTTCTTCTTTCATAGATGTACTATCCTATTTTTTTTTGTTTTTTTTTTTTAAAAAAGTCTCTGAAGATCTCACTTGAAGGTTCCTTCTGCTCCTTGCATTGTTTCCTTTAAGCTCTTCCTTTCTTCTATTTATTTTGGTCTCTGACTTTCATAGTAGAGCTTCCTCAATATGAGGTGATATTTGACTATAGACTCACGCTTGGGAATGAAGCGCTCAGAAGTCCTCCGGTCTATGTGGCTGTGACTCATTGGCTGGTGATCTTTCCCGCAAAGGAGAGGTTCCAAGCCCGCCCTGGCAGTATGTTTTCATCACCCAGGAGGTTTTCAAACCAACACAAATGCAGGGCCCTGGCCCTGGAGCATGTGGTTTAATTGGCTGGATCCCTGACATTCATATACTTAAAAGCATCTCTGATGGTTCCATTGTCCAGGGGGCAGAACCTTAGCTGGGGGACTGGCCCCCTTCACTGGGAGGGACCTCAACTACCAATACACAGGATATGCTTTTTTTTTATTTAGGCTTATCAGATTCCTTGGAAGAGAATCTTTCAATCTCCCACCTTATGGGTAGGTGTCTAAGGTTCTATGACCCTATTGGGGGAAGTGGCTGAGGGTCTCTTTAATCAGTATGTAGGTATGGAAATGCTGGGGTTGGGTGCGGTGGCTCATGCCTGTAATCCCAGCATTTAGGGAGGCTGAGGTGAGGGGATTGCTTTAGGCCAAGAGTTTGAGACCAGTACAGGCAACATAGTGAGACTCCATGTCTAGAAAAAGAAAAAAAAATAGGTAAGTAGATGCTCGTGCTATTCCTGCGGTCTGTATAGAAGTTGCACACTTGTTCAGTCATGATGGCTCATGCCCGTAATACCAACACTTTGGGAGGCCAAAGCGGGAGGATTGCTTGAGGCCAGGAGTTTGACACCAGCCTGGGCAACATAGCAAGACCTCATTCTACAAAAATTTTAAGAATAAGCCAGGCATGGTGGTGCGTGCCTACAGTCTCAGCTACTTGGGAGGCTGAGATGGGAGGATCACTTGAGGCCAGGAGTTGGAGGCTGCAGGTAGCTATGACTGTGCCCCTGCACTCCAGCCTGGGTAACAGAGCAAGACCCTGTCTCTAAAATAAATTTCAAAAAAACAAAACCAGAAAAAGAAACACACTTAACTGTGCCTTGCGTGCCTGTGCCTAGAATCGGAGTGTAAATATCTAGTGTAATCAGCACTAGCATCAACAGCGCCTAGAAATTTGCTAGAAATGCAAGTTCTTGGGGCCTGCCCTGGATCTGCTGCCTCAGAAGCTCTGGAAGGTGGGGACTCAGCCACCTGCCCCTGGACAAGCCTTCCAGGCATTGGGCTACTGGCTCGCCTTTGAGAACTACTCCTCTAGTCTTCCACTGGGGACGGAGCACAGCCATTCAGTTCAAACTGGGGAATGGCATTTGAGGATCCAAGCGCTTCTCCTGCAGTGTCTCAGCTGATCTTCCAGTGTCCAGCCTGAACTCCACGCCCACTGTGAGAGGTGTCTGGGTCCCCAGTGCCTCCATCTGAGATTTTGTATTAGAAAGCAGTAGGCCGGGCACAGTGGCTCACGTCTGTAATCCCAGCACTTTGGGAGGCTGAGGTGGGTGGATTCCTTTAGGTCAGGAGTTCGAGACCAGCCTGGCCAACATGGTGAAACCCTGTCTCCACTAAAAATACAAAAAATAGCCAGGCATGGTGGCACATGCCTGTAATCCCAGCCACTAGGGAGGCTGAGGCATGAGAATCGCTTGAACCCGGGAGTCAGAGGTGGCAGTGAGCCGAGATTGTACCATTGCACTCCATCCTGGGTGACAGAACAAGA
>NW_012103031.1:2921735-2935762 GCF_000951045.1 Mandrillus leucophaeus | reverse complement strand
AAAAAAAAAAAAAAAAAAAAAAAAAAAAAAAAAAAAAAAACAGAAATATCTATTTTCCGTATATCACAAAGAAAGGAAGTGAAAATCACAAAACCATGATATATGAGTTTATATATTTGTATATGTTTGTGCATGTATTTTAATACACAGAATGGAAGGATATATATACTCCCGACTGTTAAGGTAACTTATCTCAGGCTTCCAGGAAGTTGTATTAGAGGAGAAACGAGGAAGGGACTATTATTTTAAGATCTATTTACCTCTTAACTATTCAAATTGCTATGAAGAGTGAGTATTGCTTGTATAATTAAAAATATTGAAAATATACTTGCTTTGCAACAAGTGGCTATTTAAAAAAAATTCACATAGTGACCCCACCCAGGGGTTGGCAGACCTAGGAATTCAGGGAAGAAAAATTCCTAATTCCCTGTTGTTGTCTCAGGTTTAGGCTGGACCTACCCCTAACCAGCTAAATCCAAATATTCAAGTATGTGAAGCTTGGACTTCAGCCTGTTTCCATCTTGATACTGGTACAGTATAAATTAGGAGTTCTCACACCTGACTGCATAGCTTGAACTCGTCAACAATCACAGCACCAAAGACAGCAAAACTCCTCATTGCCCCAGCCTCAGACTGGTTAAATCCCTGGGTGATTCTAATGTCCAGCCAAGGTTGATGTTCATTTATATGAATGGAATTTTGATCAGTGTTTAAAAGTCAGTTAAACCAGTTGCTATGGTTTGAACGTGTGTCCCCTCCAAATTTCACGTTGAAATGCAATCTCCAATGCGGCAGTGTTGAGAAGTGGGGTCTTTAAGAGGCGATTAGATCACGAGGGCTCTGTCCTCATGAATGCATTAACCCATTCATGGATTAATGGATTAATGGATTGTCATGGGAGTGAGACTGGTGGCCATAATTTATAAAGGAGAGGAAGAAAGATCTGAGCTAGCACGTTCAGCCCCCTCCCCATGTGATACCCTGCTCCATCCAGGCACTCTGCAGAGAGTCCCCCTCAGCAAGAAGGCTCTCACCAGATGCAGTCCCTCAACCCTGGGCTTCCTCAGCCTCTATAACTGTAAGAAATAAATTCCTTTTATTTATAAATTACCCAGTTTCGGATATTCTGCTATATGCAACAGAAAATGGACTAAGACATTGGAACTCTGGTGTCACTCAGACCTTATGAACAGATTGCTTTACTAGATTTTTAAAAATTATTCAACGTTCTGACGTTGTATAGCACAATACCATGCAAGTTTTTAGTCTAAGTCTTAAAATATAGCCTAGTTTTGGCTTTGCTAGAACCACAGTGATCAACCGAGCAGTATATCTCATAGCATTTTGAAACAGATGCTCTCTCATGGGCCTTAGAGATCATGCAAGTCTTCATTTTACAGATGAGGAAATATCACCCAGGAGGATTCTTTCACAGATTTACTGTATTGAGGGTGGGTGAGAGGGAAGAGAGGGAGAGAGAGAGAGTGTGTGTGTGTGTGTCTGTGTGTGTGAGAGAGCGAGGAGGAGGAGGAAGAGGAAGAGGAGGAGGGGAGGTATGAAGGAAAGGAGGGCGGGAGAATGAGTGTTGTAAAATACTTGTATTACTTTTACAGGTTTATGTAGCTGGTTTATTCTATATTACGTCAGGAAGGTTCTCTAAGGATCAGTTTTACTTAACCTTGAAAAAAAAGCAATCAAGGTCCAAATGAATTGTTGAAAATTGCTCATCTGTTCTTCCTCATGGATTTTTACTAACTCAGCTCCAGCTCTGGCCTTGGCCTCTTGCAGAAAGTAAAGAATATATACATTTAAAATTTATATATCTTTACCCAATCTACTTCTTTAAGAGGTCGTGGTTTTCTTCTTTGCAGTTTTATTGAAAGTATCTTGTTTCAGAAAGAAATCTTCTTGGCTTCACCTGAAATGTCCCAGAATAAATGGAGTGCTGCATAAACAAGGCCTTGGACTACGAGTTTATGAGTCTGAGAGCCACAGAAGGCTTAACGATTATGTTTTTCTTATTGAGGTCAAAGTGAGTAATAAGACGAGATGGTTCAGAGCAAAAAATAGGTTACTCATGTCATAAGCCAGGACTCTATGGTCAGAAGGGAGGAAATAAATTAATGTTTAATAGATGAAAATGTATTATTGGTCTTTCCTCCACTAAAATTATATTACATTTCCATGCTAGGCCATTACAAATGTCAGCTCATGACCAGGTGCAGTGGTTCATGCCTGTAATCCCAGTGCTTTGGTAGGCTAAGATGAAAGGAACGCTTGAGGTCAGGAGTTCAAGACTAGCCTAGGGAACATAGCAAGACTCTGTCTCTACAAAAATTAAAAATATTAGCTGAGTGTGGTGGCATGCTCCTATAGTCCTAGCTGCTCGGGAGGCTGAGGTAGGAATATCACTTGAGCCCAAGAGTTTGATGTTACAGTGAGCTATGATAGCGCCACTGCCCTCCATCCTGCACACGACAGAGCAAGACCCTGTCTCAAAACAGAACAAAATAAATGCCATCTCATTGTGTATATGTCATCTCAAATGCACAAGTACAATTTTTCAGGTGTATCTGTTAACGTATATGTACAGTTACATCATAAGCTTGCATTATTTAGATCTATACATTCTCGTATGTACAAAAATGTGATCTCATGTACGTGATCTCAATTGTACAATCATTTCTTTGTGTTACATCACATGGACACATGTCTATGTATAACGGTGTTATCCCAGCAGGTGTTCTTGGGGCCTTACATTCCAGCTACTCGTGATAACAATTTTGTTTTTGAGACAGGGTCTTGCTCAGTTTCCCAGGCTGGAGTGCAGTGGCCCAGTCATGGCTCCCTGCAACCTTGACCTCATGGGCTCAAGCCATCCTCTCACAGCCTCCCAAGCAGCTGAGACTACAGGAGTACGTCACCATGGCTGGCTAATTTTTTATAGTTTTATTAAAGACGAGTCTTACTTTGTTGCCCAGGTTAGATATATCACCTTTTTTAAAAACAGCTTTATTAGTATATAATTTGCACACTATAAATTTCACCTATTTTAAGGGTGCAATTCAATTATTTTTAATAAATTTACAGTTGCGTAACCATCATCACAAGTTAGTTTCAGAACATTCCCATTGCGCCCAGAAGACCACTGCGCTCATTTGCAATCAATTGCTATTCCCACCCCAGCCCAAGGCAACTACTAATCTACTTTCTGTCTATAAATGTCTTTCCTGGACTCTTCCTATACATACAATTACATGTTATGTAGGTTTCTTTCACTTAGTGTAATGTTTTTAAGGTTCATCCATGTCATAGAAGTTCCTTTCCTTTTATTACTGAGTAGTATTCCATGGTATGGATGTATCACATTTTGTTTATCCATTCACCAGTTGATAGATATTTGGATCATTCTACTTCTTGGCTATGCCAAAAAATGCTTCTATGAACATTTGTGTGCAAGTTTTTGTGTGAGCAAATGTTTTCATTTCCCTTGGGCAGATACCTAGGAGTTGAGGTTGGTGGGTCACATGGCAAGCGTGTGTTTAACTTTATAAGAAGCCACCAAACAGTTTTGCTAAATGGCTGTATAATTTTGTGTTCCTACAAGCAATGTATGAGGGTTCCAGTTGCTTCATGTCTTCATCAGCCCTCAGGACTTTAAGTATTTTTTATTTTAGCCATTTGAATTGGTGTGTAATGGTTTTGATTTGCATTTCCCCAATGACTAACAATGTTGAGTGCCTTTTCATGTACTTACTAGTCATTTCTGTATCTTCTTTGGTGATTACTGGCTTATTTATTTTTCTATTTTTGTTAAGTTTCATTGAAATATAATTGACATAAAATAAACTTCACATATTTGAAGTGTACAACTTGGTAAATTTTTACAGATGTATAATCCATGAAGCCATCACTACAATCAAGATAATGACTATATCCATCAGCTATAGTTTGAATGTTTGTCCTTGCAAACCTCATGTTGAAATCTGAACCCCAGTGTTGGAGGTGGGGCCTAATGGGAGGTGTTTGGGTCATGGAGTTGGATTCCTCATGAATGGCTAATGAGTGAGTTCTTACACTATTAGTTTCCACAAGAGCTGGCTGCTAAAAAGACTCTGGCAGAGGATCACTCGGGCCCCAGAGTCTGAAGCTGCAGTGAGTTATGATCACACCACTGCACTGCAGGCTGGGTTACAGAGCAAGACCCAATCTCTATAAAAATGTTTTAAAAAATTTGCTGGGCATGGTGGCACATGCCTGTAGTCCCAGCTACTCAGGAGGCTGAGGTGGGAGGACTGCTTGAACCCAGGAGTTGGAGGCTACAGTGAGTTATGATCGCCCCACTGCACTCCAGCCTGGGCAACAGAGTGAGATTCGGTCTCAAAAAAAAACAAACAAAAAAAGACCCTAACTCACTTTCCTCTCTCACCATGTCATCTCTGCCCTCACCAACTCCTCTTCCACGAGTGGAATCAGCTTGAGGCCTTTACCAGAGTAGATGTTGGTGCCATGCTTCCTGTACAGCCTGCAGAATCATGAGCCAAATAAACTTCTTTTCTTCATAAATTACCCAGCCTCAGGCATTCCTTTATAGCAGCACAAATGGACTAAGATTTCATCACTCCTGAAAGTTTCCTTTTGGCCATCTGTAATTCCTCCCAGGCTCTCTCCAGTTCTCCACCCTCCCTTGCTAATCTGCTTTCTGTCCCTATAGACATACAGATTTGTGTTGCATTTCGTAGAATTTCACATAAGTGGAATTATGAGTACTACTCTTCTTTTTCTGCCTTCCCTCAATCATAATTGTTTTGAGATTCATCTGTGTTGTTACACATATTAATAGTTCATTCCATCTCATTTCTGAGTATTTAGCACAATTTATTTATCCACACATTTATTGGTGAATATTTGGATTGTTTCCACTTTCCAGCTATTCCAAATAAAGCTGCTATCAACATCCATGTACGAGTCTTTGCATAAAGGTAGCTTTCATTTCTGTTTGGTAAATACATTGGAATAGAATGTCAGGAAATGTTAGCATATGTTTAATTTTTTAAAACCTGTTTTCCACAGTGGTTGTACCATTTTACATTCCTACAGCAATAGACAAGCATTCAGGTTTCTCCACATCTTTGCTAACACTTGGTGTGTTCCTCTGTTTATTATTTTAGATAGTCTAGTGGGTGTGTACCAGTATCCTGTGGCTGGAATTTGCACTTCTCCAATGACTAATGATGTTGTACATCTTTTCATGTGTTTATTAGCCACCTGTAGATCCTCTTTGGTGAGGCATCTGTTTAAATGTTCTACCATTTGTGAGTTGTGTTGTTTGTTTTCTTGTGCTGGAGTCTGAGAGTTCTTTATATATTCTGGATAAAAGTACTTGGTGAAATCTGTAATCTGAAAATATTTTCTCCAAGTCTTTTGCTTAACTGCTTTTGTATTCTCTTAACAGTGTCTTTCAAAGAGAAAAAAAAAATTCTTAATTTCTAAAGATGGGGATGTTCCATCTTTAGAACTGGGGATTTCATGACATAATTTGTTGCCATCCAATGGGTGGGATAGTAACTTAAAGAACAGCATCCATTTCCACAATGAATTCCTTATTCAATATTTCTTGTGTCTAAGGATTAGGATGTTCTCTCTGGAATAAAACTGATCATAATAGAATAGAGATCAAGCTGAGTTTTTAGATCATTAAACTGTTTCACATGACCTCCAAGATCTTATTTCACAACAAGAACTTCTTAAACCATATTTTCTGGTCTTACCATAGGTACTAGAAAAGATGTGAAAATGTGCTGGGCAGGCCCTCCCCCTCATTCTGCCACTTATGTTCGTGGTTGCTTCTCATTTCTTCCAACAGTAAGGCCTGTTGTGAAATTGAGTTTCAATTTCATTCTTTTCCAATCCGTCAGCTCAGATACTGATCACAGAGTGGGTCAATGTGCTATCTTTTGACAAAGCCGTTTCTATTTTAGATTTGTCAAAATAGTCTTTTAAAGGCATATGCTTATAATGATGATTGATGATTCAACAAAACTTCAGAGGGGTCACTTTCAATTTGGCTAAGAGGACCAAAAAGCCCTTTGTGTAACCTAGTTATCAATATCAGCCCACAAGCGTGGGAGCATCATAGAAATAACTCCTGTTCAAGTCAGGCCAGTCCAAAGATTCTGCAAGTGTTGTACTTACAGCAAATATTATAGCTCTAGAATTATGACAATCAGCACATAAGCAATGTGGGAGGTAAATGAATGCCTTCACGTTTTTGCTTTGTATTCCTAAGATTCCATTTGCAGAGTGTGTGTGTATGTGTGTGTCTGTATGGCTTGGGTGGTGGTTGAGGTTCCACAAGGAATGTTAATTGCAATGATATGAAAAGAATAGCTGAGGCTTATTCCAATGGAAAGGTCTTTTTAGGGATAGTCTCTGTTTTTGGCTGCTTCTCCTCATAACATCTCCTGTTAAGGTTTTCATTCTTCCTCTGGGGCAAGGCCATTCCCTCATTGTCTAATTCCCCAAAAGGCAGACTTTTGTTTCTGTTGTTTTTCCCAGATGTAGAGATTTCCAATGTAAAATTAAAATTCCAATATAGTAGTCTCACCTGCAATTTTCAGAAGCAAATTAGGTCATTAAGTAAGCTTCTAGATCAGGAAGTTAGGAACCTTTTACTCTAAGACACTATACCACCAGAATCTTACAATGTGCTACACTTGTGTAAGTGTAAGCCACACTTACACTATACCAGGCACTGTTTTAGTGCTGGAGACACAGAAGTAAACAAAATCAAAGTATTTATCCTTTATCACTACCAGTGGAGATAACATTTCCTGGCCAGTTTACTCTATCAGCATAACTTTCAGCAAGATTTGAAGCATCATGAATTGCAATTATATAATAATCTGAGGATTAATGTTGATTTCAAATGCAAAGGAAATGACATTCTCCCCGCTCACCAGCAAACACATACATTCTTTATACTTCCTGGCTTAGGTGGTTTTCAAACCAGAACTCACGATACCACTTATTTGTTTAAAGATAAAGATTAAACATCAAAACATTCACTGCAGTTTCAAGTAGCATACTTAATGCATATTTATTTTATTACAGGGCTTCGATGTTGAGAGAATTCTTTTTAGTGCCAAAATGGCAAAGGAAAATATGAAATACAATAAAAAGAATGAAGTCTAAGCTTTGGCCTAAAATACCACACATTGACTCAGATTCTTTTTGCTTTCATATGCCATAAGATTTTTTTTTATTATTAAATTGACCTTCTCTGTCAAACCCAAAGACTCAAGGCTGCAAATACATTATGATGCCTTTGTTCTCATAATCCTTTTACTATCTTATGTAGTTTTCAGGAAGCTAGACTTAAAAACAATCATAACACAGTATCTCTTTACGCAAAATATTTTTTCTTCATTCTAAGGGTTTTAAACTATTTCCTAATGAATCCAACTGGGATTCATTTGAGTTAGGGAGTAAAATAAAGATTGCTTAACTGATTCTTGTTGAAGAGAGAAGAAAGTCATAGTTGGAGAATTGATTTATTTAGGCTGCTTATATTTAAGGGAAATGTCTCCTACCTCCTTTAACCCAGATGGGCTGTTCACTAGCTAGACTGAATCACAGAGCAAAAGAAGAAAGAATCCGGATGGAATGAGCTGCTACTTCTGCAACAAAGGCAGCAAATGTACATGAGGGGTTTAATTCACTTCCTGTGGTCTAGGGCTGAGTGGAGATGGCAATGGGACATCTGGAACATAGATGAACATATTTTCCTGATGCAGGCTGGTGATGGTACAATTCCTCTCTGATAGAAGTCTCAAGTATGCAGTCTTTCTGCATTTTTCATTCAGCTAAGAGAAGGCTATCCCAGGTGTGAACATCAGGATTCTGGGGGGAATAAATGATTAAACGAGATGAAAGGGCCAATAAGAATTTTAGCTCAAAGCTCAAAGCTGCACTGAACCTAATCTGTTGAGAATATACCACTGGAGAACTTGTCTTGGCTCTGACCCTCTAATTTCAGTTGCTTCTCAGTCTGAGAACCTGTAATAGTGCTGGGAGAGAGGTCTGTTCCTTTATAATTTCACTTTAACCCCTACCAAGTGGTGTTATAGAGCCTGAAAAAAAAAAAAAAAAAAAAAAAAGCTAAACATCTCCCCGCCATTTCTGTGACACTTCCATCTGGGAATCCAGATGGAAGAATTTCAGAAAGTCTGGAATGTGTAGACATTTCAGACTCAAATTCCCACTTCCCTTTGCTCAATTAAAAACTGAACATTGTTACTACTCACTTTGTTCATTCTTGCAAGTAGATGTTTTGGTCACCTGTCTAAAATAATGGCCCTGTCGTTCCTTACGATGGTAGGTGAGTGATAGCTGCTGGAAATGAGATAAATTTATCCTAAGGTATCCTTGGAAACAGAGAACCAATTTGGAACAGAGGGCTGAAAGTCAGAGATTACTAACTACATATCTTGATTTTCTCTAATGGCTTCAACTTTCCCTTCTTTTGCCCCCTCTTCCAGATACCCAGCACTTCCTATCTACCATACCCTCCATTACCCTTTTCAAGGGCTAATTTCCAACTTCTCCATGAAAATGTCCCCTGTTTTCTAACACAGTGACTTTGTTCTTATGAAATTGCAGAATGGATTGATTACATGTTGAGCAAAACCTTCATTTCTTTCCCACAATGCTATTATGGCTGTGTACAATGACATCTAAGAGATATTTATTGAAAGAAGGAAGTATATCAGACCTAGATGTTGCCATTAAAAAGCTCATAATCCAGTAGAAAAGATAATTATAATACAGGGCTTAAAGTACTAAGAGAAATAAAGAATGTTATGGTGTCATTTCAAACTGAACAAAATCAGGGCAAGCTTTGTGGAGGAAGTAGTGTGTAAGCAGAGCCGTGAAGGATGAGTGGGTCTTGTGGTTCTAGAGATGGAAGAAAGATCATTCCAGATCTGTCTCCAGATATGGGAAACAACCTGAGTCCCAATGCCAGAGGATGAAAAATATGGGTCATGTGTGAAAAGCATAAGTTTACTTTGGAGTGAGGGTAGATCAAAGGATATAGTAAAAATTGGACTGAATAGGAGGGTGTGGGGGAAAATGATGGAGACTAAAGAGTTTTACACATTTGCGTAGAGAAATAATGAAGGTTTCCGAGCAGTGCAGCTCAATGCTTTAGTGCTGTACTTCAGGAAAACGGACCTGGCAATAGAATATACAAGCTGAAATGGACATTGTAGAGCTGGAACATTCAGTTAGAGGCAGCTGTATAGTTTAGAACAGAAGTAATGAGATCGTAGCTGTGAGAATAGAGTTGGCATATTGTACAAGCAGAATTAGGACTTAGAAATGAACTAGAATTTGAATAAAATTGGGGGTGGAGGAGATACAGATGTCTCCAAAGTTTTGAATTTGAATGACTTGGAAAGCATTAATGACATAAGAAATAGGAAACAGGAGGAAGAATAGAGGGAAAATAAAGAGAACAATAAGTTTACTTGACATATTGAGTTAGAAGTATGGGTAGTTTATCGCTGAGATGTCCAACATGCAATTGGTTTAGTATAATCTGGAACTCAGTATAGATAGTTTCTGCTATGGTTTGTGTCCCTCAAAATTCCTGTATTACATTTACTTACGTAACAAACTTGCACATCCGGCACATGTATATCAGAACTTAAAATTAGAATTTAAAAAGTTAATGTGTTAAAAACTTAACCCCCAAAGCAACAGTGTTGGGAGGTGGGGCCAAGTATGGATTAATTGGGTCATGAGGAGGGAGCTCTCATGAATGGATTATTGCAATCATCTTAGGAATGGGTTATCACTAGAGTGGGTGGTTATAAAAGCAAGCCCAGCCCTTGGTGCTTTCTCTCCCACAGTTGCTCTCAGATATGTGCACTTGCTTCTGCCCTCCACCTTTCCACTATAGGTCAGATGCCAGCACCATGCTCTTGGACTTCCCAGCCTCCAGAACCATGAGCCAAATAGACTTCTTTTATTTACAAGTTACTGAGCCTGTGGTATTCTGTCATAGAAGCAGAAAATGAACTAAGACAGAATCACTAATATAACTTAAAATCTTAAAACTGTTAAGGTAGAGAGTATAGTGAGAGAAAGGAGAGAGCTATGGACAGTTCAACTTTGAATAGGGGTGTTGAGGAGGCAGGTAATGAAAGAAGATCCAGAAAATAAGAAATAAAGGAAAAAATGTTCAGAAATCAAAGAAGAAAACCAGAAGAATACAATATCATAGAAACCAATGTTGGAAAATTCTAATAAAAAAGACTTAGCCAACAATGTTCAATGCTCCATGAGTTCCAGGAGAATGACAGAAAAGGGGTCATTGGAATTAATGGCAAATTATTGATTTTTAAGAAAGCTGTTATTGAAGAAGAAACCAAGCATTCTAATAGGTTAATGAGTATGTTAGGGAGTGATACAGAGAAAAGAGCCCTTACTGGAAACCAGAGGGCCTGAGTTCCAGCATGGCCGTGCTGTTAAGTAGCCATATGATCTTTTAAGCATGGTTTTGAACTTATTTTGTGGGGAGGGGAAGTCTTTACTTTAAAATAATTTTAATTGACATGTAATAATTGTACCTATCTATAGGACACAGAGTAATATTTCAATACATGCATACAATGCATAATGATCAAATCAGGGTAATTAGCATATTCATCGCCTCAAACATTTATCATTTCTTCGTGTTGGGTACATTCAAAATCCTCTCTTCTAGCTGTTTGAGAATACATTATAAATTATCATTAGCCATACTCACCCTACAGTGCTGTGGAACACCAGAACTTAATCTTCCTATCTAGCTGCCATATGACTTTTTAACCTTTCTCAAACTGTTTCCTAGTCTTAAAAATTCTATAAAATATCTTCAAACTCTCACTTTCAAAGATTCACACAAGCTACCTGTGTGCCTGAATCATACAGAGATATTGAGCCACATGTCTTTATCAGAAATAGGCCAATTTCACCACTTGTAACTTGTGTGAAAGTGGGGCACTTTCTTAGTGTTTCCTAATATAGAGAAATTGAGACTACATTCATGAAGATTTTCTCAAAGCAAACCAAGTTGATGATGTTCCTTCCTTCAGCCTCCTCCCACTCCCAGTCTATTATCCTTTTACTTTTAAAAACTGAGGTAAGACATTATCCCTGGTATATCCGGTGACTTGTTCTATTGCTTGAAATCAGAGGATGCCACCAAAAGCCTTTTTTGGTTTGTTGAATCAGTTGAGTAATATGAACAACCAATTCCCCTAAATCACGGCTCTCTAGCCACATGTGATAATATACTTGTACAGGGACACCACTTCCTGAAACTCAGTGTCTCATCTCACATGCTCCCAAAATTTAGCCAGAAATATGTTATTCAAGAAGAACCCAGATGCACTGAAGAAAGAACATTTTGCTTTATCCGAGGGGCTTCTATCTATTTGGATCTCGTAGCAATACAGATTCAGAACCATTGAGATGTTAAATATCACAAATGTTTTAGTGGGGTCCAGGCACACAGTCTGGTGATATATCCCAAGTGGAGGTGTGAAATAGTTCACTTTGACTGAATTCTCTGATTAAAGTTCAATAACATCATGCTTTATGCTTTTTTTTAAAAAACAAAAAACAAAAAACAAAAAACCCCACAAAGTAGTATATCTTTATCTTGCTGAGACACCAGTATATTTTCCTGAAGTTTTCGTCCCTTATCTTTCCTCTTGGGAGGTTGGCCTGTTCTTTCTCAAGTATTCTTGCCTTATTTAATTCTAAAGAATATTGCAGAAAGTGAAGAATTTTCTTCAGCTTTGTTTTTAAAGGGACTTACATAATCCTGGTCTAAATTCAATGGAGAAAAGGGGAAGAAAAGGAGAATTATCATCTATTGTGAACTGGCTATATGCCAAACATGTTCACTTACATTATCTCACTCAAGCCTAACAACAATATTTTGTAGTAAATTTAGCTTTGATTTTAGAGATGAGGAAACTGAGGCGGGGAGAGGTTAAATCACTCTCTCAAGATAAAGTGGCAAGTCATAAAACTGAGACTGAAAGTAAAGCTGTCCGACTCCGAAGTTCAAGCCCTTTCTACACTATCATGCAGTTCAATCTAGTGAAAAAAAAAATCACTCTTGAAAGCGTCTTAGCATTTTAAGCATAAAAGTGTGTTAGTAAGGATCCTCTGGAGCTTCCAAATTCTGTTTTATCTGCACTGAATTTCACACACACACACGTCTCTTATTTCCCCCCTTCCTATTGAAATTCAGCACCGAGGACAGTTCCCGATTCATGTTTGCAGGAAGCTGTCCTTGGATTCTGTTAGAGCTCACACTCTCATTCTTGACTTCCCAAGTGGCACTGAGAAAGACAGGAGGAAATGTAAGAAAGTATGAGATGGGATCCTCTCACACCATGGTGGAAATTAGCACATTTCCCAGAAGACCAAGATAAAAATGCATGTGAGAAGAACAAGAGAACCAAACAGATGGGGCAATAAAATGGAGGCGGAATGAGCTCATCAGGATTCCCAGCACACGGTTTAAGTCCATACTGGGCTCACAGCTGACCTGGGACCAGCCGACATAGTGAATGAGTGGGTGGTTACTATGCTGCAGCATCAGTTACACTAAGAGATTAGGTGGAGCTGATTCACTGCTGCAGATCTGCACGACTTTTCAAGTGGAGGAAAATCTGTGGGCCCTGGTCTCTGCCACTCACATAACCATCCTCATGGGTAGCATGAGTCATACATGCAGGATCTTTCAGGTAGACAAAGTTGTTGTGCTGTGAGTAAATCCAGTATGAGCTTTCATGTCGTGGAGAGCAGGTTTTAACCACAGCTACAGCATCTCCGCATATGAAGGTTTACCTGCTCTACTACACAACGACCCTGCCTTTCCACATTCACCTTTGGCTACAGGTGGTTCATAACACACACAGAAAAAACAAGTTTCTGAAACGTTCCTCACACCAACAGTGATCCCTTCTTTTCCAAACTACCAAGCTCTTGAGTACAGCTGAAGCACCTTTAGACAGTTGAGTCTTATCGTCTTACCTTTTTAAAATTATTATTATTATCATTATTATTATTCTGAGACGGAGTCACCCCCCATCGCCAGGCTGGAGTGCAGTGCTGCAATCTTGCTCACTGCAACCTCGGCCTCCCGGGTTCAAGCTATTCTTCTGCCTCAGCCTCCCAAGTAGCTGGGACTATAGGCGGGTGCCACCACACCCAGCTAATTTTTTTATTTTTAGCAGAGACAGGGTTTCACCATGTTGGCCAGGATGGTCTCAATCTCTTGACCTTGTGACCCGCCCGCCTCAGCCTCCCAAAGTGTTGGGATTACAGGCGGGAGCCACTGTGCCTGGCCCCCACCCCCGCCCTTATCTTATATGCAAGGAAACTGAAGTCCAGAGAGGAGAAATGACTTGCCCCAAACCAATTAGCTAGTGACAGAGTTAGAATTAGCACTGGATCCCTCATTCCTAAGCCAGCAGGCTTTTCATTGCACCAAGAAGATAAAACTGTAAATAGCATGGTACTCTGTTAACTAAGCCTCTAATTATACTGCCTCCAAAGAAAATAACATTTCAAATGTCTGGGTCTTTCCATTTGAGCTTTGGCAATTTCACTGATCACTTCTCATACTGGAATCTCTTTTAAGACGTTTAGGAGTAATTATATTGGGATATATGCTATTTTTACTCTTGTACACTGCTTTCTTTGTTTAGGAGGAAATTAGAATTCTGGAAATACACTTGATTTTGTTTATTTATTAAAGGAACAAGCTTCTATTTCAAGTAGTTGCAAATATGAATGTATCAGTCTGTGTGTCAAGAAAAGATATATGGAACAATATAGGAATGATAATACTCTATTGTCACATCCAATTAAGGGCCACCTAGGTCTACAAGTAAAGACGAACATCAAAGCTATGAGTGAAAATGGAAAAGTCACATCGTTATCTGAATAATTTTGAAAAC
>NW_012103031.1:2918095-2921685 GCF_000951045.1 Mandrillus leucophaeus | reverse complement strand
TATCTCACTCAAGCCTAACAACAATATTTTGTAGTAAATTTAGCTTTGATTTTAGAGATGAGGAAACTGAGGCGGGGAGAGGTTAAATCACTCTCTCAAGATAAAGTGGCAAGTCATAAAACTGAGACTGAAAGTAAAGCTGTCCGACTCCGAAGTTCAAGCCCTTTCTACACTATCATGCAGTTCAATCTAGTGAAAAAAAAAATCACTCTTGAAAGCGTCTTAGCATTTTAAGCATAAAAGTGTGTTAGTAAGGATCCTCTGGAGCTTCCAAATTCTGTTTTATCTGCACTGAATTTCACACACACACACGTCTCTTATTTCCCCCCTTCCTATTGAAATTCAGCACCGAGGACAGTTCCCGATTCATGTTTGCAGGAAGCTGTCCTTGGATTCTGTTAGAGCTCACACTCTCATTCTTGACTTCCCAAGTGGCACTGAGAAAGACAGGAGGAAATGTAAGAAAGTATGAGATGGGATCCTCTCACACCATGGTGGAAATTAGCACATTTCCCAGAAGACCAAGATAAAAATGCATGTGAGAAGAACAAGAGAACCAAACAGATGGGGCAATAAAATGGAGGCGGAATGAGCTCATCAGGATTCCCAGCACACGGTTTAAGTCCATACTGGGCTCACAGCTGACCTGGGACCAGCCGACATAGTGAATGAGTGGGTGGTTACTATGCTGCAGCATCAGTTACACTAAGAGATTAGGTGGAGCTGATTCACTGCTGCAGATCTGCACGACTTTTCAAGTGGAGGAAAATCTGTGGGCCCTGGTCTCTGCCACTCACATAACCATCCTCATGGGTAGCATGAGTCATACATGCAGGATCTTTCAGGTAGACAAAGTTGTTGTGCTGTGAGTAAATCCAGTATGAGCTTTCATGTCGTGGAGAGCAGGTTTTAACCACAGCTACAGCATCTCCGCATATGAAGGTTTACCTGCTCTACTACACAACGACCCTGCCTTTCCACATTCACCTTTGGCTACAGGTGGTTCATAACACACACAGAAAAAACAAGTTTCTGAAACGTTCCTCACACCAACAGTGATCCCTTCTTTTCCAAACTACCAAGCTCTTGAGTACAGCTGAAGCACCTTTAGACAGTTGAGTCTTATCGTCTTACCTTTTTAAAATTATTATTATTATCATTATTATTATTCTGAGACGGAGTCACCCCCCATCGCCAGGCTGGAGTGCAGTGCTGCAATCTTGCTCACTGCAACCTCGGCCTCCCGGGTTCAAGCTATTCTTCTGCCTCAGCCTCCCAAGTAGCTGGGACTATAGGCGGGTGCCACCACACCCAGCTAATTTTTTTATTTTTAGCAGAGACAGGGTTTCACCATGTTGGCCAGGATGGTCTCAATCTCTTGACCTTGTGACCCGCCCGCCTCAGCCTCCCAAAGTGTTGGGATTACAGGCGGGAGCCACTGTGCCTGGCCCCCACCCCCGCCCTTATCTTATATGCAAGGAAACTGAAGTCCAGAGAGGAGAAATGACTTGCCCCAAACCAATTAGCTAGTGACAGAGTTAGAATTAGCACTGGATCCCTCATTCCTAAGCCAGCAGGCTTTTCATTGCACCAAGAAGATAAAACTGTAAATAGCATGGTACTCTGTTAACTAAGCCTCTAATTATACTGCCTCCAAAGAAAATAACATTTCAAATGTCTGGGTCTTTCCATTTGAGCTTTGGCAATTTCACTGATCACTTCTCATACTGGAATCTCTTTTAAGACGTTTAGGAGTAATTATATTGGGATATATGCTATTTTTACTCTTGTACACTGCTTTCTTTGTTTAGGAGGAAATTAGAATTCTGGAAATACACTTGATTTTGTTTATTTATTAAAGGAACAAGCTTCTATTTCAAGTAGTTGCAAATATGAATGTATCAGTCTGTGTGTCAAGAAAAGATATATGGAACAATATAGGAATGATAATACTCTATTGTCACATCCAATTAAGGGCCACCTAGGTCTACAAGTAAAGACGAACATCAAAGCTATGAGTGAAAATGGAAAAGTCACATCGTTATCTGAATAATTTTGAAAACGTCTGGATTTGGTGCCTTATGAATCATCTGAAATGTAACAAGGCATAAAGCGCTTTGCAACCCTGTTGCCTTCATTATTGTAATTTGTGCATATGTAGGTTTATTTGAACTTTTTCAAGTTTTCATCCAGCTGAAAAAGGATGTGGGAAGAATGAGTCCAGTCAAGGTCATACTTACAAGGTGAAACTGACACCTCCTGGGGATGCAGGCTAACAGAAACATGAGCCCATTACTCACCCCAAATCTCCCATCCATACCTTTTTCTGCTAATGAATATTCTTACCTGGACCATCACTACTTCCATTGTCCTCTGCTTTGGATACCTTGTAGACCAGGTTCCTGTCTCTCATTTTTATCCACGAAGAGATTTTCATGAATAGAACTTTTCTTGTAATTTAGCAATAATGTCCTTGTAAACCCCACAACTATTTACATAACAGAAGCTATTGTTTAATGTGCAAAGCAGGTCAGAATTTGGTTTCTAGAGATTAATCACTGCAGTCTAGTTTATATTATCATAATAATTTCATTTATTTTGATACAGTTTGCTTTCAGAATCAACCTCGGCTTCTGCGCACAAGTGACAAATCCATTTGTTTCTGGTATAATGGATAACGTGATTAATGACCTTGCAACAGGATTTCTTAAAAACAGAGAGAGGAAAAGAAATAAAGATTTCCATTTATAAATGTGCAGTAAACCAGCTCAGTCTGTAGCTGTGCATCAAAATCCCTCTGAACTTGTTTTAAGCCACAGATTTAGAGAGATTCTGAAACAAATTTGCTCCTGACTTTTGGGGGTTTCTGCTCATATCTACTGTCTCCAAGAAGCTGAGGTCAGTGGCCTCACTTTGAGAAAGTGGTGACACTGCAGGCCCCCTGGTTACAAGAACGGGGCACTGTTTGACCACGTGGCTCCATCGCCATGACTCCAGTTAGATGTCACCCCGCTCCCCGAGCTCAGGTCTTGCTGAATAAGGTCACCGCCCAGGGGGCAGTCGATGAACACGCGCGCGAGGACTCTGCGAGTGGCCTTGTGACTTTGTCAACTCCGGGTGTCCCCGCCTTTCCGTCAGCGTCCGGTGCCTGGTCCTGGTCCCGGTCCCCGAGGCCCCGGGGATTCTTCCCGAGCGTTTTCCGAGTCGGCGCGGGGGATGGAGGCGGGGCCATGGAGCGCGTCCCGGGGACCGCTGCATCCGGAGGCGGCCGTCGTGCGGCTCCTTCCCGCCTCGAGAGTGAGGCGGCCGGGCCTTGACGAGGTGGCCCACGCCTGCCGCGGGGGCGGCTCGCGATGGCAGTAGGGGTTCGAGTCCCGCCTGGTGGGCTGCTCCTGCTGGAGAAAACGCCTCCCTGAGGGCCGCGACGAACGCACAGAGAGGCCCAGCGCCGCGCCGGAAGCCACCCTGAGGAAGTGGCACCGGGCACCGAGGGGTTCCCACTTTCTCCTCAGCCTGTGACGCCTGCGTCCTGGGGTGGGTTCGAGGGGCGCCCGGGCACAGCCAGCCGAGGCTCTCGAGAGCCCCAAGGT
>NW_012103031.1:2900658-2916425 GCF_000951045.1 Mandrillus leucophaeus | reverse complement strand
TGCCGCGGGACCCCGGCCACGTCGTGGAGCAGCTCAGCCGCTCGCTGCAGACCCTCAAGGACCGCCTGGAGAGCCTCGAGGTAGCGGCCCGCGGGGAGTGCGGGGGACCTGGAATGGGGACGCTCCCGAGTCGGGGTCGGAAGACTCGGGAGGATGGGGAAAGCGGGCCTGGCCCTGGGGAGGGTGTGATCGTCCGTAGGGTGAGCTGGACTTGAGAGTGAAAGGCCGGGGTCTAGATCCAGCTCGGGAACTCCGCTGCGTGGTATCCCTTCCCGCACCGCTGCTCTTGCTGGAAGGAAACGTTTAAATTCCACCCCCGCGCGCCGGGACTGCCGGCGGGATCCGCGGAGCACTTCCCGAGGTCCGGGCTGGCGAACCCAGACGGCCAAGCCGCGGGCGCCAAATACCCGGGGACGCGGTAGCCTCTATTCTCTTGCAAATGTCCAAATCTCTGCGAGCCGGGATGCGCTGCCGCAGGCCGTGCGGGTTGCTGCGAGGCTGCCGCGAGAGGTCACCTGCCCTGGGCGTCTGGTGTTTCTTTCTATAAATCAGGTCAGGCTGGACTAGAGGGAAGTCTGGGGGTGGGGGTTGCAGGGAGGCGAGCGCAGGGGGTCACCGGAGACCCCAGAGCGCGCATTAGAGGTAACCTCTGGTTAACTTCAAAGACTCCCCTGCCTACGAGTTGGGTCACATTAAGGTGCTCTTCCGGATTGGTCCCTTCAGGGGAGGGGACCTTATTCCCTTCTCTCTCTCTCCCGCCACGGAGGGAAGATGCGTGCAGTTTGGAACTTTGAGAGAAGAATCTTCAATTATTTTTAATCTTTAGGCTCCACCCTTTTTAAGAAGTGTGGACATTGCTGCTAATAGCCTTTGTGAAAATACTTCTCAGCAAAACTAGGTTTAAATTACAGGTGGTAATTATTGCAAAACTGACTCAAGGGTTTCTTTTGGTGTGAGAGCTGAATACAGTATTTCCAGCATCTGTATATCCCCTGATTCATTGTGATTGCTAACAACTAACATTTCTGGAGCACTAAATAAGAGTCAGGCACATTATTTAATTTTTTAATCCTTGGAACAATGAATGGCACGAGGCAGATCCCATTATGTGCATTTCACAATTTGGAACACTTTGTGGAGAAGGGTAAGTAGCTTGCCATGAACTTATGGGCAGGCAGCCTGCCACAGCCTCCAGAACCACATGATGGTAGAGGAGAAAAAGAAATAGGAAGTGAGGATTTAGAAACAGCATTAAAAACAAAGATTGCTGGAGTTCAGAATAGCAACGTTTTAGATCTGTCATTTTCCAGAAACATCTCTGCATGCATAGTTATTTACCTTCGTGCCAGACCGGAACTTGGGGGCTGTTTTCATTTGTAGGTGAAAGCTCCTTGGCTTTGTGTAACCATCGATTTACTCTTAAAAAAGGAAAAAAATCCTAGAACTGCGTTTTGGTCTCTACCCAACATAGAATTATAGGTGTTGGTTAGAATGTTGACTTTTTAGTAAGAGGAGAAAAACGGCTTTTTGAGAAGGGAAAATGAGATTCACAAGTTTCAAATATTGCAGCAAAGTAATTCTTTTCTGACTTTGAAATCTTTTCCATACCAAAAAAGCATCAGTGAGATGCTCCCCTGCCTGCCAGTGGCACAATTCAGTTCTTAGTTTTGGAAGCTTCTCCCTATGTGGTCGGGCCATCACAGCCACATTTCACAATTTCTTTTTAACTGTTTCTGTGCTCCTCCCTTCTCCCCGGTGGCTGAAAGCACCAGCTCAGAGCAAACATGTCCAATGCTGGGCTGCCCGGCGACTTCCGCGAGGTGCTCCAGCGGCGGCTGGGGGAGCTGGAGAGGCAGCTTCTGCGCAAGGTGGCAGAGCTGGAGGACGAGAAGTCCCTGCTGCACAATGAGACGTCTGCTCACCGGCAGAAGACCGAGAGCACCCTGAACGCGCTGCTGCAGAGGGTCACCGAGCTGGAGCGAGGTGTGTGCCTGGCCTGTTTCTCTGTCTGGGAGTGGCCTGATTTTCACCACTTGTGGTCAGACATGTGATTCCAGTTGACAGACAGCAGGGATTGTGACATCACATGGGCCTGGTTCCTGGGTGTGTAAGCAAATAATAAAGGTGACTGAGCATGGTCATCTCAGGAATGAGCTGCCAGCCCCCAGCCCCAGTGGCATTATCCAGGGAAAAGCGAATGTGCCCGGGACCAACTTCGATAAGCAACCACAGGGGCATTTCAGTCCCTTCTTAACTAGTCCTGGCAGCAGATTCTGCATATCTTTCTCTTCTCTGCTCACACTGTGGTGAGTAAGTTTCTCCCACAGGAGACAGAGAGGGAGGGATCGGGGATAATTCAGATTGCATCATCAACCCCCAAACCACTGGGTGGCTTGGCTGTGAAGTTGTAGGTTTGCCCGTAGTGGGTGTTTATAGGACTGGCGTTTTCCCAGATGCACTAACCTGATGAAGCCACTTCCCCGTGACTCCGTTCCATCCACTGATAGGAGGATGGCCAATAGCAGAACATCCAATGACTTTGACCGTGGTGGGGCAGATGGAGAAGGGGCTGGTGTTACTGTTCCATTTTACAGCCAGCATCCACAAGCCACAGGTCTCTTTCATCCCTTTCCCAGTCTCGTCCTCCAGAAAAACCCATCTTTTCTTCCTTGCCCTTCTCAGAAAAAGGTGAGTATGGCTTACCTGTTAGATTCTTGAGTTTCCAAAACATCTTCCTCTCTGTCTCCCCGCTGTTGCTGGGTGACCTCAGGAGCCATCCCTGAAGGTAAAGCAGTCGCCGCTGTGACCCTCCTCCCATGACAGGAGGAGGGAGCATCTAGGCACAGGTGAGCGTGACTCCGTGGACCCTGCCTGAGCCACAGTGGATCCTCAGGACGGCCAGGGCTATGGACCTGGTACACTAAAGGTAGTTTGTCTCTCGAAAGGGGAGCTGTGGAACGGGAGGAGGGCTCTGTGAGAGACTTTGATGGCTGTAAATCTCCCTCTACACAGTGGCCAAGTTGCCACAAGGAGGTGGGTTAACAGCAGAATCCTGAGCCAGAGCCTCAGTCATGCCAGGCGGGAGCTCAGACTCCTGGTATACCCGTTTCATAGATGAGAAAAACAATCCGTTCTCAGCGGGACATGTATCTTTTGGGGAGAGGGGCCCAAAGTGGGGCCTGGGCCACTAGCTGGTAAACAGTGACAGTCACATCAACCTGCACCTCCCCCTTCTCTTTCTCTGACTCAAGGCCGATGTCATTTCACTGGGCTTACTCCTAAGGTAAGCAATCATCACGGCTTTGGCCACCCAGAAGCTGCCACTTCGTGACTGTCCCTTTCGTCCCCAGCCTGTCCGTTACCAGCCAGAAAGAAAGAGTCTGGACTCAGACCCCGCCAGCCTGACTGTTGATCCTTTAGTTTCCCAGAAAGCCCTCAGAGCTCGTCTGGCACAGAGGGGAAGCTCACTTCTACGAGGGCAAAAACCCTGCTGGCCATTTATGCACCCCAGAGAGGCAGCTCAGTCTCTCTTCACCCTGCCATGGGAAATCTAGAATCCTTCTGTAAGCTCCACCAACTCAGCTCTGGGATGTGCTTTAAGGAAAGTGATCATCTGCAGACCAGTTTATCTTCTGGGCAATTCTGAGTTTATATTTGTCCTGTTTGTGACAATTGTAGAGAGATGTGTAAACGCCCAGCCCCCCAAATGTACTATGATTGGAAACGATGCCAAGTTTCTTAGACGCATCCAGCTGAATCCCGAGTAGCTAGACCTCAACCTCATGACAGGCAGGGGGCCTTGGTGGGGAGACTCTGACCTTTGGTCCATCAGCCTCCACCCCTTGGGGACCAGATGCTCAGCTGTGAGTTGCACACTTGGCATTTTGTAACCCCTGCCACGACCCTGCAAGGTAGGTATTAGTTCAGATGAGGGACTCAAGTCAGAGAGCTGAAGTGATGCCTGCGTTCACATCGCCAGCAGATTGCAGAGCTGGGAGTGAAGTGGGTGGAGCCCACAGAGGAGTAATGGAGGCTGCAGCCTGGAGCGGTGTGTGGGCCTCCGCCCTGCTGGATCGAGGCTCCTTGGAGCCCCCAGCAAACACCTGACCCCTGGCATATGGACGCCCCTGCCGCCTGGGGCCCAGGGTTGCTTGCTTTTCTGTGCTGCAAGACCTGCTCCTCTGCAAGGGCCTCCAGAGTCCAGGCCAGCTGTCCAGGCACCGCCTGGCTCAGTGTTGAAATAAATGTTGCTGCTGAGAAAACCAAAGCTGCATCTCTTCCAGCCCCAGGCTGCCCACCCCCTGCTGAACCTTTCCGCCACCTGCAGTGTTTGATTTATTGGTCAGGCTTTTTAATTCCTTAATTGGTTTTAACCAAGTTTCCTCCAAACCACCAAGCTGTTTCATTTAAATAAAAGGCACTGACTCTCAGGGTACAGGCCCCCTCCTCTGCCCCTCGGCTCTCCCAGCCCTAATTAAACCTATCTGTTGTCACCAAGCTGACAGTATTACCCACACAGTTGTATCAGATTGGCAAGGCTGCCCTCCCGCAAGTATAGCAGCCATTTCTCTTTATTAGACAATGATGCCTTCATTAAGGACATGGTCATTTGCCACTTGAAGATTAAGTGCGAGTGCCTACGTGTCTTGGAAAGAGGGACTTGTGGCCCCTGGCCTGTCATTCACTAGCTGTGTGACCTTGGATACGTCACCTCACTTCACCGAGCCTCCGAGCCTCAACTATGCAACCTGCAAAAATGGGAGAGTAGGAACATTCTGGTTCTCTCTCTCAGTTTTGCTTTTCAGCCTAATGAGGGACTAGTCCCAGCTTTCACTCTGGCCTGGCCCCTTGGCTTCCTGCGTGAGCAGATCTTCCCAGCCCTCACCAGGTGCCCAGCAGCTCCGCAGTGGCATCGAGAGGTGCCCATCCTTAGGAGGTCAGGAGCAATCAGGAGACCACCACTGGCAGATGTGAGTACACGCAACATGTGAAGCCCAGATTCTAGAATGTACACACTGCCTGTTCCAGAGAAGTTAGAAAGGGGATAGTGGGTTCTGCTGTGCTCCTTTGCAGAAACCCTCCTTAGATAGATGTGAACTGTGGCCCCTGAGAGCCTTTCATGTGTATTATTCACTCTGAGGGAAAATGAGTTTGGGGGATTGTGGTGGAGAAAAGTTTATTCTGGCTCATGTTCTGCAGAAGGGACTGATTTAACTCCACAGTGACACAGGCAGTTCTGGCTTCAGAGAGCCCGCCTGTCTCTGATGGCCTCAGAGACTGTCTGAGCCCTTGTGGATGCTTAACCAACACTTGTTGAATGAGTGAAGGGCGTTTAGATTCCTTCAACGGCAGGGTCTGGTTCTCAAATAAGAGGGCAGCCTTTGCCATGACAGCTGGCACAATCAAACGGTGTCCTACAAACTTTGGGATCTGTGATACCTGGATAAGGGCTGCTGCTGTGGTTTACTTAATTTTGAACTTCAACCAAGGCTGTATTGGAAATTATGTAAACCCATTCTAGAATTTGTTTTCAAGGATTTTAGAAGCGCCAATGACATAGGGGTGGCCGGTGGATTCTCACCAATTCCAGGAAGGTCTGGAAGGGCCAAGGCTCTGGCCAGGTGTGTCCCCCTAAATGAGGACAGACACCCTGCGGTTTGGTTCCCCTGCCTCCCACTGGCCCCAGACGACAGGAAATGATCAATAAACTCAATCTTCTCCTGAGGAGGAAAAGAGCAAAGTGCTTTTCGTCAGGGATTTAGAGCAAAAAGCCACTTCTGAGTTAAGTTGTGGAGTCAAGACCCGGAAGTCTGACTCCTTCGCCTCGGCAGTGGTAATTCTTTCCTGTGAGGAGTGACACAGACTCACTCACTCGACAAGTGTTTATTGGGTTCCTGGATCCCTGTAAGACTTCCTTCTTCTAAGCCCAAGTCCAGAGTTCCTAGATCCTGCCAAGATTTCAAGCAAATATCTGAAGTGATAAGATGTGGCTAAGGAAGCAGTTTCTGGCTTAACACAAGAAAATTAAATCTACCTTTCCTCTGCTCCTTCCTCAAGCTTTCTAGTCATCTAATATGACTTGTGAAAAGAGAGTATTAACTAGAAGGAACCAGAGCTTTTTCTTTTCTTTTCTTTTCTTTTTTTGAGACAGAGCCTCTGTCACCCAGGCGGGAGTGCAGTGATGCAATCATAGCTCACTGCAGCCTGGACCTCCTGGGCTCAAGTGATCCCTACCTCAGCCTCCTGAGTAGGTGGAACCACAGGTGTGTGCCACTCTGCCCAGCTAATTTTTATATTTTTTGTAGAGATGAGGTCTTGCTGTGTTGCCCAGGCTGTTCTTGAACTCCTGGGCTCAAGCAGTCCTCCCACCTCAGCCTCCCAAAGCACTGGGATTATAGGCATGAGCCACTGCACTTGGCTAATTTTTTAATTTTTTGTAGAGACGGGGTCTTGCTATGTTGCATAGGCTGGTCTCGAACTCTTGGCCACAAGCGATCCTCCTGCTCGGCCTCCCAAAATGCTGGTATTATATAGGTGTGAGCCACCACACCCATCCAAGAACATTTTTTCTTCTAGATTTCAAGAGGCCTCTTTTCCTGTCCTAGAAGATGGAGCTAAATTCTCTAACGTGCCCCACGCAGTGCCTACCAAATCTTCCTTTTCCTCCCTTTCCTGGGCGTCCCTGGGGTCTGGGGTTCTCTTCTGCAGGTCTTTCCAGGCCTTCCCTGCATCCTCTGCCTTCCCTCCCCCGGCCACTCCCCGTCTTAGCCGGAGCCCCCGCCTGGCCTTCCCTCGTATACCTGCTGCTGGTTTCATGTCACCTTCCCCGCCCGAATGTAAGCTCCCTAAGGACAAGGACTCCTTCTCATGTCCTGAATCCTGCTGGACTTCAGCCTTTTATCAGTGGCTGGCATGGAGCGGTCTTTGGTCACTTGCTGGAGGGTCCAGCAAGGCTGTGTGAGGGACCTTCTTGAGGATCTAGCAAGATGTGGCTCTGGGCAGTGCCAGTGGGTGGGGGGAGTGGGTGGCCTAACGCGCTGCTGGCCTCTCTTCCTCCCCACCCCCAGGCAACAGCGCCTTTAAGTCGCCAGATGCGTTCAAGGTGTCCCTCCCGCTCCGCACCAACTACCTATACGGCAAGATCAAGAAGACGCTGCCCGAGCTGTACGCCTTCACCATCTGCCTGTGGCTGCGGTCCAGCGCCTCGCCGGGCATTGGCACCCCCTTCTCCTACGCGGTGCCGGGGCAGGCCAACGAGATCGTGCTGATCGAGTGGGGTAACAACCCCATCGAGCTGCTCATCAATGACAAGGTGAGGCCCACCTGCACCGCCACCCTCCCCGGAACCCATCACGCGGCAGAGGGAGCCACAGTCCCCACCCCGGCCGTCCTCGCCACACCGAACGGGCCCAGACGTGGGACTGCGGGGCTGTCCTCCTGGAGGTGGGGATAGCTTTGTACACGCTGGGTGGCTCGCAGGAGCGGGGCAGGGAGGGGCAGCTGCAGCTTGTGGGGGTCTGAGCTGTGAGTCCAACCACGAAGCGGCAGAAGGTCC
Organism: Mandrillus leucophaeus; assembly: GCF_000951045.1. Lineage (NCBI taxonomy): Eukaryota > Metazoa > Chordata > Mammalia > Primates > Cercopithecidae > Mandrillus > Mandrillus leucophaeus. The sequence continues at coordinate 2,908,870 of NW_012103031.1, read as the reverse complement.
AGGCACCTAGGCTGTGGAAGGGCAGAAGGAGCAGGTCTCCGTGTGCGGCCTGGATTGAGAGAGGACCTCAGGCCGGTCAGTGAGGGCTGTTCCCCAGGTCCACACTGATTAAGGGGGCATGTGTGTCTCAGTGTAAGACATTCCTCACTAGCATATTTTGGTGGGGATCAGGTTTCTTGAGATATGATTTATATACAGCAAAATGTACCCATTTTTTTTTTTTTTTTTTTGAGACGGAGTCTTGCTCTGTCACCCAGGCTGGAGTGCAGTGACCCGATCTCAGCTCACTGCAACCTCCGCCCCCCGAGTTCCCGCCATTCTCCTGCCTCAGCCTCCCGAGTAGCTGGGACTACAGGCGCCCGCCACCTCGCCCGGCTAGTTTTTTGTATTTTTTAGTAGAGACGGGGTTTCACCGTGTTAGCCAGGATGGTCTCTATCTCCTGACCTTGTGATCCGCCCATCTCGACCTCCCAAAGTGCTGGGATTACAGGAAATGTACCCATTTTAATGTACAATTCAGGAAGTTTTAACAAAGGCACACAGTTGTGTAACCACCACCACTATGAAAAAATATAAAACAGTTCCATTGCCCCCCAAAACCCCCTTATACCCCTTCATAGTTAGCTCTGATCCCAGCCCCAGCCCATGGCCACTGCTGACCTGTTATATATACCCTTAGTATCGCCTTTGCAAAGCAAATGCCCCTTCTTAATAGACTGCTTGGTTTTGGCATTCAGGAGCGGTCTTCTCAAGAGATCTGCTCCAAGAGCCGGGTATGAGAGCTCATGCCTGTAATCCCAGTGCGTTGGGAGGCCGAGGCAGGAGAATCGCTTGAGCCCAGGAGTTCGAGAGCAGCCTGGGCAACGTAGCAAGACCCCTTCTCTACAAAAAATTAAAAAGTTAGCTAGGTGTGATGGTGTGCACCTGTAGTTCCAGCTACTCGGGCGGCTGCGGCAGAAGGATGAGTTTGAGCCCAGGATGTCGAGGCTGCAATGAACTATGATCGCACCACTGTACTCCAGCCTAGGTGACAGAGTGATACCCTGTCTCTTAAAAAATAAAAAAAGTCCACTTTGGGCCTCCTGGGGACCTCTCACAGCCCTACTTCCAAACTTTCATTCTAATGGCAGACTTCATATAACAAAAAGAGGATTCTCAGAACTTGGCCTGATTTGGGCATTTGAGTGACTATGCAAACTCCCTGCCACCCGGACCACCCCTGGTGGAGGTGGGGACAGTTCAGTCCCTCACTCTGTTTGTCTTCACTGAACTGCCCTGGGTGGAGTTTGTCGAAGTTTAAGAAATGCTGTGGCATCAGCCTGCTGGGCTCCTCCTAGATAGACCCCCTTGCCTAAACCAGGAGTTAATTGTTCTAAGTAACACCCTAGGACATAGTGGGGCTGAGAGCCTTGTTATCCTCTGGGTTTGGACTGCTTGTAAACATCGAATTCCTGGGAGGGAGGCTTCAGGTTGCTAGGAGACCAGCGGCAACAACGCGGTGGTTCACAGGCTGGTTCACAGGCGAGCCCGCATGGAAAGTGCTTGCAGGACCGCCAGGGATCCGGCCGGTGGCAGCGTCCTCCCCCCAGTTCCTCGTGCTGTCTGTGAGCTCCCTGCTCACACAGATACTCACACGTGCCACTATGCAGGGAGGACAGGGGACACCCCCAGCACACAGACAGATCTCTGCATGCCACCATGGAGGTTTGGGACTTGGCATGAGAAATGAGGATCTCTGGTCTGTTTTCCAAGGAGACTGGCCCAGTGGAGCCCTGACTTCCCGAGGTTCTCTGGCATGGAGAGCTCGGGGCCAGCGTGGGGGTGTTGACCCTCACATCTGCTCGGCTGTCAGCCACGCCAGGCACCAAGGGTATCCCATTAATGTGAGGGCCGCTCTGGGGTCAGGGTTTCCACCGAGGCTGCCCCCTTTCATGTTCTCCACGTATGACCCCAGGTGACAGGAGGAGCAGTGTGGCCCAAGGGGATTGCGGGGTGTCCTTCCTGTTTCCTGCCCTGGCGAACCCCGAGGGCATGGGCCCAGCAGGTCCTTACCTGCACATTGCTGCCCGCAGGTTGCGCAGCTGCCCCTGTTTGTCAGTGATGGCAAGTGGCACCACATCTGTGTCACCTGGACGACACGGGATGGCATGTGGGAGGCGTTCCAGGATGGAGAGAAGCTGGGCACTGGGGAGAACCTGGCTCCCTGGCACCCCATCAAGCCTGGGGGAGTGCTGATCCTTGGGCAAGAGCAGGTGGGTGCAGGTGGGCACAGGGCAGGTGCAGAGCAGGTGCAGGTGGGTGCAAGGTGGGTGCGGGTGGACACAGGTAGGCGCAGGGTGGGTGCAGGTGGGCGCAGGTGGGTGCAGGGTGGCCGTGCACCCTTCCAGGAATGGTGCAAGGAGGGGCTAACTGAGCAGCACGAGGCCAGGCCTGCAGCTGTTCCCGCTTCTGGCCCCAGCTGTTGGCCCCACAGACCTGGCCACAGTGTCCTGACAGCCAGGTCGGGGGAGCGAGAACCCCAGCAGCCTGGCCCTTGCTGTCCTGTGGTCAGAGTTTGGGTGTGGGGACATGGCCTGCATGGCAGGGACCAGGTGGGTGTAGTTCAAACAGATTCCAAATAGAACCTAGCACAGAGGGGTGTGAGTGTCCCTGTGGTCATGGGTCACCTCGTGACACAGGCTCCAGCTTCTGTCTGGGAGGAGGCTGAGTGAGGGAGTCTCCTGGAGTGCTCGTGAGACTGACTCAGGATTGTGGGGCTGGTGTCTTCCAGGAGTACCTGCTCAGGGTCTCCACCCTGATACCCAGCAAGGGGCACTTAGGTAATCCATGCTGGGTGCTCAGCCCATGGGGGAGACAGGGAGGAAAGGGTGGCACCTCAAAGCGCCCTCAAGAAACTTACCATCTAGGGGAGGGAATGGCTGAGCTGGCTGTCTGGTCTAGAACAGATAAGTGTTGGCATTTCAGTCTGTGTGTGGGTTTTTGATGATGGACAGTGGGGAGTAGATGCCAGGTGCACTGGGGGGCTTTGAGTCTGGTTCCTCCTTGGCCCACTCCTCCCTCAATTTCCCCTGCTACATCTCCTCTGGGAGGGACTGGGAGTCATGAGACCTGGCTGTGATCCTGGCTTTGGGACTCTGAGCAGTATCTCCCCTTACCAGCCTCAGTTTCCCCTGTGTAAAATGGGGAGATTTGAGCAATGCCACCTCCCAGTTCTGACAGGCCTGGGAGCTTCAGAACCTGCAGAAACAGGTAGTGTTGGTCAGAGCTGGGGGGGCATCAGAGAAATGCCCAAATCTCCTGTCTGTACCCCGTGTGCAGGGGGACTTGTGAGCCGGCCCTGATGCAGCTCTCTTGTTCCCATTCCCCAGGACACCGTGGGGGGTAGGTTTGATGCCACTCAGGCGTTTGTCGGGGAGCTCAGCCAGTTCAACATATGGGACCGCGTCCTTCGCGCACAAGAAATTGTCAACATCGCCAACTGCTCCACAAACATGCCGGGCAACATCATCCCGTGGGTGGACAATAACGTCGATGTCTTCGGGGGGGCCTCCAAGTGGCCCGTGGAGACGTGCGAGGAGCGTCTCCTTGACTTGTAGCCGCCTTCTGCTCTGTCCAGGAGGCCGGGATCAGGCTGTTGCCATGGAAGTTCAGGGCCATTGACTCCCCCACTTAAACTCTTGCCAGTCGGGGCTCAGGGTCGCCAGAGCTCATTCCCCAGGAATCTCTAAGACCAGGGCTAGGGCAGTGTCTGTCACTGGCTGATTTGTTCCCTACCAAGATTCTGTTGCTGTTTGAAGTAGTGCCGGGGTCCCCTGGGAAGATGCCCCAAGCCACAAGTGGGCGGATCTCTGCCCTCCTGCTACAAGTGGAGGCAGTTCCAGCAGCCCCTCTTCAGAGCCCATGTAAAGCTATCGCAGCCTGAGCCCTGTCGCCCTCCAGTTCCTTGGTGTCCCGTGCACCCCTTCTGTCTGTCCCCTTTCACGGCTGTGCAGCCATCCCGCTGGAGTGGCTGTGTCCCTTGTGCATTGAGTGCATCCTCGTTGGTGACTAAACTCGCGGCAAGCGGCTGCCCCCCGATCTGCAAAAGGGCCTCTCCCTTTGTGTTCCGTACATTGTGAATCTTCCCATCTGAAGAACGCCCAGCCTGCCCAGACAAAGCCCTGCCCTCCCCAAAGCAGAGGGGCTGTCTGTGTCTCCGGAAAGGGGGCATGGGGGGGCGGGGCTCAGAAAGGAGAAGGGCTGTGATCTCCGGCCCCTTCCCTCATCATCTCTTCCTTAGACGGATGCTTTGACTGAATCATCACTAGCTATGGCATTAAAAGGTCTCTCTTCTCATCTGGTGCCAAAGGTTCCATTGCAGCTTTTTACAACCATCCGGTGTGGTTCGGAGGATTTGTTTTTTGTTTTTTTTCCCCGACAGAAAAGAACAGCCATTAGAAGAAGGCTCCCATTTTCTGATGTTCCGCCCACTGTGAAGAGTGTGCTTGTTTTAAATTCATGTTGATTCCTGTAAGCAGTGGACTGTCTTCATCAACTATTTCCCTACAGAACTCCTCAAGAAAACAGAGATCATTTGCCTGGAGACTGGCTGAGTGACTCCAAGCTACTCACTGTATTGGACAGGAGTAGTCATTTATTTTAAAGATAAAGTGACAAAGTGGGGAAATTTATAAAGCTAAATATTATATATTTTATTTTTCATAACATGTTTGAAGTGCAAATCTGTGGATATTCCATTTGTAGGACCAAGTCGACATGCCCATCCTGACATTGTATGCTACGAGAACTCTTCTGATGACGGAATTTCGATTAAAGTGCACTGAAAGATGCTTCTGTGTTTGTCTTCCTCATGTTCTAAGGGCGAAGGTGGGAAGGGGTAGGGCTTTGCAACTTCTGGCAGAAGGATGATGGCTCTGGTTTGCCGGAGCCTGCATCTGGTGGGTTTGGGGACGCTGAGGATGGTTAGAGGAGGGTGTGGTCCGGCCGTCCATCCTTCCTGTTTCAATGCCTGGCTCATGCTGCGGGTGCCTGGCAGGCTGTGCCCGGGCTTCTTGTCCCCAGCCCACCCCTGTCTTTTCAATCAGGAGAGCCAGCTTAGCTAGAAGAACTGCAGCCGCCTTCCAGGTGTGGTACCTGCTTAGCGTCTACTCTGTGTAGGTGTTCTTTAGACATCATCTCATTGAATCCTCCCTGAATGAGCGAATCCCATTTTACAGGTGAATACACAACAATTAAAGCTATTTTGGGATCATGCAGCCGGTAGAGGATGGAGCTGGGCTCAAAGCTGGCCCGTGGCTCCGAGGGCTCTGTCCCTTCCACTGCTCGCTCCAAGGCGCCCAGTGCCATTGTGTCCTCCCAGATCGGCCTCTCTGTGGCCACCTGGCCCTGGCAGGTGTGTTGACGGTCTTTCACCCTCCACAAGCATTAGATTCCCCCCCCACCACCACCACCTCTTTCCACTTTTGTAGCTTTACTCTGTCTTGATAGCTGCAGAATGTAACTTAGTTTGTCCTTTTTCCAAGTAGCAATGTCAATTTCTATTATAATCGTGGAGCAGAGCCTAATCTTGGAGCCAACTGACACCGTGCGCCAGATGTACTTGATACCAAGGCTGAAATGGAAGCCGTAACCTCTAAAACCAAGACCGGGAGGTCATGGAGGTTCCTGCAGTCTATTTTTGATGTTGTGAAATACAACTTGGCAAGAACTGAAAACCACTGGTGTTGGGTAGAGCATGAAATGAGGCCAGATATCCCGCTCAGGGACCTTTGAAACTCAAAAGTGCTGAGACCAGGTGGAGAGCATTTTTTTTTTAATCCCCTTCATGCTGGAAACACCAGCTACTCAGATCTCCCCCTGAAAGGTGCTGAGGGGTTTCCTCATTTCATATGCATGCCAGGCGCTGAGCCGGCCCAACTCGCTTCCCAGGCGCAGCCTCCCCCAAGAGCATCGCTTTGCATCAGGGCTTTGGAAACCCTGCTGAACCAGATAACTTCCTCCCTGCAACTGGAAGAGCTCTGAGCCCACAACATGGGATCAAAATGTTCCTTGCTGATCTGACCCGAAGATGAGAACCACCTCTCCATATCGTAGCTGCACACCAGTCCTCCTGTTGGCAGTTTGGTCCTCCTGACATACAAGCAGAAACAAGAATCATTTATGCAATCCAGCAAGTTCCTTATGCCTTGATCCTCTCATGTGAAGGAGACCTGTGGCCTCAGTTTCCCCCACTCAAGACTTTTTTTTTTTTTTTGAGACGGAGTCTCTCTCTGTTGCCCAGGCTGGAGTACAGTGGTGTGACCTCGGCTCACTGCAACCTTGCCTCCCAGGTTCATGCCATTCTCCTGCCTCAGCCTCCCGAGTAGCTGGGACTACAGGCACCCGCTGCCATGCCCAGCTAATTTTTTGTATTTTTAGTAGCAACTGGGTTTCACTATGTTAGCCGGGATGATCTCGATCTTCTGACCTCGTGATCCGCCCGCCTTGGACTCCCAAAGTGCTGGGATTACAGGCGTGAGCCACCACGCTCGGCCTCAAAACTCTTATCCTTTGTGCAAGGCTGGAAAAATACTGATAGCAAACTGGGTTCTCCAAGAAGGGTGGGGTAGAGATTGTCCTGGATGATGGAATATTCAGGTTGGTTAAGGGTTGTCATGGAAACTGTAGCCAAATGATCAATGATTAATGAATTGAAAAGTAATAAAATGCAGCTAAATCAAAGGCAGCCTGGGACCACGTCTCCACCAATAGGAAAGGCAGACCAAGATCCTGCCCAGCCTCTGGGGGCTTTGACATCAGCTCTCCTTATACAGAAGCTCTCAGAAAGAAAAGATGACTTCCTTTTGAGCACAGATGTTATAATTTATTCTATCAACAAATATTTGGGGCACCTACTTTGTGTCAGCAACTATTCCAGGCACTCAAGATGCAATGGTGAGCAACATAGCAAAGTTCTGCTTTTAAATGGAGATTAATTTCAGTGGGAAGTGTAGATAGAAGGCAAATATATAAACAAGAAAAATGCTGGTGATGTGATAGGGAGTAACTGGGGAACTACTTTCTGGGGTCACATTTAAGCTGGGACCTAATTGAAGAGAGGGAACCAATCGTGGGCGGAACCCACAGACAGAGAGAACAGGAAGTGTGAAAGCCTAAGGTAGAGCTGAGCTTGGATGTTCAAGAGAAGAAATAGCCGGGGTGGCTGCATTCACTGGAGAGGGGAGGGGTGGATGGGATGAAGAGATTGTAGGGTCAGATCACAAAGAACCTGTGTTGAGATCTCAGTGAAATGGGAAGTCTGGACGTTTTAAGCAGATGAATGTGATAATGTGATTAATATTGTTAGCCCACTACTCTTCCTGGTGGATGAAGAATAAACTGTAGAGCATTGTAAAGGGAAGTAGAGAGACTCGTGAGGAGGTTACTATACTAGTCGTGGTAAGAGGTCATGATGGCTTGGACTAGGGAAGTAGCAGGGGAGACAGAAAAAATAGTGGAAGGATTTAGGATATACTTGGGAGTAGTCATCCTGACTTGCTGATATTTGGAAATTTGGGGAGAGAAATAACATACAATTTTTAAAAACCTAAACTCCAAGTAGGATAAACAGAGAGATTCACACCTAGAAATATCATAAACTGTTGAAAACCAACTAAAGACAGACAATTTTGAAAGCAGCAAGAGAGAAGAGAGAAGAGATGTACAAGGAATACTCAATAAAATTTATAGCTGAATTCTCATCAGAATCTATGGATGCCAGAAGGCAGAGGGATGGACACATTCAAAGTGCTGAAAGGAAAAGACTGTCAACCAAGAATCCTATATCTGACAAAGCTATCCTTCAAAAATGAAGGCAAAACTAAGACATTCCAAATAAACAAAAACTGACAATTTGACACTAATAGATCTGCTCTACAAAAAAAATACTAATGGGAGTCCTTCAGGTGAAAGTGAACGGATACTAGACGGTAACTCAAATCTACTTGAAGAAATAAAGGGCACTGTTAAAGGTAGCTGTGTGTGTAATTATAAAAGTGTAAGTGCATTTTTTTTGTTTATAACTCTTTTCTTCTTCTATCTGATTTAAAAGACAACTGTAGAATGAATTCCCATTCACAATAGCTTCAAAGAGAATAAAATACCTAGGAATCCAACTTACAAGGGATGTAAAGGACCTCTTCAAGGAGAACTACAAACCACTGCTCAGTGAAAT
>NW_012103031.1:2894591-2895318 GCF_000951045.1 Mandrillus leucophaeus | reverse complement strand
AGGAGGCCGGGCATGGTGGCTCACGCCTGTAATCCCAACACTTTGGGATGCCAAGGTGGGTGGATCACTTGAGGTCAGGAGTTCAAGACCAGCCTGACAACATAGCGAGACTCTGTCTGTACTAAAAATTCAAAAATTAGCTGGGCGTGGTGGTGGGCGCCTGTAATCCCAGCTACTTGGGAAGCTGAGGCAGGAGGATCACTTGAACCCAGGAGGTGGAGGTTGCAATGAGCCAAGATCACGCCACTGTGCTCCAACCTAGGCAACAGAGTGAGACTCCATCTCAAAAAAGAAAAAAAAAAAACAAAAAACAGAATTAAACCAGATATTTCTATTCTCATCACCTCTATTTGTTACTGCATTGGAGGTTTTAGTCAAGGAACTTAGGCAAGAAAATAAAATACATAAAATGCATCCAGATTGTAAGGAAGAAGTAAAACAATTTTCTTGTCATATAAAAGTAAAGGAAGTGAAACTATCTTCTTTATAAGATCATAAGGAATCCACAAAAAAACTTACTAGAGCTAATAAATAAGTTTATCAAGGATGCAGAAAATAAGAGCGATATACCAAATCTACTGTATTTCTCCTGTATACATGATCAATGAACAATCTAAAATTAACTTAAGAAAGCATTTCTATTTGCAACAGTGTCAAAAATTCAAATACCTAGGAATGCATTTATTTATTTATTTATTTATTTATTTATTTATTTATTTATTTATTT
>NW_012103031.1:2878099-2891471 GCF_000951045.1 Mandrillus leucophaeus | reverse complement strand
AATGGGTGCAGCACACCAACATGGCACATGTATACATATGTAACAAACCTGCACGTTGTGCACATGTACCCTAGAACTTAAAGTATAAAAAAAAAAAAAAAGACAACTCTAGGCTGGGCACGGTGGCTCACACCTGTAATCCCAACACTTTGGGAGGCCGAGGTGGACAGATCACGAGGTCAGGAATTCGAGACCAGCCTGACCAACATGGTGAAACCCTGTCTCTACTAAAAAATACAAAAATTAGCTGGGCGTGGTGGCACACGCCTGTAATCCCTGCTACTCCGGAAGCTGAAGCAGGAGAATTGGTTGAGCCCAGGAGGCAGAGGTTGCAGTGAGCCGAGATCATGCCACTGCACTCCAGCCTGGGTGACAGAGCGAGATTCTATCTCAAAAAGAAAAGACAACTGCATAAAGCAATAATTATAAATTTGCATTGATGGGCATAAATGTATAAAGATGCAATTTGTACAACAATAACAGAACAAAAGAGTGGAGAGGGGATGGAGCTATGTAAAAACAAATTTTTTGTTACTATTATAATGAAGTTGGTGTTAATCTAGATTCAATGATTATCAATTAAGATGTTAATTGTACCTCAGGCAACCACTAAGAAAATAACTTGAAAGAATGTATTAAAAGAAACAACAAGGGAATTAAAATACTACACCACAAAATGCTCATTTAACATAAAATAAGAGTGTCATGGGGAATAAGGGAACACAAAACATTAATTAGACAAATAGAAAATAGCAAAATGGCAGATATAGACCCTACCTTATCAGTAATTACATTAAACGTAAATGTATTAAACACTCCAATTAAAAGGCAGAACAGGGTTTCACCACTTTTGGCCAAACTGGTCTCTAACTCCTAAACTCAGGTGGTCCTCCCACCTTGGCCACCTTGGCCAAAGTGTGGAATTACAGGCGTGAGCCACTGCATCCGGCTTTAAACAACACATTCTTAAACAACCAATGGGTCAAAGAAGAAATCACAAAGGAAATCAGAAAGCTTAGAGAGAAATGAAAATGAAAACACGACATACCAAAACTTATGGAATGTAGCAAAAGCAGAGCTAAGAGGAAAATTTATAACTATAAATGCTTACATTAAAAAGAAAGATCTCAAATCAGCAGCCTATATTTAGAAAGTAAAGAACTAGGAAAAGCACAAACTAAACCCAATGCTAGCCAAAGAAAGAGAATAATAAAGGTTAAAGTAGAGGTAAATCAAATAGAAAATAGAAAAACAATAGAGGAAAACACCAAAATTGAAATTTGGTTCTTTGAAAACATTTAACAAAATTGGCAAACTTTTGGCTAGACTGACCAGGAAAAAAGACACAACCTAGCCAGGCGTGGTGGTGCATGCCTGTAATCCCAGCTACTTGGGAGGCGGAGGCAGGAGAATCGCTTGAACCCAGGAGGTGGAGGTTGCAGTGAACTGAGATAGTGCCATTGCACTCCAGCCTGAGTGACAGAGCAAGACTGCCTCAAAAAGAAAAAGAAAGAGAAAAAAAAGACACAACCAAAATCAGAAAGAGGGGGCAGTACTACTGATCTTACTGAAATAAAAAGAATTATAAGAGAATACTATGAATAATTATATGCCAATAAATTGGCTAACCTAGATAAAATGGACAGATTCTAAGAATGATAAACTACTGAAACTGACTTAAAAAAAAATCTGAATGTACCTAGTAAATAAATTGAATTAGTAATTTTAAAACTTCCCAGAAAGAAAAGCCCAGTACTAGATGTTTTCACTGGTGAATTCTACCAATCAAAGAATTAACACAAATCCTTCACAAAGTCTTCCGAAAAGTAGGAGAGGACAGTTAGGACTTTCTAACTCATTCTATGAGGCCAGCATTACCCTGATACCAAAACCAAACATATTACAAGTCAACTCTAGACCAGGCCGGACATGTGGCTCACACCTGAATCCCAGCACTTTGGGAGACCAAGGAGGGGGTGGATCACCTAAGATCAGGAGTTCGAGACCAGCCTGGCTAACATGGTGCAACCTTGTCTCTACTAAAAATACAAAAATTAGCTAGGCATGATGGTGGGCACCTGTAATCTCAGCTACTCTGGAGGCTGAGGCAGGAGAATCACTTGAACCCGGGAGGCAGAGTTTGCAGTGAGCTGAGATCGTACCACTGCACTCCAGCCTGGGCAACAGAGCGAAACTCTGTCAAAAAAGAAAAAAAAAAAAAGAAAGAAAGAAAAGAAAAAGAAAAACATTCTAGGCCAGACGTGGTGGCTCACGCCTGTAATCCCAGCACTTTGAGAGGCCGAGGTGAGCGGATTACCTAAGCTCAGGAGTTCACGATCAGCCTGGGCAATATGGTGAAACCCGGTCTCTACTAAAATACAAAAAAATTTAACCGGGCATGGTGGCCTGCGCCTGTAGTCTCAGCTACTCAGGACGCTGAGGCAGGAGAATTGCTTGAACTCAGGAAGACAGAGGTTGCAGTGAGCCAAGATCGTGCCACTGCATTCCAGTCTCAGTGACAGAGCTAGACTCCATCTCAAAAAAAAAAAAAAAAGAAAAGAAAAGAAAATTCTAGACCAATATCCTTCATGAATATAGACACAAAATCCTTAATGAAATGCTAGCAAAGTGAACCTAATAGGAATTAAGATAGTATACCATGACCAAGTGGGATTTATTCCAGGAATTCAAGGGTGGTTCAACATAAGAAAATCAATCAGCGTAATACACTACATTAATAAAAAGAAGGAAAAAAGACCAAGTGATAATCTCAATAGACACTGAAAAACATTTGACAAAATCCAAGTCTCTTTCATGGGAAAAGCACTCAATAAACTAGGAAAAGTAGGGTACTTTTCAATATGATTAAGGGCATTGATGGAAAAACCCAAAGCTAACATTGGACTTAATGGTGAAAAACTGGATGCTGTTCTTATAAGATCAGGAGGCCGGGCATGGTGGCTCACGCCTGTAATCCCAACACTTTGGGATGCCAAGGTGGGTGGATCACTTGAGGTCAGGAGTTCAAGACCAGGCTAGCCAAAACGGTGAGACTCTGTCTGTACTAAAAATTCAAAAATTAGCTGGGCGTGGTGGTGGGCGCCTGTAATCCCAGCTACTTGGGAAGCTGAGGCAGGAGGATCACTTGAACCCAGGAGGTGGAGGTTGCAATGAGCCAAGATCACGCCACTGTGCTCCAACCTAGGCAACAGAGTGAGACTCCATCTCAAAAAAGAAAAAAAAAAAACAAAAAACAGAATTAAACCAGATATTTCTATTCTCATCACCTCTATTTGTTACTGCATTGGAGGTTTTAGTCAAGGAACTTAGGCAAGAAAATAAAATACATAAAATGCATCCAGATTGTAAGGAAGAAGTAAAACAATTTTCTTGTCATATAAAAGTAAAGGAAGTGAAACTATCTTCTTTATAAGATCATAAGGAATCCACAAAAAAACTTACTAGAGCTAATAAATAAGTTTATCAAGGATGCAGAAAATAAGAGCGATATACCAAATCTACTGTATTTCTCCTGTATACATGATCAATGAACAATCTAAAATTAACTTAAGAAAGCATTTCTATTTGCAACAGTGTCAAAAATTCAAATACCTAGGAATGCATTTATTTATTTATTTATTTATTTATTTATTTATTTATTTATTTATTTATTTTTGAGACAGGATCTCACTCTGTTGCCCAGGCTGGAGTGTAGTGGCGTGATCGTAGCTCACTGAAGCCTCAACCTCTTGGGCTCAAGAAATCCTGCTGCCTCGAGTAGCTGCGATTACAGGTTAGCATTACCATGCCTGGCTAAATTTAAAAAAAAATTTTGTAGAGATGGGGTCTTGCTATGTTACCCGGGCTGATCTTGAACTCTCCTGGGTTCCAGCAGTCCTCCTGCCTTGGCCTCCCAAAGTGCTAGGATTACAGGAATGAGCCACCACACCCAGCCAGGAATAGATTTAATAAAACCAGGGAAAGATTTGTACTCTGAAAGCCATAAAGCATTATTAAAAAGAATTAAAGGCCAAAATAAATGGAAGGTTATCCATGTTTACTTAATGGAAGACTTAATATCGTTAAGACTGCTGGTGCGCAGCCTGACCAACATGGTGAAACCCCATCTCTACTAAAAAATACAAAAATTAGCCAGGCCTGGTGGCACACGCCTGTAATTCCAGCTACTGGGGAGGCTGTGGCATGATAATTGCTTGAATCCCGGAGGTGAAGGTTGCGGTAAGCCAAGACTGCACCACTGCACTCCAGCCTGGGCAACAGAACAAGACTCTGTCTCAAAAAAAAAAAAAAAATAGACTGCTGGTGTGAACACTCAGTGGAAAAAATAATGTGTTCAGATGTTGAGTCTGATGACCCCACATGTACACACACCACGAGAGTGTGAAAAAGCTGATTACTCACTGTGATGGTTAGTATTGAGTGTCGGCTTGATTGGATTGAAGGAAGCAAAGTATTGTTCCTGGGTGTGTCTGTGAGGGTGTTGCCAAAGGAGATTAACATCTGAGTCAGTGAGCGGGGAGAGGCAGACTCACTCTCATTCTAGATGGACACCATCTAATCAGCTGCCAGCGAAGCTAGGATAAAAGCAGGCAGAAGAACGTGGAAGGCCTAGACTGGACTTCCTGAGTCTATGGCCTCCATCTTTCTCCCGTGCTGGCTGCTTCCTGCCCTCAAACATCAGACTCCAAGTTCTCCAGTTTTTGGACTCTTGGACCTACACCAGTGGGTGATTTGCCAGGGGCTCTCGAGTCTTTGGCCACAGACTAAAAGCTGCACTGTAGGTTTCCCTACTTTTGAGGTTTTTGGGACTCAGACTGGATTCCTTGCTCCTCAGTTTGCAGGCGGCTATGGTGGGACTTCTCCTTGTGATTCTGTGAGTCAATAGTCTTTAATAAACTCCCTTTCATATATACATCTATCCTACGAGTCCTGTTCCTCCAGAGAACCCTGACTAATACACTCACGTAATGAGGATTTCTGAGTAGAGCAGGTGGGTCCCAGGTAGGTCCAAAAATGGCTTGAGAGAGCAGGAAAAGCAGTCTGGTTTGGGTTTTTTATGGTAGTTTGAGGACAGGGCCAGTGTGGTGTGAATATTCTGAAAGCCACTGAATTATACATTTTAAAAGTAAAGGTGAATTTGATGGCGTGTAAATTGTATCTCAGGTTTTGTTGTTGCTGTTTGTTTTTAGAGACAGACTCTCATTCTGATACCCAGGCTGTAGTGCAGTGATGTGATCATAGCTCACTGCAGCCTCGAACTCCTGGGCTCAAGGGATCCTTCCACCTCAACCTCCTGAGTAGCTGGGACTACACATGTGTGCCACCACTCCTGGCTAATTTTTAAAATTTTTTGTAGAGACAGGTCTCTGCCCTGTTGTCCAGGCTGGTCTCGAACTTCTGACCTCAAATTATCTTCCTGCCTGGGCCTCCCAAAACACTAGGATTACAGGCATGAGCCACTGGACACAGTCTCATTTTCTAAAACAAGGTTTTGGACCAGGTGGGTAGATGACATTTACTGATGGGGAGTTGGAGCGGGCAAAAAGCAGGTTTTGGGGTGGGAGAAAAGAAAGAGTTCTGTTTTGGACTTCAGTGTGAGAATGTATTTTAGTGTAACTGTCAAGTGGGTAATTGGATTTGGGAAGAGGTCAGAGCTGGAGAGATAAAAAATGGGGTAGGCTGGGCACAGTGACTCACATCTATAATCCCAGGGCTTTGGGAGGTCAAGGCAGGAGGATTGCTTGAGGCCAGGAGTTCAAGACCAGCCTGGGCAACGTTTCAAGACCCTGTCTCTACAAAAATACAAAAACTAGCTAAGCATGGTGATGCGTGCCTGTAGTCCCAGCTACTCAGGAGGCTGAGGCGGGAGGATGACTTGACCCAGGGAGTCAAGGCTGCAGTGAGCTGCGATTACACCACTGCACTCCAGCCTGGATAACAGGGCAAGACTCTGTCTCTAAAACATATAAAAGATGAATTTTTGAAAACTGGATTAAAAGCATAGTCCTTGCCTCTAGGTACTCCCAGCCTCCCTACAGTTTGAAAGTAAGGACACAGACACAGACATGTTCATCCTTACTTAGACCATTGACTGCTCACTGGTAGGAAGCACATTCAGGCATAAGCCAATTTAATTCAACATGCATTATCCTACTGTGTGTAGTGTCTACACGAATGAGACACGGTCTTCACCTCACAGTCCAGTATGAGAGACAAGACAGTGAAGCCAATTAAGCAAATTGCTATATCAGAAAGTCTTCACCTGGCTAAGGCTGAGGGAGGGGCAGTTTCCATAGTGACTTCTTTAATCATCCATAGCTCTACCTTCAGCTACACACCGAACCAGTCAAGAAGAGTTGTTGACCTCAACCTTGGTGGCTCACAGAGCAGCCGATGACTCTGCAAGGGGTTGGTATTGAGCAGTCACACAGATGATTTGATTGTTCCTGGGAATTTCAACATGGAAAGAAGCTTGTCAAGGCTGGGATCATGCACGTTGGGTTATATGACTTTGGCCTTGATGAACGGTGAGCTTCCCATTGTTTTCTCAAAGAAGCACAAGACAAATTTACCAGGTTGTTTTACTTTTCTCTACAAAGCGATTCTGCTCTCTGTAGTTGTCAGTGCAAATATTCACAGGCACATTTTAAAACCCTGTTCAAGCAGAAATAAATCGCAGAAGACTGCAGCTGGGGGGCGGGTTGACATTTCCTTGTCACTCATCATCATACACAAGCCATCATGCCCTTTGGGAATAATATGGTCAACTCTGGCTTTCTGTGCTTAAGAGGGCAGCATAGATTGTGGAGAGTCTGTGTCTCAGCTCAAGACTCAGATCTTGCAAGAAATATCACACCTAGTTATCATCTTTAAAGTATATTTTATTATGAGACATTATAGATACAACAGACCAAGTATACACATATGCACAGTTGAAAGAATAATCATAAACGAATGTTTGTGTACCAATGACTCAGTTTAAGAAATATTTAATTAGTGCCTATTTTATACAAGGTACTTTGCTGGGTACTTTGTTGAAATCAATGAACAAAAAAGAAAAAGACTCCTCACTTTGCGGATCTAACATTCCGGAGGAAGGAGAATGATGACAACTACTAGACAGATGAGTAAGTAAATTATGTAATTTGTTAGAAGATGACAAGTGCTCTGGCAAAGGGAGAATGGAAATGTGATTGTTGGCGGTTCACAATGGAGGAGGACTCTTTGAGAAGATGACATTTGATCCAAGACTTGATGGAGATGAGAGAATTGGCCATGCATATCATTGCTTGATCAAACTCTGTGAGTTCTTCTGTGACTTGCTTTTCTTTTTCTTGATATTATGTTTCTGATATTTCTCCAGGCTGATGTGTGTAGCTGTAATTCATCATTTTTCACTGCTATCTAGTCTTTTCTGATGGCATATACTATAGTTCTCTATCCATTCTCCTACTCAGGGACTGTTGGATGGTGCATATCTACTAATGCAGTGTGCAAAAATTTTCTCTAGGGTCAGTGCCTAGGAGTGCAATGGCTGGGTTGAAATCTGACACACTCTGCCCTTTACTTGGGGAATTTAGACCATTTACACTTATTGTGGCTATTGATTACTGGTTTTGGGCAAATCAATAATGATGCCTTTGTCAAGATGTGTGTTGGCCTTTGGTCAAGGCTTGGGTCAGTGTTACAGCTGAATGGGGCAGAGATAGGCTGAGAGAGTTCCACTCTCAGGTGGTAGCTGGCTGAGGTCAGCTGGCTGGTGGGGCCTGAGGCCCCAACCAGCAGGCAAGGAAGGTCTGGCTGAGGCCACAGAGCCCTACCAGGGAGGAGGTCTGCCAGCTGCCACCTGCCCCAGGGGCCTGACAGAGGCTTCCAGGAGCCTTATCCCAGCAAGTGTTCAGTGGCTTCCAGTCTGGGGATAAGTCCTCAACTGAGTGTGGTCTGTCTGCCATCTTTTACTCTGCATCTGCACATCTGTCCAGGGACAGTGAAATGACTGAGCAAGCTGTCTGCCCCCAAGGGTGGTGGGCTTGAGTGGAGGAACTCTCTGATGTCCTTCCTCAGGGTGCATGCTCTATAGGCCCCGGATCTCCTGCCTGTTCTGAGCTGGCCTTGTGTGGTAGGGAGGTCCCAGGAGATGATCATGCCTAGCATCTTCTCCTTAGGCAAGCAACCCTGAAGTGCAGGACTAGCTCAGTTGCTGCAGACGGTATTCATTTTCCCCAGGGCCTTCATTTTCACCAGCCCTTCAGCTGGTCCCCAAGCTGCTTGTTAGAAGCAGGGGCCTCCTGTAGAGCTGAGGAATCCAGATGTGGCATAGATGAGGAGGGTGTCCCACCCCTAGTGGGCTGTCGGTTTAATTCTGCAGTGGAAAGGGCCACTTTGTTGCAGGTCTTTCTATGGCATGGATGTGGAGGGTAAATTTGAAGCCTCATCAAACAGCTTCCTGCTCCTGAAGCCTGGACCATTCCTTGGGGACCTCCAAGAAGAGTCTGTGCCTGGGGATCTCTCCTCACAGCCCTACCTCCCTGTTCTATTTTAGGGATGTCCAGTGCAAAAACAGAGAAATGAAAACGAGAAATATATATGAGCTTTCAGCAGAGAAGAGGCAGATGGAGATGCCTCCCAGGAGACTTTCAGACCAGTGTGTCATGAGAATATTCGGACTCACTCCCAGGTGGGGGGAATTCGGAGCATGGACACCACCCCCGGTTTACAGGTGAGGATCCAAGGCCCCAGACTTCCGAAAAAATGGATGCTCCATCCTGGATCTCTCCGTAGTATTTCTACATGCTAGCTCTGCACATCTCATTCTCTTAATAATAGGATGTAGTCTATTTTTCACCCCTGAGATGTAATTTAAATATAAATACAGCACCTGCCCTATTTATACATCAAAGTCTGTATGTGAACCAGTTAACCTGGAAACCTGTGGTGGTAGGGACCACCCCACTGGGAGAACCCAAGGTCCCTTCCCGGCGGCTTAGGCCTACAGGGTTCTATTTCCATCTCCTCTCTGTTGAAATTCGCTCAGCAGACACTGTCCATGCGCGTGGCTCACCCAGGGCGTTGACCCAGATAGTAGCTAAGCCCTGAGCACATCTGCAGGGAAGCCTGGCTCAGCCATCCTTCACAACCACACAGCTGGTGACAGCTGGGCAGGAGGCGCCCTCATGGCCTGACATGGCAGCAGGATGAGGTAGCTAAGTTCTGGGTCCCGTTGCACTCGCCGTGTGGCCCAGGGCAAGCCACTTTCCCTCTCTGGGCTATCTGGAATGTGGCCTGGAGCTCACGACATCACTCTGTCCTGGAAGCCAGCCATGGGATCTTTACAGCAATCCCTCAACGGGATGCTCTAGACGGCGATGGCTGGAATTCATTTTATTTTTTAAATTTTTATTTATTTTGGCCAGGCACAGTGGCTCACACCTGTAATCCCAGCACTCTAAGAGGCCGAGACAAGTGGATCACCTGAGGCCAGGAGTTCAAGACCAGACTGGCCAACATGGCAAAACCCCGTCTCTACTAAAAATACAAAAATTAGTCAGGCATGGTGGTGGGCACCTGCAATCCCAGCTACTTGGGAGGCTGAGGCGGGAGGATCACTTAAACCCAGGAGGCGACGGTTGCAGTGAGCCAAGATTGCACCACTGCACTCACTCCAGCCTAGGTGACAGAGTGAGACTCCCTCTCAAAAAAAAAAAAAAAAAAATCTATTTTTATTTTTTATAGAGACAGTGTCTCACTTTGCTGCCCAGGCTTGTTTCAAACTCCTGGCCTCAAGCGATCCTCTGGCCTCAGCCTCCCAAAGTGCTGAGATTACAGGTCTGAGCCACCATGCCTGGCCTGGAATTCACTTCAGCCACACACCTCTGAAAACACAGGCCAGTTTGCTATTCCCATTTCACAGATGAGGAAACTGAGGCTCTGGTAAAAGAAAGGACTTGTCTAAGTCCACATGAACAATTACGTCAAGGGAGGCCCACCTGAGGTCTGGCTCTGGACATGCTGTCCTGAGGGCATATTTTATGCAGAGACCTGGGAGAAATAGTGCTTAAGACGGGGCATGAGACCTCCCGACACCCCCATAGACACACCCTCCACCCAGGCACAGGATGGTAGAGGAGTTGTTACTGGAGGCATCTGAGTGCCCCCTGGGAACCCAGGAATAGCCCCCCAGCCATCTGCAGGTGCCTAGGGCTGAGGCCTCCTCCTGCTTCCCTCACTGTCTCCCTCCTTCCCTGCTTTCTCTTTCGGCAAATATTTGCTGTTGCTGTTGTGAGCTGCTGCCATGGTTACAGGCATCCCCGGATCTGAGGGTCCAAGTTGGACTTGAAACCTCTTTAAAATTCAAGACCACGGTAAACAGCTGCTTTTTAAAACCCCAGTCCTGCAGGTGACCACATCTCATCACCCCAGACTGTAGGCTCTTTGCCAGCTGAGGGTTTGGGGAAGTGAAAGGGGAAGCTTCAGGTTTTCACCAGGCCCAGTAGCCTTGGAGTTGGGGGACAGCCTGAGACCACAAAGACCCACACTGGGGAGACACCCCAGCATTCCTCCCAGCCCTGAAGAGGTGCCACTCCTGCACAGCAGGGCACCAGCCTCCAATAACCCCAGGTGACTGAGTTCCTGCAGGGCGCCCCTCCTCACCAGCTGTGCGACCCTGAGTGAGTCGTGGTGGTCTGATGTGGTTGCTCATCTGTGAAATCAGGGCGATGAACCCTTGTGGGCTTATTTCGAGGAGTTAAGCCTTCAGCCCAGGTCACGCTTGCTGAGTAGGGTGGTGTGGTTGCTGATGGATGGAAAGCCCAGAGATCTGATGCGGCACCGGCTCCAACAGATGCAAACCCTCAAGTTTGTATTTCTCTGCACAACTTCCTCTTTGGGTGATTGTGAGCTGCCATTTTCTGCTTGGACCAGGGGAGAACAATCGTTTTGCATAGCGGAGGCTTCTCCTGCGGACTGAAGGAGCTGAGCGTATTAGCTATCTGTTGCTACGTAATGAATGACTCCAAAACTTAGCAGCTAAAGACAACAAACGTTTAATATCTCACTGTTTCTGTGGGTCAGGAGTCCAGGAGTGGCCTCGCTGAGTAGTTCTGGCTCAGGGATCTTTCATAAAGTCACAATCAAAATGTTGGCCAGGATCAGACGCGTTGGCTCATGCCTGTAATCCCAGCACTTTGGGAGACCGAGGTGGGTGGATCATTTGAGGTCAGGAGTTCAAGACCAGCCTGGCCAACATGGTGAAAACCCGTCTCTACAAAAAAATACAAAAATAAACCAGGCATGGTGGTGCAAGCCTGTAGTTCTAGCTACTTGGGAGGCTGAGGCACAGTAATTGCTTGAACCTGGGAGGCAGAGGATGCAGTGAGCCAAGATTGTGCCACTGCACTCCAGGCTGAGCAACAGAGTGAGACTCCATTTCAAAAAAAAAAAAAAAAAGTTGGCCAGGGCTGCAGTCTCTGAAGATTGGACTGGGCTGGAGGAGCCCTTTTCATGATGGCTTCTGTGCATGGCTGTCGGCAGGAGGCCTCAGTTCCTCACCACCTGGGCCTCTCCAAAGGGCTGCTCATGGCCGGGCGTGGCGGTTCACGCCTGTAATCCCAACACTTTAAGAGGCTGAGGCGAGAGGATCGCTTGAGCTTAGGAGGTCCAGACCAGCCTAGGTAGCACAGGGAGACCCCATCTGTACAAAAAGTAAAAAATTATCCAGGCATGGTGGAGCACCTGTGGTCCCAGTTATTCAGGAGGCTGAAGTAGGAGGATTGCTTGAGCCCAGAGGTTGAGGCTGCAGTGAGCCGTGATTGCACCACTGTACTCCAGCCTGGGCTGCAGAGAGAGACCCTGTCTCTAAAAAGAAAAGAAGAAGAAGAAAAAAACACACAGACACAAAGGGCTGCTCGTGACAGGGCAGCTGGCTTCCCAGGGTGAGCGATCTGAGAAAGCGTAATGTGGTTTATAACCTAACCTTGGAAGACATGCCCTCACTTCTGCTGTCTTGTACTGCTCACACAGACTAACCTTATTACAATACGTGAGAGGCTGTGAATACCAGGTGGCAGAGACGGCTGAGGCCATCTCTGGCCCCCAGTTCCTGCTGTAAGTTTGGCTGTCATGGTAAGGAAAGGACTCCCCCAGGACCCGGCATACAGCAAATACTGTGTATGGGAGATGACACAGTTATTCTACAGTACACAACTCCAGAACCTAGAATGCCTCAGGGTTGGAGAAGGAAATGCAGGAAAGAGACCAGACCCAGAAATGGGACCTCAGGCCCCAATGGAGACACATTTCCTGGACCAGGCAAAGAGACCTGGTGCCCAGCCTTGCCGTGCCAGGTGGAGAAGCGGCAGGAGGGGGACCCCAGCGAGGATACGAGCTTGCAGGAGCCAGGCCACCAGCTCAGAGCCAGGGCAGCCTGGGTCAGTCAGTGGCCGGGAATCCGGCTGAACCCTGCACCCTGCCTGTCCCTGCCCCACAGAGCAGGGAGGCATCTGGAGTGGGTAGAGTGGGCACCCTGGGCACTCTTGTCCTTGGAATTTCCCTCCGAAGCTGCCATCACCCTGCAAGAATCCAGTCCTGTGTGCTCTGTTCACACCCCCTGTGGGGTTTCCTGAGCTGTCTCCTTTGCTGCACCTCACTGATTGCCTCCTTACTCACCTGGTTCCCACTGCTTCATTCACCTGCTTTGGAGCCAAGCACTTGGAAGGTGCAAAGAGCCTAGAATGAGATTATCTCCATGTACTGACTTCCTCTTTCCTGCCACCCAGGAAAATGCTCAGGGGACACAGCCTCAGAGGGGCCTTCCCAGACCTCCCGCTCTCCTGTGCCCCATCCTTCCCTCCCTATTACCACACCTGCTTTATGATCTCTAGAGCACAATGACTTCCCATCATCATCTGGTGTGTTTATTACTATTATTATATTTAGAGACAGGTTCTCACTTTGTAGCCCAGGCTGGAGTGCACGGTTGTAATCACAGTTCACTGCAGCTTTGAACTCCCAGGCTCAAACAATCCTCCCACCTCAGCTTCCCAAATAGCTGGGACCAGAGGTGCGCACCACCACATCCAACTAATTTTTTTTTTTTTTTGAGATGGAATCTCAGTCTGTCACACAGCAGTGCATTGTCACCATCTTGGCTCACTGCAACCTCTGCCTCCCAGGTTCAAGTGATTCTCCTGCCTCAGCCTCCCAAGGAGCTGGAATTACAGGCGTATGCTGCTGTGCCAGCTGATTGTCATATTTTTAGTAGAGACGGGATTTTACCATGTTGCCCAGGCTGGTCTTGAACTCCTGACCTCAGGTGATCCACCAGCCTCGGCCTCCCAAAGTGCTGGGATTACAG
>NW_012103031.1:2874648-2876764 GCF_000951045.1 Mandrillus leucophaeus | reverse complement strand
GGCTAGATTCAGAAGCACGCCCAGGCGAAGGCTGAGGGAAGGATGAACCCAATATTAAATTCTAATGAGCTGGGAAGCAGAGGAAAAGATGAGACTGATGCCAGCCCAACTGGAATGTCAATCATGTTTTCTGCAGGAACATGGAAATTTTCACGTCTTTTCTTGGAGCCCTGCTCCAAGAGTGATTTCCAGGCTATTCTATTGGGTGGATGTGAGTGATTAACTGTAAATATGAGGCAACAACTTGGCTCAGCAGGAAGAAATGAAGGGGCTCCCCTGCTGACGTGGGCGCCATTGCCAGCTGTGTAATTATTAAGTGCCTGTTGTGTACTAGCTGCTGGGGGAGGTCCCTGGAAATATCCCAGGACATCAGTCTCTGCTCAGGCTGTGGCTCAATGGTGATGCCCTTTCTTCTCCATCTGTCTGTATTCTGCCCCCATCCTCAGGCCCCAGCTCATTTCTCCTCCTCCAGGCTGACCACCCGGCTGACTTCTCACCCACCTTGGCATAGCAATTAATAGTGTGTGTGTGCTGGACACCACTGGCCTCCACATTCTTTTTTTTTTTTTTTTTTTCTTTCTAAAGTCGGGGTCTCGCTCTGTTGCCCAGGCTGGAGTGCAGTGGTGCAATCACAGCTCACTGACGCCTCCAGCTCCTGGGCTCAAGTGATCCTCCTGCCTCAGCCTCCCCAGTAGCTAGGACCACAGGTATGTGCCACCACACCAGTCTAATTTTTATTTTATTTGTTTATTTATTTAGAAATGAAGTCTCTCTCATCGCTCAGGCTGGAGTGCAATGGTGCAATCTTGGCTCACTGCAACCTCTGCCTCCCAAGATCCAGCAATTTTCCTGCCTCAGCCTCTGAGTAGCTGGGATTACAGTCATGTGCCACCACACCTGGCTCATTTTAGTATTTTTAGTAGAGGTGGGGTTTCTCCATGTTGGCCAGGTGGGTCTCAAACTCCTGACCTCAAGTGATTAGCCTGCCTCAGCCACCCAAAGTGCTGGGATTACAGGCGTGAGCCACCACGCCCAGCAGCCCGGTCCTAGTTGAAGGCCCTGAGCCGATTCCATGGGAGCTTCGGGCGTTCTGTCTTTTGCACCATGAAGCACACTGGCTAAGATCCAGCTGCTGTCAAAGCGCAGCCCAGAATAACCTGCCTACAGGTTTCCAGGCCACGCCCTGGGGACTCTGACTCAGGGAATCTGTGGGGGCCCAGGATTCTGCATTGCTTATGAACTCCAAGATGATTCTGAGGCTGATTCACTGCCGCTTTGAACTCCCAGGCTCAAGCCATCTTCCCACCTCTGCCTCCCAAACAGCAGAGACCTATGGGGATGATGGCAGATGCTGCTTGGTGAAATACCAAGGCTACATGGCAACATGCACTCTCGGAGAGGCTGTCTGCTGTGGGACCAAGAGCAGGTGCCCCGGAGTGAGGCTGCTTGGGTCAGGCCTCACTCTGTCCCCTCCAGCTGTGTCTCCTTGGGCAATTCAACCATGAACTCTGGCTCAGTTTACTCATCACACACGGCCTGCAGGACGGATCCGTGCCCCTTCCATTCCCAACCCAGCAACCGGGGAATGTCTAAAGCCCAGGTTCAGCCTTCCTTCTCCCTATTGGAGGGTCTCTTTGTTTCCACAGTAAGCCCCTGGACCCGCAGTGGGTAGACAATGCTCTATCTGCCCTGGTCTCAGTTTTTGTTCCAGTTAAAGACCAATTTCTTGGTTTCAAAGGCAGCCAAGAGCTATTCTTTGTCCCTTAAATAAGTAGGCCTTCCCATGGGGAATACAGTGCCAGGCACAAGGAAACAAGAGAGAGAGGAGGGATTCTAGCCATCTTTAGCTGAGTACTGGCCAGCACATGTATGTGAGAAAATTACTGACTGGGCGTGGTAGCTCACACCTGTAATCCCAGCACTTCGGGAGGCCAAGGCAGGAGAAGCACCTAATGTCAGGAGTTCGAGACCATCCTGGCTAACATGATGAAACCCCGTCTCTACTAAAAATACAAAAGTTAGCCGGGCATGGTGGCGGGCACCTGTAGTCCCAGCTACTCAGGAGGCTGAGGCAGGAGAATCACTTGAACCTGGGAGGTGGAGGTTGCAGTGAGCC
>NW_012103031.1:2869947-2872360 GCF_000951045.1 Mandrillus leucophaeus | reverse complement strand
GGAAGGAAGGAAGGAAGGGAAGGGAAGGATCTTGGAGCATCAGAAGGGAGAAGGAGCAATGAGGAGAGCAGGGATCTGGGTCACATACAATAGACTGTCCTTCTCCTCCTGAGCTTTATAATCATATTGGACGATTGGAACAAAAATTATGAAACCATCCAATACTCAAGACCAAGGTATTTAAAAGTGGGAAAGAGAAAAAGACCAAAATTGAAATGAGGTCTTACTAGGAGATTATAATAAATTACATATGTGTATTGTAATACCCAGGGCAACCACTACAAAAACTAGACAGAGATGTGCACCGAGAAACACTGCAAAAAAAACGAAGATGGAAGATTCTGCAGCTCTTCCAAACAATCAGTAGATCTGCATGTACTGACATGGGAAGATGTCCAAGACACTCGGTAGTGAAATAAAAACAAGCTTCAGGACAATATACATATAATCCCTTTAAAGTAAAAATCACATCTGTGTTATCTGTGTCACCTCAGATCCTCTGAGAAACAGGCTGCAATGTGGAATTACATGGGATTCGATGCGCAAGACATTTATTGCAGAAAATGCCTGCAAGGAAAGATGGCAGGGAGGAGGGGCATTGAGGAAGCTGGGGTGTATGGACAGTCCCTATGGAGGAGTAAAAGGAAGGATGGCTGGGTCACAAAGAGGGCTGGATATTGTCCCCCAAAAAAGATGTATCCAATTCCTAATCCCTGGTACCCGTGCATATGACTTTATTTGGAAATAGGTTATTTGCAGATGCAATTAAATTTAAGAATCTCAAGATGGGATCATCTTGGATTTGGGGTCAACCCTAACGTCGATGACTGGCATCCTTATAAGAGGAAGGAGAGGGAGATGTCGGACACACAAACACAAAGGGGCAAAGGCATATGAAGATGGAGGCGGAGGAGCCAAGAAACTCTAAGGATGGAGGGCAGCTGCCAGAGGCTGGAGAGAGGCACAGAACAGATTTTCCCTGAAAGCCTCCAGAGGGAACAAACCCCACCCACAACTTGATTTCAGATTTCTGGCCTCCTAACTGTGGGATGATACATTTCTGTTGTTTGAAGCCACTCAGTTTGTGGTCATGTGTTTCAGCACCTAAAAGAAACTAATACAAGTAGGAAAAATCTTAGGTCAGGGCGAGGTGGCTCATGCCTGTAATTCCAGCACTTTGGGAGTCCGAGACGGGCCAATTACTTGAGGTCAGGAGTTCGAGACCAACATGGTAAAACCCCGTCTCTACTAAAAATACAAAAATTAGCCAGGCATGGTGGCAGGTGCCTGTAGTCCCAGCTACTCAGGAGGCTGAGGCAGGAGAATCACTTGAACTTGGGAGGCAGAGGTTCCAGTGAGCCAAGATCGTGCCACTGCACTCCAGCCTGGGGGATGGAGCAAGACTCCATCTCAAAAAAATAAAAAATAAAAAATCTTAAACTAAGAAAGTTTTGCCAAAGCAGGTGGGGTGTCCTCGGCAAAGTTATTCATCAGAGGAGTCCTGCATGGCCCAGGAACGGGCCTGCCTCAGTGTTCCCGGCACACTCCATCATGTGCTGGGAGCAGCCTGCAAGACATATGGCCTTGGCGTGAACATGGTGATGGATTTCAGAATAGGCAGCTGGGGCTGTGGGCCAGTTGTCCTCCCTGCAGTGGGAAGTCTAACAGGCACGTGTTCATGATTACCCCGGTGTGGATATAGAATGCTGACCCTGAAAAAGAATACAGTTGCCTTGGCAGAGATATCTTTCTAAGTAACTTTTTTTTTTTTCCCCCAGAGTCTCGCTCTTGTTGCCCAGGCTGGAGTGCAATGGAGCGACCTCGGCTCACTGCAACCTCCGCCTCCTGGGTTCAAGCGATTCTCCTGCCTTAGCCTCCCAAGTAGCTGGGATTACAGGAGTGCACCACAACGCCCAGCTAATTTTTGTATTTTTAGTAAAGATGGGGTTTTGCCATGTTGGCCAGGCTGGTCTCGAACTCCTGACCTCATGTGATCCACCCACCTTGGCCTCTCAAAGTTCTGGGATTACAGGCGCCAGCCACCACGTCTGGCTAACTTTTTGTATTTTAGTAGAGATGAGGTTTCACCATGTTGGCCAGGCTGGTCTTGAATGCCTGACCTTCTTCTCAATTTGTTCCAAAATCCTAGATTTTTCATGCACAGGGCTTATCTGCATGGGGCATCTATTGCCATGATGGCTGGTCCTGCCTTGGAGACCTCCATGTTCAACCCGGGGCACCGCTAGTAATCCTATGCAATCCTAGAGTCTCTGATCATATCATTCAGGTTTCCTTTAGGTGATTTGACGTATGTTATGTGCTAGTGTGAGGGTAGCCGGCACATGCTTGCCTGGCCTCTGCAGTATCTTCTCCTTTCTCTTGACAATGACCTTGGGAGATTTACACACACACA
>NW_012103031.1:2866028-2867562 GCF_000951045.1 Mandrillus leucophaeus | reverse complement strand
AAAAAAAAAAAAAAGAAAGAAAATTACCTGAGGCCAGGGGAAGAATCACCCAAAAGGATTAGAAAGAACAATTCAAGGAGCTCACGCAGGAATGGGAATACTTTCTGCTCCCTCCAGCCAGAGTAGAAATCCTCATAATTCACAGGATATCAGGGAGAATATTCAGAAGGGTCTTGCCTCAGTAGTAGGGGAAAATTAGCCCCACACTAAACACTTCTGTGATTCTACTTACCAAATCTTAAAGAGCAAGCCCTGAAAGGATGAGATGGTTAGGGAAGCGAGAGCCTCAGAGAGCCAGAGTAGCGCCATTTTAAAAGTTCAGCTCCATCTTGAGACTAACAAGGCACGTTCCTTGCCGGTTACGACCCATGGTCATAAGATGTTTACAGCTGAGAAAGCAGATTAGTAATGCCTGCAAGGACAAATACCTACAACAACAGAAAGTCCCGATGTCCCAATACCCATAACAATACCTGCATTCAAAATAATTACAGTTATGCTTTGATGTACTTATCCACTAAAATGTCAAGGATAGTTTTCTTTAAATCAATAGAAGTGTGTCATGCTGTTTGCCCGCCCACATGTAGACACAGCTTGCTTTAGTCTTTACATAGACAAGACTTCTATATAAGAAAAACTTAGAACAAAGACAGTGCATTCCTCCTCTTGCTTTCTGAGGACGCCCTACTCCCTAAGGAAGTAGGTTTCAGTAACCTCTCTCTTTTCACTGCACTCTGCGATCTGCCTTGAATTCTTTCCGATGTGAGATCCAAGAACGCTCTCTTGGGGTCTGGATGGAGACCCCTTTTCTGGTAACAAAATGGTTTCCAAACTACTTATTCAGTTATTTGAGATGGGGTCTTGCTATGTCGCCCAGCCTGGAGTGCAGTGGCATGATCACAGGTTGCTGCAGCCTCAACCTCCCAGGCTCAAGCGATTCTCTGGCCTCAATCTCTCGAGTAGCTGGGACTACAGACATACAACCACCATGCCTGGCTAATTTTTTTGTATATATATATATATATATATATGATCCACCCACCTCAGCCTCCCAAAGCACTAGGACTACAGGCATGAGCCACCATGCAGAGCCCCCAAACTACTTAAAGATATCCCCAAATAAAACAGAACATTTGTGGTAATACGAAATTATCCAGAACCCAGTGAGGTAAAATTCACAATGCCAGGCACCCAGTCAAAAATGACCAGACATTCAAAGAAGCAGAGAAATACAACCAAAAATGAGGACAAAAAGCAACCAATTAAGGCTGAGCCAGAATTTGTAGAATGGCCAGAAAAGGTCATGTTCCATGTGTTCAAGAAGCTGGAGAAAAGATTGAGCATTTTAGGTAGAGATAAGGGTGATATACCCAAAAAAGTTTCATATTGTACTTCTAGGTATAACAATAACAAGGTCTGAGGTGAGTCATTAGTTCTATATTTAGTGAAGCCATCCTTTGGGAATGAAGGGGCAACAAAGACATTCTCATATGAAGGAAAATAAAAAGAATGTGCTGCGAGTGGACTTACCCTT
>NW_012103031.1:2854015-2861038 GCF_000951045.1 Mandrillus leucophaeus | reverse complement strand
TAAAAATACAAAAATTAGCCAGGCATGGTGGCAGGTGCCTGTAGTCCCAGCTACTCAGGAGGCTGAGGCAGGAGAATCACTTGAACTTGGGAGGCAGAGGTTCCAGTGAGCCAAGATCGTGCCACTGCACTCCAGCCTGGGGGATGGAGCAAGACTCCATCTCAAAAAAATAAAAAATAAAAAATCTTAAACTAAGAAAGTTTTGCCAAAGCAGGTGGGGTGTCCTCGGCAAAGTTATTCATCAGAGGAGTCCTGCATGGCCCAGGAACGGGCCTGCCTCAGTGTTCCCGGCACACTCCATCATGTGCTGGGAGCAGCCTGCAAGACATATGGCCTTGGCGTGAACATGGTGATGGATTTCAGAATAGGCAGCTGGGGCTGTGGGCCAGTTGTCCTCCCTGCAGTGGGAAGTCTAACAGGCACGTGTTCATGATTACCCCGGTGTGGATATAGAATGCTGACCCTGAAAAAGAATACAGTTGCCTTGGCAGAGATATCTTTCTAAGTAACTTTTTTTTTTTTCCCCCAGAGTCTCGCTCTTGTTGCCCAGGCTGGAGTGCAATGGAGCGACCTCGGCTCACTGCAACCTCCGCCTCCTGGGTTCAAGCGATTCTCCTGCCTTAGCCTCCCAAGTAGCTGGGATTACAGGAGTGCACCACAACGCCCAGCTAATTTTTGTATTTTTAGTAAAGATGGGGTTTTGCCATGTTGGCCAGGCTGGTCTCGAACTCCTGACCTCATGTGATCCACCCACCTTGGCCTCTCAAAGTTCTGGGATTACAGGCGCCAGCCACCACGTCTGGCTAACTTTTTGTATTTTAGTAGAGATGAGGTTTCACCATGTTGGCCAGGCTGGTCTTGAACGCCTGACCTTCTTCTCAATTTGTTCCAAAATCCTAGATTTTTCATGCACAGGGCTTATCTGCATGGGGCATCTATTGCCATGATGGCTGGTCCTGCCTTGGAGACCTCCATGTTCAACCCGGGGCACCGCTAGTAATCCTATGCAATCCTAGAGTCTCTGATCATATCATTCAGGTTTCCTTTAGGTGACTTGACGTATGTTATGTGCTAGTGTGAGGGTAGCCGGCACATGCTTGCCTGGCCTCTGCAGTATCTTCTCCTTTCTCTTGACAATGACCTTGGGAGATTTACACACACACATGACCCTGACACAGGTGAGTGCCCTTCCACCCTCTTAAAATTCTCTTGCTTTGCAGAAATAGATTGCACTCTGTCTCCAGTGAGGAGGAGAGGAAGTGGCAAATGTCAGGTCCAAGCTCAAAGGTCTCTGAGATGAATCAGTGATCGCCTCACCTCTGAGATGGATCAGGGATGAACTTAGGACCCCACACAGGCCCTTGAGGTGTGAGGTAGGATCTGCCAGGTGCTGCTATTTTGAAGGATATCCTGAAACTCTTTCCTTCTGTCTCTCTATTCACCGGCATTGACCTCACTCAGATGTGGATGTTTCAAACTCATTCAAGCAGAGAGTAGAATGGTGGTTGCTAGGGGGAGGGAAGAAAAATAAATGGGGAGAATGTGGTCAAAGGGCAGAAGTTTTCAATAATGCAAGACAAACAAGTTCCAAAGAGCTCAGCCTGGGCAACATAGGGAGACCCCCATCTCTACAAATAATTTACAAATTAGCCAGGCATGGTGGCGCATACCTGTGGTCCCAGCTACTTGGGAGGCTGAGGCAAGAGGATTGTTTGAGCCTGGGGTTTTGAGGCTGCAGTGAACTATGATCGCACCATTGCACTCCAGCCTGGGTACAGCATGGTGATGCTAGTTAATACTCTGTATTGTATACTTGAAATTCACTAAGATATAGATCTCAAGTGTTCTAACCACAAAAAGGAAAAAAAAAGGCGGTAACAGGAAGTGTCGATGGCTTTGTTAATTAACTTGATGCTGGTGATCATCCCACAGTGCATACGTGTATCAAAACGTCAAACTGTACTCCTTGAATATACACAAGTTTTATTTGTCAATTATACCTCAGTAAAGCTGGAAGAAAAAAGCACACGTGGCAGGTGGGTTCTCTGGATGCAGGTGCTAATATGGAGTTTGGGGAACTAGGGACTCATCAGGAAGCAACAGCTGTGAAAAGAAGGAGGAGGAAGCAGGGCTGAGCTGAAGGAAAAGAGGAGCTGTAACCACAGGTCCAACAAAGCCTCGGCTGACCTGGAGGGACCCTGGAGAGAGGACGGCCTGTCAGAGTGCACCATCGCCAGACCTCTCTAGCCTTGTTCAGTCACCAGATGCAGGAGGTTTGAAGTGTATGACCTTGGGAAGGCATAGGCCTTTCCCCTGGATTGAGAACATTCGATCAAAATCAGCCTCGGAGATTTCACTCAGTGTGTGGGAACAAAAATCATCTCACTCCTCTTCTGGACTTTGTGGGTACTGGTGTAGGGCCTGGAGCAGCTGCAGCCATATGAGGGGAACAGATTGAGGCGAACAATTCCCCACTCCCACCACCAACTCCCACCACACCCGACCCACCTGCTACACATACCAGGTACAAATGCCAAAAAACCCACTGCCAACTGGTGCAAGCAGGAAGGAGGATTTCTTGACTTAGGAATCTGGAAGCACTAAAAGCAGGTTGACACCAGGATGGGTTTGACTCTGCAACTTAATATGAACTTAATATGTGTCTTAATATGTGTATAGTTATCTATCTACCTATCTATCTATCTATCTATCTATCTATCTATCTATCTATCTTCTACCTATCATCTATCATCTATCACCTGTCTATCGTCTATCACCTATTATCTATCATCTATCATCTATCACCTATCTGTCTATCTATTTATCTATCGATCTATCTATCTATCAATCACCTATCATCTATCACATATCTGTCTATCATCTATCTATCTATCTATCATTTATCAATCATCTATCTATCATCTATCACCTATCTGTCTATCATCTATCTATCATCATCTATCTATAACCTATCTGTCTATCATCTATCTATCTATCTATCATCTATCATCTATCTATCACCTAAATGCCTATCATTGTCTATCTATCTATCTATCTATCTATCTATCTATCTATCTATCTATCTATCATCTATCTGTCGATCTATCATTTATTTATCATCTATCAATCTATCAATCAGTCAATTATCTATCTATCATCTATCTGTTTATCTGTCATCTATCTACCTATCGTCTATCCATCTGTCTATCTATCTATCTATCTATCTATCTATCTATCTGATATGGTTTGGATTTGTGTGCCTGCCCAAATCTCATGTTGAATTGTAATCCCCAGTGTTGGGGAGGGGACTGGTGGGAGGTGATTGGATCATGGGGGTGGATTTCTCCCTTGCTGTTCCCATGATAGTGAGCTCTTATGAGATCTGGTTGTTTAAAAGTGTATAGCACCTCCCCCTTCCCTCTCTTCCTCCTGCTGTGGCCATGTAAGATGTGCCTGCTTCTCCTTCTGCCATGATTCAAAGTTTCTTGAGGCCTCCCCAGCCATACTTCCTGTACAGCCTGCAGAACTGTGAGCCAATTAAACCTCCTTTCTTTGTAAGTTACCCACTCTCAGGCAGTTCTGTATAGCAGCATGAGAATGGACTAACACACTATCTACCTATCGATCTATCATCTTAGTAACATAGTTACTAAAATGTGTAGAAAGTCACATGATGATTGCATTAGTCACACAGTGACTGTATCAGAGAAACAGAACTAATACAATATATATAAGTAGAGAGAATCGCAAGTGTCAGGACTCGGAGGTGGGACATTCTCAGAGTAACTTGGGGTAGGAAAGGTCCGTGAGGCAGGAGAATCCAAGGAAACATCGTGAGACATGAGACAAGACAGGTCTTGGAGCTGCAGCTTCTGGGGCCTGGATGTCCTGGGTCAGGACTCAGATTTCACTCTAGGTTTGTGGACAGCTGCTGGAGGGTTGCTCAAGACAATGATTGTCTGACTCAGGTTGTAACAGCAGCATCCTGGCTGCTGCAGGAAGACAGTGTAGGGGCCCTGGAAGAAAGCAAGGAGGCCTAGGAGCCTATTCTAGTAATTCAGGAGGGAAACGGTGGGGGCTGAGTCCGGGGTGCTGGCAGTGGAGGTGGTGAGAAGGGGTTGGATTCTGGGTTTGTTCTGAAAGTGGAACTGACAGGGGTTCCCGGCAGATTGGCCGTGGGTGCAAGAGGAGGAGAGGTATGAGAATGACTCAGGGTTTGGGCCAGAGCCCGGGGGACGGCAATGCCATTTGCTGAGTTGGAGCACCAGGGAAAGGGAGTCTGGGGGACATATAGTGGTTGGGTTTAGACGTTAGAGCTGTAGGTGTCTGTGAACACCAGGTGGAGGTGTGCACAGGTGTGCACATCAGCCTGGAGTTGGGAGAGTGGTCAGATTTGGGGACAAGAACGTGTCAGGGCCCAGGCATGGAAGTTGAATTTAAGCCATAAGGTCACCCAGGGAGCAAAGGGCAGGGTGCCAGGCCTGGACACTCCCAGGTTAGGGTCAGGAGAGGAGCAGGGACCATGCAGGTGTGGCAGGTGACAAAGGGTCAGTGCAGAATAGATTCCTGGAAAACAAGCCTCAGGAGCATTTCAGCAACGAGAAAGATCTGGTGCCACCAGCCAGCACCTGACTGTATATCTCACACAGCTATGAAGTCCATTCTCACACTGCCATAAAGCACTACCCGAGACTAAGTAATTTATAAAGCAAAGAGGGCTCACAGTTCTGCAGGCTGTACAGGAAGCACGGCCGGGGAGGTCTCAGGAAACTTACAGTCATGGCAGAAGGGGAAGCAGGCACATCTTACATGGCCAGAGCAGGAAGAAGAGAGAGAAGGGGGAGATGCTACACACTTTTAAACAACCAGATCTCCTGAGAACTCACTATGATGAGAACAGCGGCCGGGCGAGGTGGCTTACGCCTGTATCCCAGCACTCTGGGATGCCAAGGAGGGTGGATGACTTGAGGTCAGGAGTTCAACATCAGCCTGGCCAACATGGTGAAACCCAGTCTCTACTAAAAATACAAAAATTAGTCGGGTGTGGTGGAAGGCACCTGTAATCCCAGCTACTTGGGAGGCTGAGGCAGAAGAATCCTTGAATCCAGGAGGCAGAGGCTGCAGTGAGCTGAGATTGCACCACTGCACTCCAACCTGGGCAACAGAGCAAGACTCCGTTTGGAAAAAAAAGAGAACAGCAAGAGAGAAATCCACCTCCATGATCCAATCAGCTCCCTCCAGTCCCCTCCCCTGACACTGGGGATTACAATTCAAGATGATATTTGGGAAGGGACACAAATCCAAAACCATATCAGATAGATAGATAGATAGATAGATAGATAGATAGATAGATAGATAGATAGACAGATAGATAGATAGATATAGATGGATGGATAGATAGATAGATAGATAGAAGATAGATAATGGATTGATAGACAGATGGATGATAGATAGATGGACAGATAGATGATGGATGGATAGATAGACGGATGGACAGATAGATGGATGGACGGATAGATAGACAATGAATAGATAGATGGATAGATAGGTAGATGATGAATAGATAGGCGGATGGATGGATAGAATGATGATAGACAATAAATAGATAGATAGATAGATAGATAGATAGATAGATAGATAGATAGATAGATAGATAGACGGTGCAGTGTGTGGAACAGGGTCCTTCAAATTCACGTCCACCTGGAGCTGCAGCATGAGCCCTTACCTGGAAATGGGGCATTTGCAGATGTAATTAATTAAGGTGAGCTCATACTGGATTAGGACGATTAGCCCTCATCCAATCCAACGGCTGGTGTCGCTGTAAAAAGAGGACGGGACACACAGAGAGACATAGACGGGAGGCCCCATGGGAAGACCGAGGCAGAGATGGGAGCCACGTATCTGCAAGCCAGGAATGGCCTGGGGCCAACAGAAGCTGGAAGAGGCAAGGAAGGGGCCTCCCCCTCTTGCTTCAGAGGGAGCGCGGCCCCACTGACACCACAATATCAGACTTCTGACCTCCAGCACTGTAAGAGGACACATTCCTGGTGTTTTAAGCCATCTCGACTTGCAGTACTCTGTCCCAGCCGCCCTAGCAAATGAACACAGACGGCTACTTAAGAGTCCCTCTCCGGTTACCCAGGCCACCCTAGAGACCACTTTTAGCCAGAAGGTTGAGGCCTTGATCCCACACTGCCTCGTCTCCTCCGTCCCCGCCCCTACCCTGACGCATCAGAGCCGGGACCCTGGTGACTTTCCTGGGGAAATCTCTAGACGTGAGCTCTATAGCCGGGGACAGGGGACTGGGTTTGAGTCTGCTCTGCCGCTTTCCAGCAAGCGCCCTCCCGCTTGGAGCCCAGATAAATGGACGGGACAGCATTCGGGCGGTGTGCGGGTTTAATCGGCACATGCGCTGCTGCCCGCAGGCCAAGCTCAGGATAATCTCTTGCAGTAACGAGCAATGTTTATGTCCTTCGACTCCTGGCTCAGAGACAGGACCCAGGCGGGAACTTGATTCGTGAAACCCACCAGGGATGAAGAGTCCCGACCCGTGCATTGAAGAATGGGCTGGACAGAAAGAAGGAACAGCAGTTAGAGCATTGGCGGGTCCTGTAGCATCTGAGTCCCTGCTTGGACCAGCTTTCTGGGAGTAGGTGTCTGTGGGCTGCAGCCCAGCTTTGAGCACCCGAGGACGTGACATCTCACCACTCTTAGGGTTGACAGATAAAATACAGGATGCCCAGAAACATCTGAATTTCAGATACACAGCAAATCATTTTTTAGTAGAAGTATATTCCAAATATTACATGGGATAGACTTATACTATAAATTATTTGTTTATCCAAATTCAGATTTTAAAAAATCTTTTTGAAACTAGGTCTCACTCTGTTGTCCAGGTTGGAGTGCAGTGTCGCGTTCACAGCTTACTGCCGTCTGGAGCTCCTGGGCTCCTCCCACTTCAGCCTTCCCAGTAGTGGGAACTACAGGTGCGCACCACCACACCTGGCTAATTCTTTTTTTTAA
>NW_012103031.1:2829467-2853300 GCF_000951045.1 Mandrillus leucophaeus | reverse complement strand
GTTCGAGACCAGCCTGACCAACATGGAGAAACCCTGTCTCTACTAAAAAGACAAAAAATTAGCCAGGTGTGGTGGCTCATGCCTGTAATCCCAGCTGTTCAGGAGGGTGAGGCAGGAGAATCGTTTGAACCTGGGATTCGGAGGTTGCAGTGAGCTGAGATCGCACTATTGTACTCCAGCCTGGGCAACAGAGTAAGACTCCATCTCAAAAAAAAAAAAAAGAAAGAAAGAAAGAAAGAAGAACCAAGAAGCCGCCACTGGCTGAGCAAGGCCTGCTCTTTCACCAGTATTTCTAGGGCTCAATATTTCTGGGGCTTATGCTCTGCGCCTGCTGCCATTCTAGGCGGCAGGTCATCCAGATGAGTCCCTTGGCCTCCCAGGGCTCATATTTCAGCCAGGGAGAGACAATCAGCAAAGAAACAAGGACTTGCAGGATGACCACCTTCTGGAGTTGTAGGTGGAGCCACGGGACCTGCCCAAACTGCACCTACTCTGTTGATAGCTAAATGTCAAGTTTTATCTTGTAGCTATAATAGCTAAAAGCTGTAAGTCATGTAGCCCAGGCATGAATGGTAGAAAAAGCTTTGAGGCTGGGTGTGGTGGCTCATGCCTGTAATCCCAACACTTTCAGAGGCCAAGGCAAGAGGATTGCTTGAGTCTAGGAGTTCAAGACCAGCCTGGGCAACGTAGTGAGACCCCCATCTCCTCAAAAATTTTAAAAATTAGTAAGCATAGTAGTGGCACATGCCTGTACTCCCCGCTTCTTGGGAGGCTGAGGTAGGAGGATCGCTTGAGCCTGGGAGGGAGGTTGAGGCTGCTGTGAGCTGTGATCACATCAGGACAACAGAGTGAGACACTGTCTCAAAAAAAAAAAAAAAAAGGGTGGTGGGAGAAAGAAGGAACAAAAGAAAAAGTTTTGACCTCTGACAACACTGGGAATCAATAATCCGTCCCCTTGGAGCCAAGAAGACTGGGACATGATGAAAACCCTAAACACTGAAATTCTTCCACAAGCGAGGGTCTGTTGGCCCAGAAGGTCTGGGGCTAAAATCTACCTCAACATACCTGACTGTTAATTGTCCAATTTGAAGCCCTCCACCAGACCCTGCCATGCCCACGTTCCTAAATCCTTTCTCTTGCTCTCTGATCCCTTAGAACTTGCCCCAGACTCCAAATCAGAGAGACAGATCTGAGACTGCCTCCTGTCTCCTTGTCTTACAATAAAACCCTTGCTTTTTTCTAAAGCTGTGACCATGGTATTGGCTTTTGTGCACCTTGCAGGGTGAGCACCTTTGCTCAATGACACAGGGCTGCCGGCCCTTGGCCTCCACCAACCCACAGGCTTCCTGGAAGCCCAACCCTCTTATTTGTAGGGGTGAGTGATATGGGTCTCAGTCTCTGTAGATGCCAGTGCTGAGTACATCCAGAACTTGCTCAAGTGGCACGGCAGAGGCCCATGGTTTCTGGAGCACTTGACCCCAGAGTCAGAAAGCAGGTTCACTTTCAGAGTCAGAAAGCAGGCTTACCAGGAGACAGCGTGAGACCCCGGCTCAAAAAAAAAAAAAAAGTAATTTAATTTTAAAAAGAAAGTCTCCTTACCAAATTTATAATATAGATTTCATGATTCTTTTGTTGGCACTTTCAACAATGTTGGCAACAGCATTCAAGCTGTCAGGGACTTTTGAGATTCCACAGTAGACATAGTTAGGGGTGCTGCCCAGCCTGTGCGCCCAGCCTCCCAACTTAAAATACCCAGATTTCTGGCCAGGCACGATGGCTCATGCCTGTAATCCCAGCACTTTGGGAGACCAAGGCATTAGAGCCAGGACATCCGAGGCGGGTGGATCACCTGAGGTCAGGAGTTCGAGACCAGTCTGACCAATATGATGAAACCCCGTCTCTACTAAAAATACAAAAAATTAGCTGGGCATGGTGGTGGGTGCCTGTAATCCTGGCCACTTGGGAGGCTGAGACAGGAGAATTGCTTGAACCCAGGAGGCAGAGGTTGCGGTGAGCTGAGATCACGCCATTGCACTCCAGCCTGGGCAACAAGAGTGAAACTTCGTCTCAAAAACAAACAAATAACAAAGAAACAGATTTCTGTTCCAGGACTCCCTCTTCCCCCATCTCTGAGGTGGACTCTGTTTGACAGTGACCTGACTCAGTTCATTAAATTCTATTGGTCCAGTCATCGGAATGGTGACCTTCTCCAGCCAGGATGGCACAATGGGAGGTTCTACGAGGCCTTGAGGGAAGTGAAGCCCCAGTGTAATGGCAGCCCTTTTGTGACCATGAGGGAAACCAGCCTTCAGTGAAGCTGATGCTGGTGAGGTAGCGTGGAGGGACCAAAGACACCAGGGTCTTGGTGTTATCAAACAGCGGAATTGAACCTGACTTCGAAGCCCACCCATTCAGGAATTTTCAGTTTTGTGAGCTAATAAAGATCCTTTTTATTTAAGAACGTTATGTGTGAGGTTTCAGTTCCTTACAACTTAAGAGCACTGACTGATACACTCCTTCACTTCAGCTTTTTCCACAGAGGAAGGACTTGAGACTCCCAGGGGAGAGCAGTGAGCCTGAGGTCTCCCAGCTGGTCTGTGGCTCCCAGGCCAGTGCTGCCCGTGAGTCCTGCAGCCTGTGAGGATAGCTCCAGGGACGAAAACACAAGTGTCCCCCAGGGCTCTCACCAGTGGAGCATGCCCTCAGCCTCTCACATGCACGGGACAACTTCATGCTTGTCCTTCTCACCCTCAAGATGGTGCCGCTCTTGGTTTGACTCGTGGGCTCCTTTGGGGGAGAGAAGGCTACCACTGGGTGACAATGTCACACGCTGCTCCCCCAAGGCCCTGGCTACAGCCTGAGCTCTCCAGGTGGCCTGGGACACCACAGTCTGGGAGAATATCTGGCATGGCCCCTTTCTGCCCTGGCCCCAGCACCCCTTGTCAGGTGGGGTGGCAGCTGGGGAGTGGAGATGAGGAACAGCAGACCACATGGGTGACTCAGGGTCCCCCAGGAAACAGGTGCACCCTCACTCCGCAAGGGTTGAAAAACTAACTATTGGGTACTATGTTCATTATTTGGGTGATGGTTTCACTAGAAGCCGGGATTTTTGCAGAGACTGTTTAAGGGGTGGGGATGTTATTTGCAGAGGTGGGGGACGGATGGAGAAACCAACCAGTGTGGGACAGTTCTCTGGGTAGGCTTCGATGGTCTCAGTTCTCCCCCGCGACCTGTTTCCCACTCAGAATACAGGAAAGACAGCTGAAACAAGGAGGAACCAGCTAGTGCAACCCAGCCTCTGTTCCAACCCCAAGAAACAGGTTGTCCTTCAATCCTTTTTATTTTTAATTTTTCTTATTATACTTTAAGTTCTGGGATGCATGTGCAGAATGTGCAGGTTTGTTACATAGATACACACGTGCCGTGGTGGTTTGCTGCACCCTTCAACCCATCATCTACATTAGGTATTTCTCCTAATGCTCTCCCTCCCTTAACCCCCCACTCCCTGACAGGCCCCAGTGTGTGATGTTCCCCTCCCTGTGTCCATGTGTTCTCATTGTTCAGCTCCCACTTATGAGTGAGAACATGCGGTGTTTGGTTTTCTGTTCTTGCATTAGTTTCTTTAATGCTTTTGTTGAGTGTATTATGTTTCTCCAGGGCACAAAACCCTAGATGGGCTGATTTTCAGTGTCCCTCAATTTCAGTGCAAGTGGAGCATGTGCATTTGAGACTCCATCTGCCCCAGAGAGTTTTCCTGAGCCCTGGAGCCCTGGCTCTCAATGAATCCTAGGCTTCTATCATCCCTTGCTGTCTATCTGTAAGGAATAAACCCACTTCCCATCACTTCTTGTGTGTGGGTGGCCTATCTCACCGAACTCAGACAAGTTGGTAAGCAGTGTGTGATGAACCTGCTTCCCACCCAGGGGTAGTGATCTACCCAGACGTGAGCAGGAGGGGGAAGCTCTAGGCCTAAACAGGGAAGGACAGGGAAGGTGGTCAGCAGAGCCCAGGGAGTGTTCAGGGAAGCCTAGCAGCAACTGTAGCTTCTAGAACCACAGCAAAACAGAGCGTGTGGGTGCGGGGGGCATTGGCAATGGTGAAACCGCACCTCTAAAATTTATGAAATTAATCAGGGAAGACGAGAGGGGGCAAAATAAAAATTTACCAAGTTTGCATCACATTCAGCATTCCTCATGAGGTCAGCCTGCTGTCTGACCCTCTTCGTTAGTTTCATGCCTATTGTTCTAGAATCATGTAGATCTTGTTAAAAGATTATAGTTCCCCTTAGCTGCTCTGTAGATAACAACTTGAACCTTATGAAATGTTAAGTTTTGCCTTTGAGATATTCTTTCAGGTCGTGCATACGGATGAAACTATTGACTTCCCTTGTCTCAGGGACCCCGCCAACACAAGCTGGTCTGAATGATCCCACTGACATCGGTTGGTCCAGAGGATCCTACAAGAAGCTGACCCACCAAGGAATGCAGTTTCCACATCCTGATGCCTTCATCTCCCTCATCCCAATCATTCTACAACCCCAATTCTCCAGCCTCTCGCCCTTTATGATCCCCTTAAAAATCCCAGCCCAGAACTTCTCAGGGAGACGGATTTGAGGGTCTCCTCCCATCTCCTTGCTTGGTACCCTGCAATCATTAAACTTTCTCTGCTGCAAACCCTGTTGTCTCAGCATAATGAGCCTGTTACTGCATGCGGGCATACAAACCTGGTGGTCCTATAACAATGGGGCAGGAATATCCTGACCTCTCTCCTCCAGCCCTTGGATCTGCCAGTGCCTTCCAATGGATCCCAGGTCTACTGGTTAGCTATTGCCATGATGGTGCTGGTCACAAACAACCCCGATATTTAGTGGCTTAAAACAACAACCATTTATTCTCACACTCAGGGGTGCATGGCTCATGGGAGCAGCTTGGCTTTACGTAGCTCATGTCTGATTCTCTGGCCAGGCTGGGTGCATCCTCCTCACACCAGTGGCAGACCTAGCTGCACAAGCACATTCCAAGCCTCTGATGTCTCATGTCCATTCATACTCCATGCATCATAGCAAGCCACATGGCCAAGCCCAAAGTCAGTGGGTGGTGAAGTCCCCTCCACCTGTTACCAAGCTGTAGCAAGAGTGTGAATGTGTATTCTCCCACAGAGGTGTACAGAACTGTGACCAATAAGTTAGTCACTTATGGAGTGGGGTGAAGCAGTCCACAGATCCAGGCTGCAGAAGCCCAGGGAAGGTAGAGACTGGTGGGGCAAGTGTGCAAGAAGTAGGGCAAATCCTGTGCCTGCCGCCTCCCCATCTCACCTCCTGCCCAGGCGAGTCTGCACCATCTCCTCCTCCCTGCCCCTCTCTACATTAGGACTTGGCATTTGATGCTCCAAGACCCTTGGTCAAACGCCGGGAAGTGTTAACTGGAGCAGTATGCTGAATCACAGTCAGAGAGAGACTTTTTCAAAGACTTGATAAATAAATTACTCCTCATGTTTAATTCAAAGCCCCCGCTGCCTGCAGAGAACACAGAGAAGAGGCGATCTTTCAATTAAAACAACTCTGAGGGGCTTCTCCCCACTCTCCTGGGACCTTCCGGCCTCCGTGCTCTGGCCTGCCTGATCCCGCAGTGCTCCTAGGACAAGCTTAGAATAAAATGCAGACTCCTAATCCTAGCTGACGTACCAGCATCAGCCCCCGGCCATCCTCTTTGCTTATCTCATCATCCGAAAGTCCCTCTACTGGGCCACATTTCTACGTTTCTATCAGAATCCAGTTTTCTTTTCTCCACAGCTCATCATCATTATGATACTTTTGACTGTTTCACTTCTTTCTTCTTTCTTCTTTCTTTTTCTTTCTTTCTCTAAGCTCTCTGAGCTTAGAGTTTCTGCAGAACAGCAAGAAAGTCAGAGAAATATGATGACACGTGTTCGCAAGGGACTGTAACAGACCAGTCCTGCACTGAGGGCTTTATAACGATAGATGGACTGTCTTGTATGATCCTCACCAGAACCTATTTTATTTTATTTTATTATTTATTGAGACAGAGTCTCACTCTGTCACCCAGGCTGGAGTGCAGTGCATGATCTCAGGTCACTGTAACCTCCGCCTCCTGGGTTCAAACAATTCTCCTGCCTCAGCCTCCCAAGTAGCTGGGATTACAGGCAGCCACCGCCACACTCAGCTAATTTTTGCATTTTTAGTAGAGACGGGGTTTTGCCTTGTTGGCCAGGCTGGTCTTGAACTCCTGATCTCAGGTGATCTGCTCCCCTCGGCCTCCCAAAGTGCTGGGATTACAGGCACGAGCCACCATGCCTGGCCAAGAGCCCATTTTATGGATGAACAAACAGAGGCATGGTGAGATAAAGCCATTTTCCCCAGGGCAGCACCCTTCGAAGAGTGATGGAGGCAGCATTTGAACCTAGGTCCCAGTGCTTTTGAAGCAAGCAGCCTGAGTCACTCTTACAGAAGGTGAGAGCTTTTTATAACCACAGAGTGTTGTGAGGTGGGAATGATCACGCACCTTAGCCGTCTGGCTTCGAAAATCCCAAGTGGCAAAAATCAGGCCCAGTGATAAAAGAAGGATCAACTCTTCTCCTTGTGAGCTCAGACCCAAATAATTTCTCAATCAGTATTTTGGACTTGAAACCTCTTCTTCGGTTTTTGCCAAAAAAGAGACCCTGTTCCCAGTGCCTTATTTATTCTAAGAACAGGTCTCAGTGCTAGCATTCAGCATCCTTTCCATGACTTAGTCCTCTGAGCGATATTATGCACTGGATATTTTTAATCTCCATCTTCCCTATAAGAAGTGAGGCTTCAAAAAATTCAATAACCCATGGTTGGGTGCAGTGGCTCACACCTTTAATCCCAGCATTTTGGGAGGCCGAGGTAGGCAGATCACCTGAGGTCAGGAGTTTCAGACCAGCCTGGCCAACATAGCGAAACCCCATCTCTACTAAAAATACAAAAATTAGCCGGGCATGGTGGCAGGCGCCTGTAACCCCAGCTACTCAGGAGACTGAGGCAGGAGAATCGCTTGAACCCGGGAGGCAGAGGTTCCAGTGAGCTGAGATGGTGCCACGGCACTCCAGCCTGGGCGACAGAGTGAGAATTTGTCTCAATTAAAAACAAAAAAAAGTTCAGTAACCCAGTCATCCTTCTAGGGAGTGTTGGAGTCAGGAACTGAACCTCTGACCTCAGAATCCTGCCCTTTCTACTGTAATTCCACCACAGTGACTATATCAGTTGTAATTGTCATCACTAACTTTTTTTTTTTTTTTTTTTGAGACAGAGTCTCGCTCTGTCACCCAGGCTGGAGTGCTTTGGTGCAATCTTGGCTCACTGCAACCTCCGACTCTCTAGTTCAAGCAATTCTCCTGCCTTAGCCTCCTGAGTAGCTGGGATTACAGGCACACACCACCACACCCAGCTAATTTTTGTAATTTTAGTAGAGACAGAGTTTCACCATCTTGGCCAGTATGGTCTCGATCTCCTGACCTAGTGATCTGCCTGCCTCGGCCTCCTGAAGTGCTGGGATTACAGGTGTGAGCCATCACGCCCGGCCTATCATCACTAACATTTAATGAGCGCTTACTATGTGCAGGGCAGTGTGCTTAGCACTAACAGGTATTAACTCGTTTGATCTCAGTTACAACTCTAGGAGGCAAGTACTCTTTTTAATTACCATTTTAAAGATGAGGAAATTAAGGTGCAGATGGGTAAGGAACTATTTAAAAATATAGATTTGATTATTATTCAAGTACAATGAGGCCAACCAATCAGGAGAGGATTGACATTGGATAAATAGTTTGTTACTCACAGATCCCAAGAGGCAGGGGGCCTGCCACGCCACACAGGGCCATGCAGGGAAGCACTGGGGTTAGGCAGGAGGCAGAAGGACAGGGAAAAGCATGAACAAGAGCCTTTATTTTGTTTCATTTTATTTTGAGATAGGATCTTGCTCTGTTGCCCAGGCTGGAGTGCAGTGGTGTGATCACAGCTCACTGCAGCTTGAACTCCTGGGTTCAAGTGGTCCTCCTGCCTCAGCCTCCCAAGTAGCTGGGACTACAGGCATGCACCACCATGCCTGGCTAATTCTTTCACATTCTCTGTAGAGATGGGGTCTCACTATGTTGCCCAGGCTGGTCTTGAACTCCTGGGCTCAAGTGATCCTCCTGCCTCAGCCTCCCAAGTAGCTGGGATTATAGGCGTGAGCCAGTGCACTCAGCCTGTTGAGCAAGAGCCTTTATTGTGACTTCCTCTGGAGGGAACAAGCAAGGCAGAGTAAGAAGGCTTAGGATTGGTTATTCTGAAAATTTCAGAACCTCAGGCTCTGGAGTCTAGGGGCTGTCCATCATTGTCTGGCGCCTGGCCTTGGAATGATTAGGGCAGGGGAGTAGTGGCCCAGAGTGTGAGGGTCCCACAGCGGAGGGGGTGGGGCGGGTGCTCTGGAGTGGTTGGTTTGCATGTGAAAGGCAAGTTCAGAGGCCAGTCCTTTACTATCCCTAGGAATTGAGGAGCCCTGGGAGAAACGGTCTCTCCAGGGTCAGCAAGGCCTCCAGATGTCAAAGCATCCGAAACACACGATTGATACAGGAATTCATGCAAGTTGCTGGGAACTTGAAACCTGGGTG
The DNA here is from genome assembly GCF_000951045.1 of Mandrillus leucophaeus. Classification (NCBI taxonomy): domain Eukaryota; kingdom Metazoa; phylum Chordata; class Mammalia; order Primates; family Cercopithecidae; genus Mandrillus; species Mandrillus leucophaeus. Next base: position 2,844,669 of record NW_012103031.1, on the reverse strand, counting down.
AGCTCATCTCAGAACCCTCACCCTGAGCTGCTATAGGATGAAATTTCCTCTCTGCAGCAAAATACTTGCTAATGCAACACGAGAAGAACTTAGAGGGAAGTCACTGAGAATATCAATATACAAATAGGGGCCAGCTGCAGCGGTTCAAGCCTGTAATCCCAGTGCTTTGGGAGGCAGAAGTGGGAGGATCGCTTGAGGCCAGGAGTTCAAGACCAGCCAGGGCAACATAGCCAGACATGGTGAGTGAGACCTCATCCACTTCATCTCTACAAAAAAATTAAAAATTATCAATGCATGGTGCTGTGCCCCTGTGATCCCAGCTATTTGGGAAGCTGAGGCACGAGGATTGCTTGAGCCCAGAAGTTGGAAGCTGCAGTGAGCTCTGATTGTGCCACTGCACTCCAGCCTCAGCAACAGAGCAAGACCCTGTCTCTTAAAAAAAAAAAAAAAATGAGGCCAGCACGGTGGCTCATGCCTGTAATCCCAGCACTTTAGGAGGCAAGGTTGGGTGGATCACCTGAGGTCAAGAGTTCGACACCAGCCTGGCCAATATAGCAAAACCCCGTCTCTACTGAAAAAAAAAAACACAAAAATTAGCTGGGCGTGGTGGCGGGCACCTGTAATCCCAGCTACTCCGGAAGCTGAGGCAAAAGAATCACATGAACCTGGGAGGTGGAGGTTGCAGTGAGCCGAGATTGTGCCGCTGCACTCCAGCCTGGGTGGCAGAGCTGGGATATATACATCTCAAACGTATATATATACACACATGAACAGAGATGAGGCTGGGATACAGGCTGCAGGTGGGACCAGAGTGGAAGCCAGAAGGGCTGTATGCAGCTTTCTCCAGCCAGACGAAGTGTCCCTGAGAGGGCTGTCATGAGCTGGCACCCGTGTTGATTACACTGTTATTTCAGTCTGGGAGAAAACCAGCAATACTTGACAGAAACTTGAACTCCCCCTTCCAAAAGAGTCCAGATTGGATCAAATGGTCCCTGTTGCATGGCTGGGCCACATCTCAATTGTGTTCTGATGTGGAGCCTCCCGTTCGAACATCCGCATGATTTGGGATGGGCAGCTGGAAGGGGAAGCACAGCCTGGATAAACAGCAACATCTGCTGGAAACTCCCAGGAGAAAAGCTCTCCTTTTGTTGCATATTAAGTCATTAAAACAGCAAGAAAAGGAAAGAGGACTTTAATTTCCCACCATATGTGGACAATATTTTAATGCCAAGGTACCCGGGGAGACGGGTCCTGCCTTCGGCTGGCAGGCCTGGGAGAAGGGCCAGGCATGGAGGGTTTGCCAGGTGCCTGAGCCAAAGTTTTCCCTGCAGGGAGGATTTCAGGAGCCTGGGCTGGGTCCACTCAACTCTGTCTTCCTGGTTTTCCTTTGCCTCCCCAGAACTAAGTCTCACTTAGAGCCCTGGGGATGCTACTGGGGTTTCAGACTCATGCCTACATTATTGTCTGAGACCCCCTTCGAGGCTGTGGTCATTTCTCTGAACCTGCTGCCAAGCCCCTGGGCCACTGAAGTAGGAATTCCTCAGCTGTCCAGCCTGGTATCAGGCTGACTGGATGCTGCCCTGTATCTGCCTGGACCCCCACGAGTCATCTGCTGGAAGGAGAATATGCTGGATCTGGAAGCCCCCATTCCAGCCTCCAAAATGGCCCATGTGACTTTGGTTGAGAGACTTGGCATCTCTGGGTCTTGGTGTCCTCATCTGTAGAACGGAGAAGGTGGAGTGTGCTACCGGGTGTCATGAGATTGAAAGAAATACTGACACCTGCACGTGCTGGGCGCTTCCACTGCTGGGTGGCATGCATGGTGCTGTGCCCCAGTGGGTTCCAGCTACTCAGGAAGCTGAGGCCAGAGGATCGCTTGAGCCCGGGAGTTGGAAGCTGCAGTGAGCTATCATCGTGCCACTGCACTCCAGCCTGAACAACAGAGAACGACCCTGTCTCTTCAAAAAAATATATGGGCTGGGTGAGGTGCCTCACACTGGTAATTCCAGCACTTTGGGAGGCCAAGGCAGGTGGATCACTGGTCAGGAGTTTGAGACCAGCCTGACCAACATGGAGAAACACCGTCTCTACTAAAAATATAAAATTAGCTGGGCGTGGTGGCACATGCCTGTAGTCCCAGCTACTCAGGAAGCTGAGGCAGGAGAATCACTTGAACCCGGGAGGCGGAGGTTGCAGTGAACCAAGATCGTGCCATTGCACTCCAGCCTGGGCAACAAGAGTGAAACTCCATCTCAAAAAATAAATAAATAAATAAAATAAATGAACAGAGATGAGGCCAGGATACAGGCTGGTATAGTCTCTCATCTTCTGATTAGAATCAACGATGTCATTTCTTCCCTTCCTCCAGTGCTCATCTGGAGATCATGGTTGGGAAGAGGAGATGGGAGCGTCTTCTGAGCTAGCTCATGAAAGGGAGTTTCACCCTGTTGTGCGGCCCCTTGTTACAGGGCCTTTTGCCAAGGCTGCTCCTGGAGCCTGCCAATAGCCTCATGAAGCCTCTGCACTCCTCGCAGTGATGATGCTACAAACCCAGAAGGAGCAACTGCCTCGTCTCTGTTTCTCGGTGTAGAGAGTAAATTGCACAATGTGCCCTTGCCTCTGTCATCTGCCCTCCCCTAGCTCCTTGACCCAGAAAACACAGCCCTGTTGCTCCATCTCCCAGGAACAGGAATTCCATCTCTGCCCTGAGCTGGACACCAGAATCTGCCCACTGGGTTTGGACACCCACAAGAGCCTCCCTGGGCAATGCTCTTCACTGGCCGGGCTGGCCATTGGTGGTGGCTGTGTGCATCTTGGGCATCAGTACCTACTGTAACTGCCACCTTTTGTGTGCCTGGGAGGGCCCTATTGAGAGGCTTATTATTATTATTATTATTATTATTCTTTAGAGACAGTGCCTAACTCTGTCGCCCAGGCTGGAGTGCAGTGGCACATTCTTGGCTGACTGTAGCCTTTTATTCCTGGGCTCAAGCGATCCTCTTGCCTTAGCCTCCCCAGTAGCTAGGACTACAGGCACATGCCACCACGTCTGGCTAATTTTTGAATTATTTTTCATAGAGACAGGGACTCACTATGTTACCCAGGCTGGTCTCAAACTCCTGGCCTCAAGAAAGTCTCCCACATCAGCCTTTCAAAGTGCTGGGACTACAGACGTGAATCCTGGGAGGCTTAGAACCAACATTTCTCTTTTGACTTGTCCTCAACCCTCCCTCTTGGGAAAAGAAGATCATCTTGTCCCACCTTTACTCTAAGCGAAAGGCTTAGAGCAAAGTTTCATTCTCAATTGTAGCAGCTACCCCGTCCTGATTGTAGATCTTGCTTATGAGTTTATTGAGTAGTTGACCTGAAAGAGGTATTAGTCAGGTTAAGCTATGCTCTGCTGCAGTAACAACAATGCCCAAGTCTCATGACTTTCACTCGGTTGATGTCTATTTCTTGTTCATGCACATTGTACTGCTGGTCTGGGTGACTATTCAGGACAATCCTCTATGTGTTTTCCCAACAATCCACCTATCCGTGCCCGATTCAAAGGAAGAAGGAGGTGCAAAGATCCCTGGATCCAGACAGAGAAGATGGTGGGGATGATGGGGAGTAGCCCTGATGCCTCCCACAGCTGGTAATCACAATAATAGTCATAACACACTCAAGGTGGCTGCTGACATCCTGGTGCTGTACTGAGCATGGCACATGTTAAGTCATTCAACTCTCACAGCAATCTTATAAGGCAGGCATTCTTTTCATACACATTTTATAGAAGAGGAAACTGAGACTCAGAGAAATGAAGTAATTTACCTGAGGTCTGTACCACCAATCCTCCAGTGCTACCTCCAGGAGAACCTCATTGATGAGGATAACAGGGAACAGTCTCTAAGCCTCTTGGCATCTCCCAGAGCTGTCTGGGACTGCACCATGGCATTCTCTTTGCTGAGTAATGTGCCTGATTTTCCCGATGTCTGTTGGGCCCAGATAGGCCAGAAAGCATGGTACTGCCTCAGTTTCCCCAAAGTAGTACAGGGACAGGGATGAAGGCAGTCAACCAGCACACAGACTAAAATCAGGACAAGATTTGTGGGTTGACTGTGCTCCAACCAGGAGACCCCAGTTCTGTGGGAAGTAGCTACTCATGGGGGATCTCAAAGTCTTTGAAACAACGGTGATGATTGTGGCCCACTGAGGAAACGCTCGCTGCCACCCTTGAAACTCCCTGGACATTTTCCAGTGGTGTTTGTGGGTATGAACCCTTGGCTTTTGACAAATCAAGGTTCATTCTAATGCTGTTTCCCAGGGCTCGGCCCAAAGCCCCCTGATCCATGGGCAGCCCCCAAATTGGGTCAATACCATGGACTTTGGAGGTCGGGTCTCAGTTACGATGGCTGCATTAGTCCATTTGCCTTGCTATACAGAGATACCTGAGGCTGGGTAATTTATAAAGAAAAGAGGTTTGTTTTGGCTCATGGTTCTGCAAGCTGCACAGGAAGGGTGGTGCCAGCATGTGTTTCTTGTAAGGACACTCGGGAAGCTTCCAATTGTGGTGGAACGCAAAGGGAGTGCAGGCATGTCACATGGCAAGAGAGGAAGCAAGAGAGAGAGAAAAGGAGATGCTAAGCTCCTTTTTTTTTTTTTTTTTTTTAGACAGAGTCTCACTCTGTCACCTAGGCTGGAGTGCAGTGGCACGATCTCAGCTCACTGCAACTGGGTTCAAGCAATTCTCCTGCCTCAGCCTCCCGAGTAGCTGGAATTACAGGAGCCTGCCACCACACCTGGCTAATTTTTGTATTTTTAGTAGAGATGGGGTTTTGTCATGTTGGCCAGGCTGGTCAAAAATTCCTGACCTCAAGTGACCCGCCTGCCTTGGCCTTCCAAGGCAGGTTTGAGCCACTGTTTGAGCCACTGTTCCTGGCCCCAGGCTCCTTTTAACAATCAGATCTCGTGGTAAGCAACACAGCAATAACTCACTCATTACGGCAAGGACAGCACCAAGCTGTTCATGAGGGATTGACCCTAAGGACACAGACGCCTCCCACAAGATCCCATCTCCAACATTAGGAATCACATTTTGATATGAGATTTGGAGGGGACACATATCCAAACTATATCAGTGGTATTTGCCTGTGAGAAACCAGAAACCCAATGAATGGTATATTAAATAAGTTTACTTGCCTCATGCGATAATGACGGGGGAAGATAATCCATGGATGTAATCAAAACCCAGATTACCCCTACCTCCTTGCTCTGCCATCCTTGGCATGTGGATTTGACTGCCTCATGGCCACAGAAAGGTTGCTGTGCCTCCAGGTATCATATCTGTATTCCAGGCAGAATAAACGGAGGAATTTGATTGGCTGAATCTGTTCCAAAGCCTCTCCCTTTTTGAGTTACGTCTTCATGGCCCAAACTGGTCGGTTGGCCACATCTAGCTGCAAGGAAGTCTGGCAAGATAAGGCTTCCATCATGTCTAGAAGAGGAAGATAAGGAAAAGGGAGTTGGAAATGGCACTGGGCATCCAATCCTTGCCGTCTACCCGAGACAGGCAGATTTGGCAATACCACTTAGAATGTGACCTTGCATACATTATTTATTGGAACTTCAGCTTATTCAGTTGGAAAATGAGGGCAATAAGAGTATCTCCCTCCCAGGGTTGCAGTGCCTAGAATACAGTAAGAGTTTAATAAATGGTAAATCTCATTGCAATTATTATAATAGGGAAACAATATTTATATAAAAAGGCAGGCACAGTCCCAGTTAACGTCATTCTGGAAAATTACTGAACTATCCCAAATTATACAGAAATGTATTCCAAAATATATTCTACCATCCTTGCAGAGGTAGCTTAGAGTTTTACTTGAAGAGTCCTGAGGCTGAGGAAGGTGGAAATTGCTAATCTGTTTTCTTTGGAGCCTGTCAGAAGAGCCCACTGGGGGAATAAATCGAGAAGGAGGGAGTTAGACCAGGAAGCTCACAGGGCCACAGCCAGGATCCTGCTCTGCCCAGGTAAGGTTGTGATTCTGCCAGGACAAGCAAGGATAGGGACTTCCCAGAACTGTAATGACTCAGATTTTCACCTGCTGCCCTCTCCTCGGTGGAGCTGGGACCCTCTCCCCACCCCACCCACTTTCTGTGATGCATCGTTTTGGTTGTTAAGCATACAGAAAGTGGATGGAAGCTGGAGGTGGGGGGGCCGGGCTGCAAGGTGAATATGCAGACGTTGAGAGCTGGGACCAGCACTTGAGCTGGCTTCACCTTGGAGCTGGGGGCTGCAGCAGGGGGTGCCCCAGTTCCTGGTGTCCCATGGGGATGAAAACTGGAAAGGTCAAGTAGACAGATTTCTGCACAGAGGAGGTTCCAGCCCTTGTTTAACCAGCCCAGGTGACTCTGAGAGCCTCCAAGGGTCATGGTCCACAAGCAGGAGAGTGGACAAGACCCCCATGGCCCCCCTCTCCCCCATGGCTGTTCTGCTTGAGGTTGGTCTCCAAGGAGTCCTATCAGTCCCGGGCTTTGGGAAAGTCACGTGGGCATGTCCCAGGGCCCTGTGCAGGCAGCAGCTCAGCCCTTGGGTCCTGAGTGGGTCATTTGAGCTGGTGCAACGTCTAGGGAAGCACAGATGTCCCAGAAATGGGTGGGAGATGCCAGGTGCCACTCCAAAATCTGCATACGGATGGTATGGAGCTGACTTGACCGGGCTTGGCTGGTGTCGCTCACACGAGTGTCCATCTGTCCTATGTCCTCTTGGGGCTGCCTGTCTCCTTCCCAGTACTCCGGCAGCAGGGAAGCCTAGGAAAGACTCAACAGGACATCCTGCCTGGTGAAGCCATTCATGCATATTGAGCATACATAATGCACCGACTGCATGCGCTGCCCTGGGCCAGACCAGTGTTAGAGACAGCCCTGGTCAAGTGCTGAATGCAGCTCTTGATTTTGCTTTGAAATCTGCTGATTTCTCCCCTCTAGGATGATTTTTGGTTTTTGTTTGTTTGTTTGTTTGTTTGTTTTGTTTTGTTTTTTTTGAGATGACTCAGAGTTCATCAATCGGAAAGAGACACGAAGGAAAAATTAAATTTGGAGTATCAGTGTCCTAAAAGGTCAATCCGAGCAGACACCGAACAGCTGACCCTCCTGGGAAATCAGCACCACCTAAGGGGGTTGGATTCAGGGAGGAAATTGGAGGACTACTGCCTGACACACAGGTGTCCTCTTCTAAGGCCTCTGGGCTAAGCTGGGCCTGGGGATAATTGTCCATCAGCCCATTCCTCCTCCTAGCAGGTCCCTGACTTGACTTATTGGTTTGAGCTTCTCATTAACCTCCAAGATCGTTCCTGCCTTGGGGCCTTGGCACCTGCCATCTTGTCTCCTTGAGCAGAAATGCTCTTTTCCCAACTCTGTGGCCAGAGCCCTTCCTTTCTCATTCTGCAGGGATCACCTCTTAAAGCAGAGTAGCCACCCAGTTACTCTTCGCCCTCTCTGCCTTTCTCACAGTTTTATTCTTTTTTAAAATTTTATTTTAGAGAGAGAGTCTCACTCTGTAGCCCAGACTGGAGCACCGTGGTACCATCATAGCTCACTGCAGCCTCGAACTACAAACTTCTGGGCTCAAGCAATCCTCCTGCCTCAGCCTCTCAAGTAGCTGGGACCACAAGCACAGCCCCCACATCTGGCTAATTTATTTATTTTTTGTACAGAGGAGGGTCTTGCTATGTTGTCCAGGCTGGACTCGAACTCTTAGCTTCAACTGATCCTCCCATCTCAGTCTCTCAAATTGCTAGAATTATAGGCATGAGCCACTGTGCCTGGCCCCATGATTTTATTCCTTTTTTTTTTTAATTTCATTTTACTTTCAGTTCTGGGATACATGTGCAGAATGTACAGGTTAGTTACACAGATATACATGTGCCATGGTGGTTTGCTGCAACTATCAACCCGTCATCTAGGTTTTAAGCCTGGCATGCATTACGCATTTGTCCCAGTGCTCTCCCTCCCCTTGCCCCCCATCCCCCAACAGGCCCCAGTGTGTGATATTCCCCTCCCTGTGTCCATGTGTTCTCATTGTTCAACTCCCACTTATGAGTGAGAACATGCAGTGTTTGGTTTTCTGTTCCTGTGTTAGTTTGCTGAGAATGATGGCTTCCAGCTTCATCCATGTCCCTGCAGAGGACATGAACTCATTCCTTTTTATGGCTGCAGGCTTTATTCTTTAGCGGCACTTACCTTGACACGTTATCATAATATCCTTCTCCTCCCACTGTAGCCCCAGTATCTAGAAAAGATCATGGTGCATAGTAGGTCCTCAGTAAATATTATCAGGATGGATGAAAGGGTCCCATTTTACAGATGAGACAACTGAGGCCCAGAGGCCAATAGACTTACCAAAGCCTACATCACGGGTCAGTGCCAGGATTCGAACCCAGGTCTTCTGTGCTCTTTCTTCCTAGCACTGCCCTCCCTCTCAAATGCTCCAGGTCTCTTCTCATCTCAGCCTGATGATTCCAGCTCTACACTTACAGCCGCTTGACCTTATCCACAAGCCACCCACCTTCCTGTGTCTCAGTTTCCCCTTCTGTAAACTTTGGGAGTGATAGTGATATTGCCTGTCTTAGAGTATATGTAAATGGTAAATGAGATCATACACATGGGGCCTTGGAGCCAAGTCTTAAAAATGAGCACAGGCTGGGTGCTGTGGCTCATACCTGTAATCCCAGCACTTTGGGAGGCCGAACTGGGAGGATCACTTGAGCCTAGGAGTTTGAGACCAGCCCAGGCAAAGCAGTGAGATCCCACCTCTACAAAAAACAAAAGAAAAGAAAAATTAGCCAGGTGTGGTGCCATGCACCTGTGGTCCCAGCTACTCGGGAGGCTGAGGTGGGAGGATTGCTTGATCCTGGGAAATGGAGGCTCCAGTGAGCTATGATCACACCACTGCACTCCAGCCTAGGTGACAGAGCAAGACCCTGTCTCAGAAAACTACCTGAGTTCATTCATAGCTACTCTCTGCCTTTCACTGGTGTCTCAAAACATCCTCACCATCCTTGCTATATGGATGTTTCTTTGTTGTTGTTGTTGTTGTTGTTGTTTTTAGACAGAGTCTCACTCTGTTACCCAGGCTGGAGTGCAGCGGCACAATCTCAGCACAACTGCAACCTCCACATCACGGGTTCGAGTGATTCTCCTGCTTCAGCCTCCCAAGTAGCTGGGACTACAAGTGCCCAACACCATGCCCAGCTAATTTTTGTATTTTTAGTAGAGATGGGGTTTCACCATGTTGGCCAGGCTGGTCTTGAACTCCTGACCTCGGGTGATCCACCCACCTTGGCCTCCCAAAGTGCTAGGATTACAGGCATGAGCCACTGTGCCCAGTCAGACATTTCTGATATTACAAACTGGCCCTTGTACTGAATAAGACTGGGACCTCCACATTGAATAATGCTGGGACCGTTGGGCCAACCCAGGCTGTTGGCCCAGGATGACAGTGATGTGTGCAGTGATGACAGTGGGAACTGCCAGGTCAGGAAGACTACTGGGGGGTGGAAGTGGGTATTCTAATACCAGACCCTCTTACATGCGATATCTGTGCCTTCCAGAAGAGCTGAGACTGTAACTGTAGACTTTGGTATCTGATCTGGGGGCTGATGTTTGTTCTGAAAATGACATCACTGTGACCTTGCTGATGTCTGCATCAGCTGTCCCTGGTGTCAAGATTTCTCCCTGGGCCTGGGCTGTTAAGCTCCCTGCCTGTGATTTGTGGAACTGCTGGCATTGCAGAGGGAAGAGGAGGAGCAGGGCAGCAGGTCTGCAATGTATAGTTGTTCAGGTTGCAGACTTGAGGTCCTAGGGAGGCTCTGTGCACATGGCGGGTTTCTTCAGACCATCCTTGCATTCCTGCTCTTTCCATGCTTGTATTCTTGTTTGCTGTCTCTGAGACAAAGTAGCAAACATAAGACACCAGGTTGGCCAGGCTCTCGCCTGTAATCCCAGCACTTTGGGAGTCCAAGGCCTGTGGATCACCTGAGGTTAGGAGTTCAAGACCAAATTGGCCAACATGGTGAAATCTGGTCTCTACTAAAAAATACAAAAATTAGCTTGGCATGGCAGCTACTCAGGAGGCTGAGGTGGGAGAATTGCTTAAATCTTGGAGGTGGAGGTTGTAGGGAGCTGAGATTGCACCATTGCACTCCAGCCAGGGTGACAAGAGCAAAACTCTGTCTAAAACAAAATAAAACAAACAAACAAAACAAAAAACCCACCAGGTTTGCTCATTTCTTGTAGCATCAGGATTTCACAAAGTCCCTGACTCTGTGAAGGTGGGCAGCTCTCCCGAAAGATGTTTTAAAGACAAAACAAGACAGAGCACACAACCCACCACATCTCTTGCCTGAGTCACTGTATTCCTCAAAACGTAGACTGGGAATGGTGGTTCACGCCTGTAATCCCAGGATTTGGGGAGGCCAAAGCACACCTGTACTCTGAGCTACTCAGGAGGCTCAGGCAGGAGAATCACTTGAGCCCAGGAGGTGAAGGCTGAAGTGAGCCTCGATCACAAAACTGTACTCCAGTTTGGGTGACAGAGCAAGACCCTGTCTCTTAAAAAATAATAAGAATAAAATTAAATGACCCTAGTCCTTGCCTTTTTCTGCCCACAAAATAACATCTAACAGGGTTGTGATGACACTTCTGTAAGCGATAACCAGTTGTTCTTTTGCACTCAAACTTTGATATGATTTTACACGTACTGAACCTCCACTACCTGTATGTAAGTGGTGAGTTAAAACAGTAATTGGTCCCTAGCAAGCAGACCACAAAAAACAAACACAAAAGCAAAAAATTAAGAAACACTGATTGCTTCAGAGAAGTCTGATTGAACCTTTCCAAAGGGCTGCCCCTGGGCTATGGGCCTCAGTCTATAGTCCTCAGTAAGACTTCTGAATAAAACGAACTTTAATTCTTTAAAAGCTTGATTTTTCAGCCAGGTGGGGTGTCTCACACCTGTAATCCCAGCACTTTCGGAGGCCGAGGTGGGCGGATCATTTGAGGTCAGGAGTTCGAGACCAGCCTGGCCAACATGATAAAACCCCGTCTCTACTAAAAATACAAAAATTAGCCAGGCGTGGTGGCGGGCACCTGTAATCCCAGCTACGTGGGAGGCTGAGAGGCAGGAGAATTGATTGAACCCAGGAGGTGGAGGTTGCAGTGAGCCGAGATCGTGCCATTGCACTCCAGCCTGGGCAACAAGAGTGAAACTCCATCTCAAAAAATAAATACATAAATAAATGAACAAAAATTTAAAAAAAAGAAAGATAAAAACTTGTTCTTTTTTTTTTCCTTTAGTTGACATGTCTATCTCCCCTACAGGTCTGAGCCCTTAAACACTGAGCTGTCATTACCCCTGCATCCAGTGCCTAGCTGAGGCCAGGCCATCAACATGATTGCTAGTACTATTGCATAAGCCACACCTGTGGTCTAAATTCTCCAGCAACCACATTAAGCCCATGTATGCCTAGTGTTCCATTATTGGAATGCTAAGAATGTAGGGGTTGTTTATATCCTGTTGCTCAAGGTCATCACCAAGGTCTGATTGCAAATATTCAAAACATTGCAACCCCAGACATAAATGGGTTAAAACAGGAAAATGAAGCAGATGAAATACATTTTAAGAATATATTTCATTTTAACTCAACGTACCCAAAATGTTTGTAATCCCGACATATAATCAATATAAGAATTACGAATGAAATATTTTACATTTTTGGTACTCAGTCTTAGAAATCTGGTGTGTATGTTACACTCACTGCGTATCTCCATTCACACCCTAAATTTTCCTCAGAAATACTTGATCCGTATTTAGACTTCTTTAAAAATTTGCAGTTGAAGAAAAGCAGATTCAAACGTCTAAGTGGTTCCAAACATCTTGACGCGTTTTCTGATAACTCCCTCTGGTATCCATTCTTAAAATTCAACCGAATTGATAACAAATACAACTTATAAAAGAAAAGTTCAGCTCCTCAGTCATGCTAGCCACTTAAAATGCCAAATGCTTCATGGCCACATGGGGCTGGTGACCATTGTATTGGGCAACACATAGAGAACATTGTCAGAACTCTAGAAAGTTCTGTGGGGCAGAGCAAAGCCAGGCTCTCGTGTCCTTTGGCCAAGGTATGCCTTATCCATCTGGGTACTTAGGCCTTCAGCTCATCCCTGAGGGGTTTGAGGTCAGTGCCGTCTGTCCCTCTAGGTGACCCCAAAATACCCCCCACTGAAACTAGTAATACTTTTACTACTAATAATACTTTTATAAAAGCCAAACACAATCCTGTCAAACATACGAGTAAGAAAACTTAGAGCCCACCCAGCTCAGAATGAAAAGGTAGATTTTGGCCAGGCACGGTGGCTCACACCTGTAATCCCAGGACATTGGTAGGCCAAAATGGGCAGATCATCTGAGGTCAGGAGTTCAAGACCACCCTGGCCAACATGGGGAAACCCCGTCTCTACTAAAAATACAAAAATTAGCCAGGTGTGGTGGCGGGCGCCTGTAGTCCCAGCTACTTGGGAGGCTGAGGCAGGAGAATGGTGTGAACCCGGGAGGCAGAACTTGCAGTGAGCCAAGATCGTGCCACTGCACTCCAGCCTGGGTGACAGTGTGAGAATCTGTCTCAAAGGAAAAAAAAAAAAAAAGATAGACATTATAATTCCCTCTACACCTTTGTTTTTCAGATGGGGACACAAAACCTAAAAAAAAATTTAAGAGGCCAGGCGCAGTGGCTCACGCCTGTAATCCTAGCACTTTGGGAGGCCGAGGTGGGTGGATCACCTGAGGTCAGGAGATCAAGACCAGCTTGGCCAATATGGTGAAATCCCATCACTACTAAAATACAAAAATTAGCTGGGTGTGATGGTGTGTGCATCTGTAGTCCCCGCTACTCGGGAGGCTGAGGCACGAAAATTGCTTGAACTTAGGAGGCGGAGGTTGCAGTGAGCCGAGATCGCGCCATTGCACTCCAGCCTGGGTGACTGAGCAAGACTCCATCTCAAAAAAACCAAAAATTGAAGAAACTCCTGGGAGACAAAGGGTTTCCAGAACACGTGGAAAAATGAAGTCTGAAATGGACACATCTTTAAGCACTTCCTGGATGGGGCCCATCTGGTCGCCTTCGGTGCCACTGGAGAGTGACGAGTGAGGCTGCCAGATGAGTACATCGTTATGAGTTCGTTAGCAGACCAGATCTTATGTCGGCTGAAGGCTGCTGCTTTAATTTATTTACCGCTGTTTCAGGGTCTTGGTCTGCTTATGCAATCTCCGGTCAACACCCCCCAAATAAATAATCCGTCCCCAGAGTGGCACATTTGCTGGTACTGCTCAGATTAAAATCCCTAAACTAGGTATTTGGATTTGGCGTGGCCATTACAGGCCTCGGATAGCGTCAGAATCAAAATAAAATTTGGAACTCTTACGAGACAACCAGCAACTTTTTCTGATGCCGGACTTCTCTCACACTGGTCTTCCTTGCTTCTAATGATGGATCTGGAGGCAATTGTCAGTGATCTTTTCGTGGCTGAGGCTGGTTTCTGGCCGAGACTACCTAATTACGTGTTGGAGTGCATGTCACACCTGCTTCCTGAACTCTCAGAACAGAGGAATGCGCTATGTAATATTTATGGTTCCTGTAAAACCCACAGAATAATTTACGATGCTTGGCACTGGGCTGTTGTCTTCGACAGAGGCTCCCTGCCTTGGTAGAAATGCCCTTTTCCCTCCACCCCTGGGTCAGGACCAGTCTGGAGGAGACTCAGCTGACCCTGCCCTGAGATGGCCCTCCTAGTTAGAGAAGTGGGGAGGGGCTCACCTAGCTAGCATCTGGCCTAGGAATTTGGGTTAGACGTGAGATGAAAACCCCATTTAAAAAGGCTCAGGCTGGGCGCAGTGGCTCACACCTGTAATTCCAGCACTTTGGGAGGCTGAGGCAGGAGGATCGCCTGAGGTCAGGAGTTCCAAACCAGCCTGGCCAATATGGTGAAACTGTCTCTACTAAAAATACAGAAATTAACCAGCGTGGTGGCATGCACCTGTAGTCCCAGCTACTCGGGAGGCTGAGGCAGGAGAACCGCTTGAACCCAGGAGGCGGAAGTTGCAGTGAGCCAAGATTGCACCGCTGGGTGCCTCCTGGGTTCCAGCCTGAGTGACAGAGCAAGACTCTGCCTGGAAAAAAAAAAAAGAGAGATGCTCAGAAATGGGCCAAGTGTGGTAGCTCATGGCCTATAATCTTAGTGCTTGAGAGGCCGAGGTAGGAGCATCCCTTGAGACCAGGAGCTTGAGACCAGCCTGGACAACATAGGGAGACCCCATCTCTACAAAAGAAAAATTTTAAAATTAGCTGGGCATGCTTGCATGCACCTGTAGTCCCAGCTATCTGGAAGGCTGAGGCAGGGGGATCGCTTGAGCCCAGGAGTTTGAGGTGACAGTGAGCTATGATCATGCCACTGCACTCCAGCCTGGGTGACAGGATGAGATCCTGTCTCTATTAAATAAAAAAATAAAAAATAAAACTCAGATACGTTTTCATATAGCCATGCCTTCTTTCATTCTGCATCCTCACCATGGTCCTGTCTCCAGCTTTATTCTTTGCTGGATAGAAAGCTCGTGGAAGTGGGGCTGGAGGGGAAGAGTGATGAAGACTGTCAGGGGTGGGAGAGGGGAAAGGAGGGAACCCCAAGAGACCCAAGGTTCTGCTTATACTCCTCCCTCTCTCCTTCCCTCCCTTCTTTTCTGGGCTTTCTCCCAAAATTCACATTGAAACCTAATCCCTAGTGTGAGGGTATTTGAAGGTGGGGCCTTTGGGAGGTGATTAGGTCATGAGGGCTTTGTGTCCTTATAAAAGGGATCCCAAAGAGCTCTCTTCCTCCCTCCTCCATGTAAGGACACAGTAAAGAAGATGTCATCTATGAACCAGAAAGCAGGTCCTCGCCAGACTGAATTTGCCGTCACCTTGACCTTGGACTCCTCAGCCTCCAGAACTGTGAGCAATAAATTTCTGTTGTCGATAAGCCACCAGTCTAAGATGTCCTGTTAAAGCAGACTGAAGAGACTGAGGCCCGCCCGCCCTTCTTTCTTTCCTTCCTTCCTTCCTTCCTTCCTCCCTTCCTTCCTCCCTCCTTTCCTTCCTTCTTTCCCTCCTTCTTTCTTTCCTTCCTTCCT
>NW_012103031.1:2822517-2828942 GCF_000951045.1 Mandrillus leucophaeus | reverse complement strand
TCCAACTCCTGGGCTTAAGTGATCCTCCTGCCTCAGCCTCTTGAGTAGCTGGGACCACAGATGCACACCAGCATGCCAAGGTTATTTACTTATTTATTTATTTATTTATTTATTTATTTATTTATTTATTTTGAGATGGAGTGTTGCTGTGTTGCCCAGCCTGGAGTGCAGTGGCATGATCTTGGCTCATAACAACTTCCGCCTCCTAGGTTCTAGTGATTCTCCTGCCTCAGTCTCACAAGTAGCTGGAATGACAGGTGCCCACCACCACATCCAGCTAATTTTTTGTATTTTTAGTAGAACTGGGGTTTCACCATGTTGACCAGGCTAGTCTTGAACTCTTAACCTTAAGTGATCCACCCGCCTCAGCCTCCCAAAGTACTGAGATCACAGGCATGAGCCACCATGCCCAGCCTATTGTCTCTGTTTCTTAAACATCTCCAAAGTCCAGGGAAGCATAAGTTTTGATCTTCACTAGCTTAATGCCCACATGGGTGCAGAGTAGGCTTGGATTTCTGGCAATTTGGCACTGTGGTACCAAGCGTTTGGTTATCTGTAAATAGTCACATCATTCATTCATTCATTCATTCATTCATTCATTTGTTCATTCCCTCAAACAACAAGCAGACTCTATGCTGGGTGCTGGGCTACAGAACTGTGAACAGGAGACTCTAGCTCAGAGGGAAGACGGCGATGATGGGAGTGAGCCATGGAGGGTTGGGAGGGCTCCGTGGAGGGAGGCCTTGTGCTTGGGGAGAAGGCAGATGGGTATCAGGGGCTGGTCGGTGTGGATGTAAATGAAAAACACCCAAATGAGAGAAGGCAAAGGCTCCTGATTCAGAGCTTGCTATAGCAAGGGGGTCGACCACTGTCATTTGGCGTTAGGCGGAAAGACTCAAAGGCAGGAAGAGGAAAGCTTTAGAGGGAAAAGGGAAGGCCAAGGTGTGCCCTGATTGGAGGCTGGAAGGATCTCCCTAGAAGCGGGGCTCCTATGAGGTTGGATAGAGGAGTGTCACTGGCTTCCTCTATTTGGTCATGAATTGGAAGTGGGAAAAATTATTCAGGAAGCTGATAGTTACTGATCTAGCCCTGGTGTTTGGTTTGGCTTCCTGGGCTGGCGGCTGCAGGAGGTGGGTCAGAGTTCCGTTGTCATACACAGGCCGAACACTGGTGCTTGCGTTCCAGTCTCTCAGCTCTGAATGTCCAGCTCTGTTCCATCTTCAGAACGAGCCCTCGTTTCCATGCATCCTATCTCTCATCGGGAAAGCTTTCTGGACATGGATTTGGGAGCTGAGTCTAGAAAGCAGAGGAGTTGTTTCCAGTAAAGGGTGGCCCGGGCAGAGGAATCAGCATCTTGGCACAGGACCCAGGCACCCAGGGAATCTTGGGCAGCTGCAGGGAAGGGCGGGACTTTGTGCTTCCAGAGGGAGCGAGATGCGATGAGGTCAGAGAGGGGAACAAGTGCTGGGGCATTAGGGACCCCATATATCCATGGAAAGTGTGTGAACCTTACCTGGGGGGTCGTGGGGAGCCACTGAAGGGTTTTAAGCCAGGGCAAGCCATGATCTGAACGCAGTGCTAGAAGGATGGATGGGACAGTGTGGGGACAATGCGTTGTGGAAGGACCTTGAGAGGAGGTGGGAAAACCTTCAGTCCCAGTTGTCCAGCAAGAGATGAAGCTCCTGAGTCACTGTAGGGACAGTCAAGGTGAGCAGATCCTGCTGGGAGACATGGATGCACCCTTGGGCTCCACACAACAGCCTGGGTGTCCCTGAAGGCAGCCTCCCCTCAAGATGTTTGGGGCCACATTCTCCAGGCCTCCAACTTGCCCCAACCAATGTTTAAACCACATATCTCAGATTCAACTGACATTGGACTCACAGAACTCAAGTGGCTAAAAGCAAGGGTGGGTTGAACCTGAAGACAGGTTGGGATGGCTCTTAACTGAGATGTTGCCATGTCATACTGTGCCTCATGAACTTGAGTAGATGACCAGGGGAACTTGACTGACCTCTGAGCATCTCCAATTTGGTATTGTGCAAAGGAATGAATGAGTTAATGAATGAGTGAGGGAAGGAGTGAATGAATGAATTAACAAACCAACTAGTGAATGAATGAGTGAATGAATTAATGAATGAACAAACCAAGTGAAATAAATGAGTGAATGACTGAATGAACCAACTGTGAACGAATGAAGGAAGGAGTGAATGAATGATTGAGTGAATGGATGAACCAAGCAAATGAATGAATGAATGAACAAACTGAGGGAGTGCATGAATGAGTGAATGAACAAACCAACAAGAGTGAATGAATTGACAAACCAACAAATGAATGAATGAGTGAACAAATGGACAAATGAACAAATGAATGAATGAGTAAATGAATGAATGGACAAACAACGAATGAATGAATGAGTCCATGAACCAGTGGATAAACTAACGAATGGATGAATGAGTGAAAGAAAGAATGGACAAATCAACAAATGATGGATGAGTGAATGAATGAGTAATACATCAAAGCTCCTGCATCCTACCAGTGTGCTTCCTTGTAAAACAAGGATATCATTTAAGCTCCTAATGAGCCCTTGAGTGTGTTCCATAATTAGGGAAGGCTCTGGTGGGCAGATGTGTGGCCAATTGCTACACAGAGAACAAACCCCTTCTTTGTTGAGTTGATCCAGGATGGAGATTTACCAAAGTGAAAACTAATGAGATTGCACAGTCACCGGGTTTTATGTGCAAGCGTATAATACCGGTGTAATTATACGTGTGCATCCATAAATTGGACACAAAGCTGAAAAACGGGCTTCAGTGGCAAATGCAAAAGAATGACAGAACCATAAAAGATACACTGTGCCCCAGCCGTGTGAAAGTCACCATGATGGAGCGTTTGTTTCCAAGGACTCAGCGATCTGGGGTCTCCTTTCTCATCCCCTAATCTTGCCCTTTCTTCTTAAAGTCAGGCAGTGCCCACATCTTGGCGTTCTCCCCACATCTGAACTGCAAATGTCAGGGATTGCTCTGAGCTGACGGGGAGCATTGCTTGTACTTTTTGTGGCTTCAAGCCATGTTGTTGGTTAATCACAGAGCTTAAAATCTGATCAGACAAGATCTCACTTTAGCCTTTCTAAGCTGGCAATTTTGCAGAATGCCCAGAGAATGACTGACATTCATTATATTAATTGTAAAACCCTTTAACCACCCGTTCTATCTGCAAACAGAAGCTCTTGAGCAGGGAGGAATTGGCAGTAAGCCTGCTCCTCTCTCTAAGCCCAGTTTCTTTCTCTGTAAATGGGGGGGGTTTGGTATAGTTGCCCTCTTCGTAAATTACCCTAAACTTCGAAAACTCTAATTTACTTCCCAGGAGGTGACTTCTGTGGCTGTCTTGGGCCCACGCTGCACGAACTAATTCAGAATTTGTGGAGAAGGCTGAGGAACAGGCCACTCTGTGCTGAGATGACCCTGGGGAGGGAGCCATTCGGTTCTTCATTTGCCAAATCAGGTTTGTTCAGCTACAAAGGCTCTGAGAAATCTGCACAGAAGGCTACCCCAAACACCCTATCTCATCCCCAAAACAGATTCTCTCTCCAGTGTTTCCAAGGGTCCCCTAAAGTGTCAGGTGCTGTTATAGGGACTGAGGGGCACAGCAATAAGATCATACTGCATCCGCTGTCCTGTTGGATGGCTCTGAAAAGGAACCAGGCTGGAGAAGGTCTCTGAGGGCTTCCAGGAGGTGGGCTGGGGAATAACATCATCAACTGGGTGGGATTCAGTTGAACAGACAGAAGGAGTCATGGCACTTTTCCAACTCAGGCTTGGCAGTATCGCTCCTCCAGAGAAGGATCATTCTGCCATCAATGAGTTAGTGGTCCAAGAATGCACCCTTGACATTCACAAGCACGTCCATGGAGTGGGCTTCAAGAAGCGTGCCCCTCGGGCTTGCAAAGAGATCCTGAAATTTGCCATGGAGGAGATGGGGAGTCTAGATGTGCACGTTGATATCAGGTAAGGAAAAGCTGCAAAAAAATAGGAAGGGAGAAGGAAGGAAGGAAAAAAGGAAGGAGGGAAGGAAGGAAGGGAAAGGAAGGAGAAGGAAGGAAGGAGAAAAAAGAGAGAAAGAAAGAAGGAGAGAAAGAAAGAAAGAAAGAAAGAGAGAGAGAGAGAGAGAAAGAAAGAAAGAAAGAAAGAAAGAAAGAAAGAAAGAAAGAAAGAAAGAAAGAAAGAAAGAGAAAGAAAGAAGGAAGGAAGGAAGGGAAAGGAAGGAAGGAAGAAAGAAAAAGGGAAGGAAGGAAGGAAGAAAGGAAAAGAAAGACAGATGAGGTATTTCAGGGAAGAAAAGCAGCGTAAATGAAAGTTGGCTGGCTAGGTGCTCATGCCTGTAATCCCAGCATTTTGGGAGGTCAAGGCAGGTGGATCACCTGAGGTCAGGAGTTCGAGACCAGCCTGACCAACATGGTGAAACCCCATCTCTACTAAAAATATAAAAATCAGGGTGTGGTGGCATACACCTGTAATCCCAGCTACTCGGGAGGCTGAGGCAGGAGAATCGCTTGAACCCAGAAGGCAGAGGTTGCAGTGAGCCAAGATCGCACCATTGCACTCCAGCCTGGTTGACATAGTGAGACTTCATCTCAAAAAAAAAAAAAAGAAAAGAAAAGAAAAGAAAAGAAAAAATCAGCCTTGCTCAAAGAGAGTTCTAGCCTTTTCCATCAGCTCCTGGGAAGGGATCTCTAAACCCTTGGAATGCCCTGTGTCATAAGTGTCTGTTTACCTGGGGGCCTTGGGCCACACCAGACAGTCTAAAAATGTGATTTAGGGTAGGGGCTTTGGGTTCTGCAGTATCAGCTCCGTGAAGAGGCTGGAAACTGAGGTCAGCCAATGGGCCATCAGCTACGTCTCAGTGACTAAGTCCTAATAAAAACTGAACGCCAAGGCTCTGGCAAGCTTCCTGGTGGCCAGGGTCCCATGTGGGTTGTCACACATCACTGCAGGGGATATTTAGTGCTGCCCACAACTCTACTGGTGGAGAACAACTGGAAGCTCTGCTGGAACCTTCCTGGACTCCATCTCCTGAGTCTCTTCTCTGGGCTGATTTTAATCGTATCCTGCTCTGTAATAAACTGTAACGATGAACGTAACAGCTTTCAGTGCATTCTGTGAGTCCTTCTAGGACATTGTCCAATCTGAGGACAATCTAGGGGACCCCTGAAGTTGGAGTTGGTGTCAGAAGTGAGAGCGGTTGTATTCGTTCATTTTCATGCTGCTAATAAAGACATACTGGAGACAGGGTAATTTGTAAAGAAAAAGGTTTAACGGACTCACAGTTCCACGTGGCTGCGGAGGCCTCACAATCATGGTGGAAGGTGAAAGACGCATCTTATATGGCAGCAGACAAGAAAGAAGTGAAGACCAAGTGAAAGGCATTTACCGTGGTAAAACCATCAGATCTCATGAGACCTATTCACTACCACAGAACAGTATGGGGGAAACCGCCCCCATGATTCAATTGATTCAATTATCTCCCCCTGGGTCCCTCCCACAACATGTGGGCATTATGAGAGCTACAATTTAAGATAAGATTTGGGTGGGAACACATCCAAACCACATCAGCCGTCTTACGGATTGCTCCCCTAACTTCACAAATGACCTGCCCCGCAAAGCACACACCTGCCACCTGCCACCTGCCACCTGCCTGAGGAACACACCAGGAAGCACCCAGGAGGACCCCTGGCTGGTCTTTGCCAATAGTTCCTCTTGTTCAGGGGTTCAGGTGCTGCCTCTGGGACCCGCCTCACAGGAAACTCCAACTTCCCTGTTTCAAGGCCAACAAACAGACCCATGTCTGCTTCATAAAGTCATGAACTGGCCAGGCACAGGGGCTCATGCCTGTCATCCCAGCACTTTGGGAGGCTAAGCAGGGGGGCTAAGGTCAGGAGTTCCAGACCAGTCTGGTCAACATGGCAAAAGCCCAACTCTATTAAAAATACAAACATTAGCCGGGCGTGATGATGGGCACTTGTAATCCCAGCTACTCGGGAGGCTGAGTTAGGAGAATTGCTTGAACCTGGGAGGCGGAGGCTCCATTGAGCTGAGATTGCACCAGTGCACTCCAGCCTGGGTGACAGAGCAAGATTCTGTCTCTAAATAATTAATTAATTAAAGTAAGTTATGAATCTATCTTTGGGACATGGCCCTTTAAGCCTTCACTGTGGTTCCAGTTTCTTGCTTCTCCTTCCCAGTCTCCTGTCTGGGGAGCATTTCCAGGTGCCATTGACTATCTGAAGTTGGCTCCTTCCTTCCTTCCTTCCTTCCTTCCTTCCTTCCTTCCTTCCTTCCTTCCTCCCTCCTTCTCCTTTTTCCTTCCTCCCTTCCTTCCCTTCCTTCCCTCCCTCCCTCCCTTCCTTCCTTCCTTCCTTCCTTCCTTCC
>NW_012103031.1:2813730-2822107 GCF_000951045.1 Mandrillus leucophaeus | reverse complement strand
CTTCAGATCCCATCAAACCTTCATCCTCCAGTACCCCCAGAATCTGAAAAAAGCAAATGAGAACTGGAGATAATTTACTGGGAGAACCATAGATAGTAAACAATTATGTGTATCTGTTGGTTTGTTTTCCACGTCTGGTCACCAGGCCAAAGAGACGTAATTAATTTTTTGGTTCCAAAGAGACAATTCCACCAGTGATACACATCTTTAATTAGCCCAACTCGACAACTGTGCTCCAGTACTTTATTTCAGGGAGCTCAATGCTGACACATTCATGGAAGATGGTGCCAGACTCTGGGGTAAGAATAACTGTGATTGTAAAGGCTGAAATTAAAGCAGTTGCTTCAACAAGATAAGCACTGGGTTTTCATTCTAGAAGTGATCTGATCGGTTGTGTATCTAAGAGAGAAATGCAAATGGGTGAACAATGAAGCCGAATTCATTAGGAAGAAAGAGGGGCAAGAGAAAGGGGTTTCAGGCCGGGCGCAGTGGCTCACATCTGTAATGCCAGCACTTTGGGAGGCCGAGGTGGGTGGATCACTTAAGGTCAGGAGTTAGAGACCAGCTGGCCAACATGGTGAAACCCTGTCTCTACTAAAAATACAAAAAATAAAATAAAAATAAATTAGCTGGGCATGGTGGTGGGTGCCTGTAATCCCAGCTACTCGGGAGGCTGAGGCAGGAGAATTGCTTGAACCCAGGAAGCAGAGGTTGTAATGAGTTGAGATCATGCCACTGCACTCCAGCCTAGGCGACAAACTGAGACTCTGTCTCAAGAAAAAAAAAAAAAAAGAGAGAGAGAGACAGAGAGAGAAAGGGGTTTCAGGTCACTGGTATATTTTGCAAATGGTGGAAAATCCAATACAAACTAAGCATAAGGAACATTTGCTCTTTTAAGAAACTGAAGTCCTGTAGCAGAGCTGTCTGAGCAGTCTCTGACTCAGTTTCTCTGTTGTTCTCTTGTCTCTCTGTAATTGCCTGATGGGTTCTTCCTGCCCACTGCACAGACAAAATCAATTCATCGGGATGGCAACATTGCAGTGGAGAAAGAGTTTAATTGATGCAGAGCTGGGCATGCAGAAGAACTAGAGTATCACTCGATTCAGTCTTGCCAAGAGCTTAGAGGATACAGCTGTTTTTGTTTTTGCTTTTTTGAGACAGAATCTCACTCTGCCATCCAGGCTGGAGTGCAGTGGCATGATCTCGGCTCACTGCAACCTCCACCTCCCGGGTTCAAGAGATTCTCCTGCCTCAGGTTCCCGAGTAGCTAAGATTACAGGCACCCACGACCATGTCTGGCTTATTTTATTTTATATTTTATTTTATTTTATTTTATTTTTGAGACAGAGTCTCGCTCTGTTGCCCAGGCTGGAGTGCAATGGCATGATCCTGGCTCACTGCAACCTCTGCCTCCTGGGTTCAAGCAATTCTCCTGCCTCAGCCTACCGAGTAGCTGGGATTACAGGCACCTGCCACCATGCCTGGCTAATTTTTGTATTTTTAGTAGAGACGGGGTTTCACCATGTTGGCCAGGCTGGTCTCAAACTCCTGACCTTGTGATCTGCTCTCCTCGGCCCCCCAAAGTACTGGGATTATAGGCGTGAACCACCGCACCCAGCCAGAACCTAGAGTTTTATGGGTAATTTGGTGAGCAGGGGGCTAGAGCATGGGTGCTGCTGATTGGTTAGGGATGAAGTCACAGGGGGCTGGAAAATGGTCCTCATGCACTGAGTCTACCTCTGGATGGGGCCGCAGGACCAATTGAGTCATGAGTCATGGGTCCAGGTGGCGTCAGTCTGAAAAAACCTCAAAAGACCAATCTTAGATTCCATGATAGTGATGTTATCTATAGGAGCGATGGGAGAAGTCACAAATCCCATGGTCTCTGGCCACATGACTCCTGAATAGTAAGAGATTGTAGAAACCATGCCTACATTTTAGCAGAATTCTGGGCCCTCCCATAATCCTATTCTCATGGCCTTTCATTAGTTTGACAAAGGCAGTTTCAGTCCCCAAATAAGGAGGGGACCAGTTATAGGAAGGGACTATTGTCATCTTTGTTTCAAAGTTAAACCATAAACTAAATTCCTCCCAGGGTTAGCTCAACCTGTGCCCAGGAATAAGCAAAGACAGCTTGGAGTTTAGACGCAAGATAGAGTCAGCCATGTCAGACTTTCTTTGCTATCATAATTTTGCAAAGGTGGTTTCATCTTCTCCTCCACCTGGTTTCTTTCTCATTTTTGTTTCCCTCATGGTCACAAGGCAGCTGCAGACCTGCAGCTGCAGGCATCTCCCTTCTTATGGTAGGGGACTATGAAAACATTGGGGAGGATGAGTGAGAGAATGGCTTCCCACGACTGCCGGAGACCTGCACTCTGCTATGATTGGAACAACCTGGACAATCCCCGATGGGCTTAGACAGATGACCCAACCTCTGTGCAAAATTACCTGGACTTGAGATACTATGCCAGGAGAAGAGAGAAGCGGAATGTGGTTAGAAAGGAGGGATGTGTTGAAACTAACCCAATTTAGGAACACAAAATATTACGATAATTTGAGGAGAGCTTAACAGAGACCCATGAAAGATGTGGGCAGAATGTTACAAAAACTATGAGGTCGAGGCTATGTCCTGGGCTCCACGAACACTCCTCAGTCCACAGCCACAGGAGACTGCCGTGGTCACGGCAGTCAGCAGCAGAAAGGCCCAAGGGGGCCCAGGCATGGTGGCTCATGCCTATCATCCCAGCACTTTGTGAGGCTGAGGCAGGGGGATCACCTGAGGTCAGGAGTTCGAGACCAGCCTGGCCAACATTGTGAAACCCTGTCTTTACTAAAATACCAAAATTAGCCAAGTGTGGTGGCAGGTGCCTGTAATCCCAGCTACTCAGGAGACTGGGACAGGAGAATCACTTGAACCCAGGAGGCAGAGGTTGCAGTGAGCCAAGATCGCCCAACTGCACTTTAGCCTGGGAGACACAGAGTAAGACTTCGTCTAAAAACAAACAAATAAACAAAGGTCCACAGGTAGGGGACCTGAGACCCTGGTGAAAGGAAACAACCAGCCCGTGGTGACTGCGCTGATAGCAAGTGAGGAACCAGTACTCAGACCTCAAGCTCTTCCCTCCCTCTATCACCTCCTGGGCTCCCATTGCTAAAGCTACTGAGAAGGCAGAGGACAGGGAACCTGTGGGTATGGCCCACACAGAGCTGCCCTGGCTAGAGAAGAAATTGAAGGAGAAGTTTCCAGAGGGCACGAGAGGGAATTCCACACATGAACAGATGCAGAGTGTTCCCTGGGTGCACACTGGGTGCAGGGTAGTGACACAGCTCCTGGTTTTGTCTCTCTGAGACTGACAGGACCAGGCAGGGGCATCGACAAGGGGTCAGACCAGCTTCTGCAGTGAGCCTGTGGGTCCTGACAGATGAGCCCTATAGGACCAATAGGACAGGGGTCTCCAGCCTTCAGGAACTGTGCCGCACAGCAGATGAGTGGTAGGTGAGTGAGCAAAGCTTCATCTGTATTTACAGCTGCTCCCCATTGCTCACATTACCACCCTAGCTCCACCTCCTGTTAGATAAGCCAAGGCATTAGATTCTCACAGGAGCGTGAGCCCTATTGTGAACTGTGCATGAGGGATCTAGGCTACACATTCCTTATGAAAATCTAATGCCTGATGATCTGTCACTGTCTCCCATCACCCCCAGATGGGACCATTTTGTTGCGGGAAAACAAGCTCAGGACTTCCACCGATTCTACATGATGGTGAGTTGCATAATTATTTCATTAGATATTGCAATGTAATAATAATAGAAATAAAGGGCACAATAAATGCAATGCACTTGAATCATGCTGAAGCTATACCAGACCCCACCCCTCCATCTGTGAAAAAAATGTCTTCTGTGAAACTGGTCCCGAGTGCAAAAAAGTTTTGGGACCACTGCAATAGGAGAAATTCATGATCTTCACACAGTGAACTGTAAAGAAGCAGACAGGTCAGTTTTTAAAGTATAGCCCTGTTATTTGCCATCTTTGTGAAATACAACTTAACCCCTGTGTGCTGTAGTTTCTGTAACCATAAGAGGGGGACCATAAATCCAACCAATGGGTCATTAGGAGGATTAAGTCAGATAATGTATATAAAGTGCTTGGCATGCAATAAGTGAAATCAATGTTAATAGTCAACGTTGGTTGACCAAATAAATAAATGAAGTCCTTAATGCTGTGACTATTTTTGACTGTGATGGACGTCTTTGCTCATCAGCTCTTAGGATAATGCTCAATATGTGGGCTTGGGCTGTATTTTTTTAATGGCTTTCTGAAAAGGTGGCATCGAAGCTGGGCCAGGATTCATAAGAAAGAGTTTTCCAGGTGAATGCCACTGTCTTTCTCTTTTTTCTTTTTTGGAGACAGAGTTTCACTCTTGTTGCCCAGGCTGGAGTGCCATGGCGCAATCTCGGCTCACTGCAACCTCTGCCTCCCAGGTTCAAGCAATTCTCCTGCCTCAGCCTCTCAAGTAGCTGGGATTACAGGCATGTGCCACCATGCCTGGCTAATTTTGTATTTTTAGTAGAGACGGGGTTTCTCCATGTTGGTCAGTCCGGTCTCGAACTCCTGACCTCAGGTGATCCTCCTGCCTCAGCCTCCCAAAGTGCTGGGATTATAGGCGTGAGCCAACATGCCAGGTGGGAAGATCTGTATTTATCTGCACCTTGATCACAGTGCTGTGCTGCTCAAACACCTGCCATGATTCCCTATTTCCTGCCATAACAATTCCAAGCTCCTGAATTTTTTTTTTTTTTTTTTTTGACATGGAGTCTCCCTCTGTCGCCCAGGCTGGAGTGCAGTGGCGTGATCTCAGCTCACCGCAACCTCCCCCTACCTGTTCAAGTGATTCTTCTGCCTCTGCCTCCCAAGTAGCTGGGACTACAGGAGTGTGCCACCATGCCCGCCTAATTTTTATATTTAATTTTTATATTTTTAGTAGAGACGGGGTTTCTTCATGTTGGTCAGGTTGATCTCGAACTCCCCGCTCAGGTGATCTGCCTGCCTCAGCCTCTCCAAATGCTGGAATTACAGGCGTGAGCCACTGCGACTGTCACCAAGCTTGTGAAATTTGTTCCTACATCTGTCTGTGATATTCCTATCCATGGGAAAGCAGTGCTCAAGCTCATCCTCGTAGTTCTGAACTTCCGGAAACACTATCCCTGACCTCCACCTCTGAGCCAACATTGTCATCTTTCCAAATGTATAAATCCCTCCCACTTCACCTTACAAGGCTGAAGGAGTTCATCCATCCCTGCTTTCATACCCACACATCCTCCTCCCATTGGATTGTTGCTGTCTGCTACACGTTCCCCTCACTCACCACCTTGGGAGTTCCTGGTGGCAGGACCTTAGAATTCTGGCAGACAGCCTTGTACATGTTGAAATCAATGTTAATAGTCAATGTTGGTTGACCAAATAAATGAAGTCCTTAACTCAATCTTTTATTAGTTATGGGTAAGTGACTTAACTTTTCTGAGTCTGAATTTCCTCATTGGAAAACAAATGGATAAAATATCTCTTAGGGACTATATGAAGGATGAAATTACATAAGATCACACCTGTAATGTATAAGATCCATTGTAGGGGCTGGGCATGGTGACTCACACATGTAACACCAGCCCTTCTGGAGGCTGAGGTGGGTGGATTACTTGAGGCCAGGAATCCAAGACCAGCCTGGCCAACATGGTGAAACCCCATGTCTACTAAAAATACAAAAATTAGCCCAGTATGGTGGCCCATGCCTGTAGTCCCAGCTACTCAGGAGGCTGAGGCAGGAGAATCGCTTGAACCTGGGAGGCAGACGTTGCAGTGAGCTGAGATCACACCACTTCACTCCAGCCTGGGTGACAGAGTGAGACTCTGTCTCAGAAAAAAAAAAAAAAAAAATCCATTGTAGGGGTTCAGTAATATATGTTCCTCTTGACTTCCCTAGGCAATATAAGTTATCTGGAAGCAAGCCCCATGTTCTCCAAATGCTTCTTTTAAATTTTATTAAAGTATAATTTATATGTAATAAAATGCACACAGTTTTGTTTGATGAGTTTTGACTGTGTATACAGTCAAGATACAGAACATTTTCATCATTGCAAAATGTCCCATTATTTTCTCCCTTCCCAGTCAAAACACACTCCTCTTCCCAGGCTGCTGACAACTATTGATTTGCTTTCTATCATAATAGAGTAGATTTCTCTTTCCTAGAGTTTTATGAAAATAGAATCATACTGTAGCTACTCCTATGGGACTGGCTTCTTTCATTCACCATAAGGTTTTTGAATTTTGAGATTCAGCCATATTATTGCTTCCTTTTCAAGACTGAGTGGTGTTTCATTTTATGGATCTATTATAATTTGTTCATTCATTCACTTGTTGATGGACATTTGAATTGTTTCTGCTTGGACTATTATGATTAAAGTTTCTATGAATATTCATGTACAAGTCTTTGTGTGTGCATACATTTTCATTTCATGAGGTAAATAACTAGGAATGCAATCAATGAGTTGGATGGTAAGTGTACACTTTACAAGAGACTTCCAAACTGTTTTCCAAAGTGGTTGTACCATCTTATGCTCTGATGGACAACATGTGAGAATTCTGGTTGCTCCAGATCCTTGCCAACATTTGATGTTATCAGTCTTTTAAGTTTTAGCCATTAGAATAAGCACATAGTAGTATCTCATTGTGGTTTTAATTTGCAATTCCTTCATGGCTAATGATGTTGACCATCTTTTCATGTGCTTATCGGCCATTCATGCCTTTGCTTTTGTGAAGGGTCCGTTCATAACTTTTGGCTACCCCTAATGCTTTTGAAGCCTGCTTTCTACGTTTTTGGTAAAAAGGACCTGATAGTCACTTTCCCAGCTTCTCTTGCAACTAGCCTGCAGTCATGTGGTCTAGTTTTGACCAATCAGATGCTCCAAGTCTGCCTTCCACATTTAATAAAAAGTGCCTGACAGTCATTTCCCTATCTTCCTTTGCAACTAGCCTACAGTCACATGACCTAGTCTTGACCAATCAGATGCTCCAATCCAGTCTTCAAATTAGTAGCCAGTGATTGAAACAAGTAGGGTCAGCAGAGACCATTTGGGCACTGGTGGGAGCCATAGTAAATCCATATAAAATGTTGAAGTGAAGCCAGCCCACTGGATTTCTTGAGTCCAAAGCAGCAGAGGCCTCACCAAGTAACTCCTTTTCCTGCTAATCTTAGATAAGTCCATCAAGTCTGTGTCTCACAATCAGGAAGACTAATTCCTTGATCCATTCATGTTGAGACTTGGACCTGTCAAATTTTCAGAGTACTGGTGGTGCCCAAGGTTGTGATTTTCTTGGTCAGAAACTTTACCTGTTTCCAATGAGAACCAATGAATTGGCAGTCTGCTTGTCTTCGCAAGCTTGGCTGTCTTTCAACTTCTTTGCCAAAGGGCTGGATAATAAAAGTCACGGCTGAAAATAAAATCTTATAATTGCCTTTTTTAAAAGAGGGCTGAATTCCAAGGCATGGATCTCTGCCCTCATTTGCATTTGGATTGGGGATATCAATGCAGTATGATAAGTATTTATTTTTAAAAATCTGATAGCATGTAAATATATTTTCCTATTTCCCAACTTCTTTCTCCTTCACTAACCTTTGCGCCCCTGACAAAAACAAGCAAACAAAAGCTCACCCACTGTAAATGCAGCTGTGGATTTCTCAAAGACATGCCCTTTGGAAATTGCTAGAAGTTTCAAAGTTATATCACCTCTGGCATTGTGCCTTGAGTGCGTACGGGATAGTGACGGGTGGGTTAAGGTTTTGTGGGATATGAAACAGGTGATTTGGCAGACTCCCCTTATAAAAAGAATACAACAGTAGCATTGCCAATTAGCAGCAGGATCTTGGAATAGGTCCTTGCAAGGGAAGGGGCTGACTCTGGCATTTTATTAGCCTTACTGTACATCTTTTTTTCTTTTTTGAGACAGAGTCTTACTCTATTGCCCAGGCTATGGTGCAGTGGTGTGATCTCAGCTCACTGCAATCTCCACCTCCTGGGTTCAAGTGATTCTCTTGCCTCAGCCTCCTGAGTAGCTGGGATTACAGGTGCCCACCACCACACCTGGCTAACTTTTGTATTTTTAGTAGAGATGGGGTTTCACCATGTTGGCCAGGCTGGTCTCAAATCCCTGACCTCAAGTGATCTGCCCACCTCAGCCTCCCAAAGTGCTGGGATTACAGGTGTGAGCAACCGTGCCTGACCTCTTTATTGTACATCTTTTTCCTGCTGTCACTGATATTTTTCAAACATCAGCAGCAACCTAGATTCAGATGAAAGACTGAAACCAAGGTTCATCTTTCTT
>NW_012103031.1:2811938-2813160 GCF_000951045.1 Mandrillus leucophaeus | reverse complement strand
TAGTGACACCATCTTGACTCATTGCAACCTCCATTTCCTGGGGTCAAGCAATTCTCCCACCTCAGCCTCCTGAGTAGCTGGGACTACAGGCATGTGCCACCACTCCTAGTTAATTTTTTTTTTTTTTTGGTAGAAACGGGGTTTCACCATGTTGCTCAGGCTGGTCTTGAACTCCTGGCCTCAAGTGATCCTCTAGGTTCAGCCTCCCGAGGTGCTGGGATTACAGGCATGAGCCACCATGCCCAGCCCAAGGTTCCCCTTTCAATGGGTCAGGTTTTTAACTTTCCCTTCCTTGCTTCTTCCATGGAAGGGGAAAAAAATCCAGCTCTTTCTGGGCATGTCTTTTGAACAGCTGTGTTGTCTGCCATCCCTGAACAGATTCAACATCTGGAGCAAATGAGGCATTAGTTTCACTAACCGACAGTCTTCTGTCACTGATCTACCATTAGGCAAAACCACCACCAGTTAGGCAAAGCTAACAGTTAGTTTCCTCAGCCACCATTAAGCAAAACTGACAGTTTCCTTCTGTCCTCCCGTCACTGGTCAACAATGAAGTACAGCTGCCACCAGTGCTCTGAGCTTCCTCAGCTTTGGCCTGATGTCCAAATGACAAAGTGTACCCTTGGCTTGGTGGGTCAGAGGACAGGGAATTCCATGCTTTGGGTTTGGGAGCAAATATAAGGTACATAGTCACAACATGCGCGAACCCAGCTAGAAGAGACACAGTCACTTCAACTCACTCTCAGCCCAGATGCCTCTGTCTAACCCTCTCTAGTGATTTTTTGGGATAGGGTCAGGAGGCCTCTCTTAGGCTCCTCCATCGTCACCTCCTTGTTGCAGAATGAGTTTTGCTTGTACAGAAAGGCCAGACTGTGCAATGTCAGGAGACTGGAGCTCTACGGAGCATGCTGCCAAAACTGCAGAGAGCAGGAGCGGCTGAATGTAGGTGGGGCTGCACCACCACTGGGGACCACAGTGCACTGTGAGAAGTGGTGGGTTGGGCTTTTCCAGGTGACTGACTTACTTTTTATGACTTCAGTGAGAAAAGGCGGAATCAGAGGAGTCTAGGCAAGATCTTGTATTTAGAAATTGTGCCAGCTACTTGGGAGGTTGAGGTGGGAGGACAGCCTGAGCCTGGGAGGTCAAGGCTGCAGTGAGCCATGATTGTGCCACTGTACTCCAGCCTGGGTGACAGAGTGAGACCCTGTCTCAAAAAAAAAAA
>NW_012103031.1:2805201-2811823 GCF_000951045.1 Mandrillus leucophaeus | reverse complement strand
AGAAAGAAAGAGAGGAAGAGAGAAAGAGAGAAAATAAATTTTGTGTATAGTCGTATATACAGTTACAATGAGGCAGAATCTATGTCCCAAAGATGGTTGCAACAATATCTCCCGCCCCACAAACTCTTCTGCAGTGTGATCTTGACACTCCCCGCTCAGGGCTGGGCTCTAATCCCTTGCCCTTGAATCTGGCCATAGGATTCACCTTTAACCAATAGAATGCAAAGAAAGCGGTTCCGCATGACTGTGAGACTCTTGAAACTCTTCCTCTCTGGAGGGCTCCTCCTGGGACCTTGTCTTGAGCAAGTTACCTGCCATGCTCTGAGGATGCCCAAGCCACACGGAGAGGCCATGGTTATGCATTCCAGGCCACAGTTCTGGCAGAGACCAGGCTTCCAGGCACCTAGACAGTAGAACTGTCTAGTGGAGTGGAGTGGAGAAACCCCCAGATTATCCCAGTCTTCCCAGCTGAGATTCCAGACACGTGGAACAAAGACTGCGCCTTTCTTGAATTCCAGACCCACAGAAGCCATGAGCGTACTAAAATGATCGTATTTCATGCCACAACCCTTGGGGTGGTGAGTTATGTAGCAATGGATACATACGTCTTCCGCCTCCTCCAGGAAGCCTCCCTGCCTGCACCCATCCCTGGGACCACCCTCTCCATCAGGGTCATGGCACCTCTTGGCCACAGCCCTCATTCCTCTCTTCATGAGTATGTAGATATTTCGTGGCATGTTTGTTTCATATAACAGGAGTACAGAGTAAATGGACAGTCATATCCCAGGCTGACAATGACCAGAAGGGAGTGATGGGGAAAGGAAAGAAAGGGAGAGAGAGAAAGAGAGAGGGAGAATGGGGAGAGGGAGAGAGGAGGGGAAGGAAGGAAGAGAAAGAATGAGGGTAGGAGGCAGAGGCAAGACAAACAAAAAGGTTTCCATAATATAATGTGCTTGTATAATGGGATCCTATTTATGAACCTGTGTGTGTATGCGTGTGTGTGTAAATGCTTAAATAGATGTGTGAAAAGATGGTCCCAAAATGTTAGTGGTGACATTTAGGTGATTTTTCTTCTTTATGATTTTCTATGTTGTTGCAATTACTTTTACAATGAGCATGTATTTTTACATCATCAGAAAGCAGAGAAAAGCTATTTTCATTGAAAAAACAATTTTTTTTTTGTCTTTAAAACATCTATGGCTGACGACAGTGCGGCGCTGCAGTCACTCAGATGTCCCCTCTCGGGTTCCTGGCTCCTAAAGCCCCTGGCGTGTTGAGAACTTTGAATTACTGAATTTTTCCTGGATAGGGGCTTCCAGCATGGTTTTCTGGGACCCTTCAGTGGCCTCCAGGGATGTGGCCTGCTGGGGTGGCCTCCACCTCACCCATAACTCTGCCTCTCAGGGGATTCTCTGTAAGTCTGAGAGTTTCCCTGACCACTCGGTGTCACGCTGGGTGTGGTGATCGCCAGCGTGATCCTGGTCACCTCACATCATCCATTTCTCCCCTTCACAAACAGTAGAGTGAACCAGAAGAGGCGACAGGGAAGGCCCATCTGCTGTATCAGCACCTGCCACTGGCCTTTACGGCTTTTTTTTTGAGACAGAGTCTCACTTTCACTTTTCACTTGTCACTTTGTCACCTGGGCTGGAGTGGCATGGTGCAATCTCAGCTCACTGCAACCTCCCGGGTTCAAGCAATTCTCCTGCCTCAGCCTCCCGAGTAGCTGGGATTACTGGTGCACGCCGCCACGCCGGGCCAATTTTTTTTTTTTTTATTTTAGCAGAGATGGTGCTTCAGCTTGTGGCACAGACTGGTCTCGAACTCCTGAGCTCAGGTAATCCGCCCGCCTCAGTCTCCCAAAGTGTTAGGATTACAAGCGTGAGCCAATGCACCTGGCCTTCGCTTTTTTAAAAACAGCTTTCATTGGGTGCAGTGACTCAAACCTGTAATCCCAGCACTTTGGGAGGCTGAGGTGAGAGGATTGCTGGAGGCCAGGAGTCAAGACCAGCTTGGGCAACATAGCAAGACCCTGTCTCTACCAAAAATTCAAAACTCAGCCAAGCATGGTGGTGCACACCTGTGGCTGCAGCTACTCAGAAGGCTGAGGTGGGAGGATCCCTTGAGCCCGGGGAGGCCAAGGTTGCAGTGAGCTGTGACTGCACCACTGCACTCCAGTCTGGGTGACAAAGTAAGACCCTGTCTCAAACAGTAAAAAGTAAATTAATTAAAATAAAAACAGCTTTATTGAGATGTAATGTACATATCCTACAATGCACCCACTTAAAGTGTAGAAATCAATGGTTTGGGGCATATTACATTATTAAAATTTTAAAAACATGGTAAGGCCAGGTGCGGTGACTCACGCCTCTAATCCCAGCATTTTGGGAGGTCGAGGCGGGTGGATCACTTGAGGTGAGGAGTTCAAGATCTGCCTGGTAAACATGACGAAACCCTGTCTTTACTAAAAATATAAAAATTAGCTGAGCATGATGGCACACACCCATAATCTCAGCTACTCAGGTAGCTAAGGCACAAGAATCACTTGAACCCAGAAGGTGGAGGTTGCAGTGAGCCAAGATCATGCCACTGCACTCCAGCCTGGGTGACAGAGTGAGACTCTGTCTCAAAAAATAAAATAAAACGAAAAACATGGTAAAATATACATAACATAAAATTTGCCATTTTAACTTTTTTTTTTTTTTTAATTTCTGAGATGGAGTCTCCCTCTGTCGCCCAGGCTGGAGTGCAGTGGTGCAATCTCAGCTCACTGCAAGCTCCGCCTCCTGGGTTCACGCCATTCTCTTGCCTCAGCCTCTCCAGTAGCTGGGACTACAGGTGCTGCCACCACGCCTGGCTAATTCTTTGTATTTTCAGTAGAGACAGGATTTCACCAATGGTCTCTATCTCCTGACGTCATGATCCGCCCACCTCGGCCTCCCAAAGTGCTGGGATTACAGGTGTGAGCCACCACGCCAAGCGGATTTTAACCATTTTTAAGTGTACAATTCAGTAGCATGAAATTCATTCACCGCGTCATGCATGCATCACCACTATGACTCAAACTTGTAATCCCAGCACAGAAACAGTAGGTTTCCAAATCTCGTGTTTTTTTTTTAGACTGAGTCTTGCTCTTATTGCTCAGGCTGGAGTGCAGTGGCGCAACCTTGTCTCACTGCAACCTCTGCCTCCCAGATTCAAGGGATTCCCCTGCCTCAGCCTCCCAAGTAGCTGGGATTAATGCATGCGCCACCACAGCTAATTTTTTGTGTTTAGTAGAGACAGGGTTTCACTATGTTGGTCAGGCTGGTCTCAAACTCCTGACCACAGGTGACCCACCCACCTCGGCCTCCCAAGGTGCTGGGATTACAGGCGTGAGCCACTGTGCCCAGCCTCCAAAGCTTTTTTATCACCCCAAAGAGAAACTCTACTGGTTAAGCAATCACTCCCCGTTTCCCATCCCATCCGCCAGTCCCAGCTCATCTGCTTTCTGTCTCTATGGATTTGTCTATTCTAGAGATTTCATACAAGTGACGTCGCACAGCATGTGGCTTTTTGTCTGGCTTCTGTCACTTAGCACAATGTTTTCAAGGTTGACCCACGCTGTGGCACGTGTCAGGGCTTGGTTCCTTGTTAAAGCCAAATAAGGTCCCATTGGATGACTAGACCACACTGTGTTCTTCCACTCATCCATCATACACTTGGGCCATTTCCATGCTTCCTGCCACTGGCTCTTTCAAGTCTCAGATGGTCAGTTGGATACAGACCATCTTCATCCCCGCTCCCCATTGGAACTCACAAGTCTGCCAAGGATGTTTCAGGTCTGGAGCAGAGGGTGGGATAAGGAGGAGCAGCTCCAGAGGTTGGAGGGAGGAGAGAGGGGAGAAGACGGTTATGCCCACCGGTATGTCCAGTGACCCAGCTGACGTAGACTTGGTTCCCTCCCAACGTGCCAATCAGGGCAAGTTCCTCACCCTCTGTGCAACTCAGCTTCCTCATGTAATGCCTCCATGTGGAGTGCAGTCAGATGAGAAAAGAGAAGTTCAGGCAGACAGTTAGCCCAGCAGCTGACCTGTGATGGACATCCGACACATGGCAGCATAGGTGCAAGGCTGCTGTCCCGCCCTTTCCCTGGAACCATCTGCATCTCTCTGCCTGGGGCTTTCCTGGCAGCCAGAGCTTGCCCTAACAGTGCTCATGGCAGGATGGAAATGCAGGGAATAAAGCCATCCCCTGCCCTAGAAGCCCTCACCCAACAGTGCAGAAACCCCCAGCTCCCTCCCACCTGGGTGGGGTAACTCCGCAGTGCCCATTCTGCAGAGCTGCTGGGGTCCCCCAGGGAGATGATCCTCCAGTTGCCCATGGGGGAGCCTGACTTGCCATCTCACCCTGTTTAAAAATATTTTGTGGGTACGTAGTAGGTGTATATATTTATGGAATACGTAAGATGTTTTGCCGGGCATGGTGGCTCACGCCTGTAATCCCAGCACTTTGGGAGGCTGCGAAGGGTGGATCGCCTGAGGTCAGGAATTCGAGACCAGCCTGACCAACATAGTGAAATCTCATTTCTACTAAAAATACAAAAAAATTAGCTGGGCATGGTGGCGGGCTCCTGTAATCCCAGTTACTAGGGAGGCTGAGGCAGGAGAATTACTTGAACCCGGGAGGTGGAAGTTGCAGTGAGCAGAGATTGCACCATTGCACTCCAGCCTGGGCAATAAGAGTGAAACTCCATCTCAAAAAAAAAAAAAGGTGTTTTGATACAACCTTGCAGTGCATAATAATCACATCAGTGTAAATGGGGTATCCCTTCCCTCAAGCATTTATCCTTTGTGTTACAAACAATCCAATTATACTTTTTAAAATTATTTTATTTTATTTTTTATTTTTATTAGAAACGGGGTTTCACCATGTTGGCCAGGCTGGTCTTGAACTCCTGACCTCAAACAATCCACCCGCCTTGGCCTCCCTAAGTGCTGGGATTACAGGTGTGAGCCACTGTGCTGGCCTGTTTTTCATTATTTTTAAATGTACAATTAAATTATGATTGACTACAGTCACCCCATTGTGTTATCAAATACTAGGTCTTACTCATTCTATCTATTGTTTTGTACCCATTAACCATCCCCTCCTACACCTACCCCTACTTGTCCCAGCCTCTGGTAACCATCTTTCCACTCTCTATCTCCGTGAGTTCAATTGTTTTTATTTTTAGCTCCCACAAATAAGTGAGAACATGGCCATCACACCCTTTATTGAACGCCTTCTCATCCCGCTCTCCCTCTCCACTCTTGGTGTTCCCAGTACCCCCCAAATAAACCACATGCATTTGAGCCCTTATCTCAGAAATGCTTCTGGCAGAAATTCAAACAAAGTTATTATCATTATTATCATTATTACTGTTAAATGGGATCCAGCTCATCTTCCACCTCCTCCAGGAAGCCTCCCTGGCTGCACCCACCCCAGGGACCACCCTCTCCTACAAAGCCACAGCACTTGTTCGCCACAGCCCTCATTCCTGTCTTCATCGAGTCCACCTTATTTTATTCTACATTTCATCCGTTGCGAGTAGAAAATGCTAATTCCTTGGGCTGGCCCCCAGGAAGCCGGCAATGCACACCCTCTGAATCTGTGATGAAGCTGTCCCGCCTTTGATGGAGGCAAAAGATGAAACGTGAACCGCGGAGCGGCGAATTCCTGGGAGATGGGGCCTGCATGCAATATTTAAATGGTCCTTTCATGAAAGGGAGCTATCCAGGCTCTTAACATCAGTTTTCAAGAAAGTCGGACTCGATTTTTCAGCCTCAAACTGATGTTTGGCTGCACTTCGTGCTTTAAATACTCATTTCTACTGCCTTGATATTTTAATTTATTGCCTTTCAAGTTTTACAAGCCCAAAGAGTTTTCAGGGGCTTGGTCTCACAAGAGCCAGGGAATGAGAATTGGGGACTCATTGCATTCAAAGAGAGAATTTCACAGTCCCTGAGATGTCAGTGAGTGGATCCCTCTGACATGGAGGTATGCGGCACTTAAGGTTTGTCCTCACAGAGGCCAAGATATTTGTTGAAAAGGGCAGAGTTAATTCAGGGCGGTTTGACTCTTCTTCCTTCTTCTCCCTCCTTCTCTGTCTCTTTCCCTCCTTTTCTTCTTTTTCCTTTCTTTCCACGTTTTAATCGAGATATAACTTACAGTAGTCTAGGTTGCGGTGGCTCACGCCTGTAATCCCAACACTTTGGGAGGCCAAGACAGTAGGGTCACTTGAGGTCAGGAGTTTGAGACCAGCTGGGGCAGTATAGCATTCCCCATCTATACAAAAAAATTTTTTTAATTAGTTGAGCTTGGGGTCATGGTGGCATGCACCTGTAGTCTCAGCTACTCTTGGAGGGCTGACGCAGGAGGACTGCTTGAGCCCAGGAGTTCAAGGCTGCAATGAGTAATGTTTCTGCCACTGCACACCATCCTGAGTGACAGAGCAAGACCTTGTCTCAGAAAGAAAGAAAAGAAAGAAAGAAAGAAAGAAAGAAAGAAAGAAAGAAAGAAAGAAAGAAAGAAAGAAAGAAAGAGAGAAAGAGAAAGAAAGAAGGAAGGAAGGAAGGAAGGAAGGAAGGAAGGAAGGAAGGAA
>NW_012103031.1:2798267-2804886 GCF_000951045.1 Mandrillus leucophaeus | reverse complement strand
TTTTTTGAGACGGAGTCCCACTCTGTTGCCCAGGCTGGAGTGCAGTGGCACAATCTTGGCTCACTGCAACCTCCACCTCCCAGGTTCAAGCACTTCTCCTGCCTCAGCCCCCTGAGTAGCTGGGATTACAGATATGTGCCACCACACCCAGCTAATTTTTTGAATCTTTAGTAGAGATGGGGTTTCACTATGTTGGCTAGGCTGGTCTTGAACTCCTGACCTCAAGTGATTTGCCCATCTTGGCCTCTCAAAGTGCTGGGATTACAGGCGTGAGCCACCACACCCAGCCAATTAGTCTTAAACTTTATGTAAATGGAACTTTATAGCATGTCTGCATCTTTCACTCCACATGTTTTAAAATTTATCCATAAGGTCGCACACATCAATAATTTGTTCTTTTTCATGCCTACGTAGTATTCCACTGCAACATTAGTGCAATGTATTTAATCTATTCTCCTTTTGACAGGGATTTGGTCTATTTCCAGTTTGGGCTCTGTATTCATATGCTCAGGCTGCCACAACAAAGTACCACAGACTGCATGGCTTAAACAGTTGAAATTTATTTTTCACAGTTTTAGAGTCTAGAAGTCTAAGATCAAGGTGCCAGCAAGTTTGTTTCTCCTGAGCCCTCTCTTGGCTTGCAGATGTCTTCTCATGATGTCCTCACATGGCCTTTTCTCTGGGTGTGTGTATCTGTGGTGTCTCTTCCTCTTCTTATACAGACAAGTCATACTGGATTAGAGCTTCGCTCTTATGTCCTCATTTTATTGTAATTATGTATTTATTTTTATTTATTTTTTATTTTTTTGAGACAGAGTCTCACTCTGTCACCCAGGCTGGAGTGCAGTGGCACAATCTCGGCTCACTGCAACCTCCGCCTCTCTGGTTCAAGCAATTCCCCTGCCTCAGGCTCCCTAGTAGCCTGGGATTACAGGGGCACGCCACCACACCCTGCTAAGTTTTTTGAATTTTTAGTAGAGATAGGGTTTCACCATGTTGGCCAAACTGGTCTTGAACTCCTGACCTCAGGCAATCTGCCTGCCTCGGCCTCCCAGAGTGCTGGGATTACAGGCGTGAGCCACTGCACCTGGCCTGTAATTATCTCTTTAAAGTCCAAACACAGTTACATTAGGGGTTCAGGCTTCAATATACAAATTTTGGGGAGACAATTCAGTCTATAACAGGCTATTAAGAATAATTCTGCTATAAGGAACTCAAATAACTCAATAAGAAGGAAACAAGGAACTTGATTTTTTTTAATGGGCAAAAGGGACCGGGCACAATGGCTCACGCCTGTAATCCCAGCACTTTGGGAGGCCGAGGCGGGCAGATCAGTCGAGGTCGGGAGTTTGAGACCAGCCTGGCCAACATGGTGAAACCCCATCTTTACTAAAAATACAAAAATTAGCCGGGCGTGGTGGCAGATGCCTGTAATCCCAGCTACTTGGGAGGCTGAGGCAGGAGAATCACTTGAGCCCGGGAGGCAGAGGTTACAGTGAGCAGAGATTGTGCCACTGCACTCCAGCCTGGGTGAGAGAGCGAGACTCTGCCTCAAGAAAATAAAAAAATAAATAAATAAATAAACACACGATGAAATACCGTTCAGCTTTAAATGAAAGAAGGAAATCCTGTCACTTGCAGCAACATGGATGAACCTGGAGGATGTATGTTCGATGAAATAAGCCAGTCACAGAAAGACGACTACTGTGTAATCTCACTTACATGTGGAATCTAAAAACGCTGCTCTCAGAGAAGCAGAGAGTAGAATGGTCGTTACCACGGGCTGGGAAGGTGAGGAGAGAGGGACTTGGGGAGTTGTTGGTTAGAAAAATTCAGTTAGCTAAGAGAAATAAGTTAAGTCAGGCGTGGTGGCTCACACCTGTAATCTCAGCACTTTGGGAGGCCGAGACAGGAGGATCACTTGAGACCAGGAGGCTGAGACCAGCCTGGGCAACATAGCGAAACCCCATTGCTACAAGAAAATAAAGAAAAAGAAATGAGCCAGTGTGGTGGTGTGTACCTGTGGCGCCAGCTACTTGGGAGACTGAGGTGGGAGGATTGCTTGAGCCTGGGAGGTCGAGGCTACAATGAGCTATGATAGCACCACTGCACTCTAGCCGAGGTGACAGAGCAAGATCCTGTCCCCAAAAATACATAAATAAATAAGTTCAAGAGACCTGACTATAGTGTTATAACAAGGTGTTGTATTCCTGCAAATTGCCGAGAGAGTAGGATTTAAGTGCTCACACCACACAAAAAAATGTATGTGAAGTAGGCCAGGTGTGGTGGCTCATGTGGTGAAACCCCCGTCTCTACTAAAAATACAAAAATTAGCTGGGCGTGTTGGCAGGCGCCTGTAATCCCAGCTACTGGGGAGGCTGAGGCAGCAGAATCGCTTGAATCCGGGAGGCAGAGGTTGCAGTGAGCCAAGATCGTGCCATTGCACTCTAGCCTGGGTTACAGAGTGAGACTCCGTCCCAAAAAAAAGAAAAAAAAAAGTATGTGAAGTAATGCATATGTTAATTTGCTGAATTTGCCATTCCACAA
Organism: Mandrillus leucophaeus; assembly: GCF_000951045.1. Taxonomy (NCBI): domain Eukaryota; kingdom Metazoa; phylum Chordata; class Mammalia; order Primates; family Cercopithecidae; genus Mandrillus; species Mandrillus leucophaeus. The sequence continues at coordinate 2,802,339 of NW_012103031.1, read as the reverse complement.
TGTGTATATATATATTTCAAAACGTGTACCTGATAAAATATACCATGTTTATTTGTTAATTTAATACATATATATATGTACATATCAATTCTTTTTAAAAAGAATACTGCTGCTATGAACATCCACATGCAGGATCTTTTCATGAACATCACACTCATTTTTGCTGGGGGTACACTCAGGGTTGAACTTACTGGTAGCATGTTGCATGCAGTAAGCGGTGTAACATGTTACATGCATGTAGCACATAGCATGAGTGACGTCAGTCAATACCCCCAAACGCCCTTCCAAAGTGACTGTACCAATCAACATTCTCACCGAGTTGGAGTGAGATTTCTAGCAGTTTAGGACTTTCAGTCATTTGCTGCTATATAAAGTCTGAGTGTAGGCAAAGCAGTGACTTAGATCCACTGACATTTCAAAACAGAAACTGCCTTTTCTGCCTTTGAGTATGCGCCTAACATCTAGCAACAGTATCTGCATGCGTTAATGCGCACGTAATTTTAGTGCTTCTTTAGAGACCTGGAAAGAATAAAGTGAGATTTCTAGTGCCACATCCTTTTTTGGTATTGTCTGTCCTTTTCGTTTTAGTCTTTCTAGTGGGCATATGCAGCATCGTTTTTTAAAAATCTACTTTCTATTTTGGAATAATTGTAGATTTGTAGAATGTTGCAAATACTACAGATTTGTAGAAAAGTTGCAGATATGGCTCCTGTATCCTTTTCATTCAGCTTCTCCTTATGTTAACATCAAAATAACATTCTTCTTTAAGAATTACCAACATTAAGGCCGGGCGTGGTGGCTCATGCCTGTCATCCCAGCACTTTGGGAGGCCGAGATGGGTGGATCACTTGAGATCAGTAGTTCGAGACCAGCCTGGCCAACACGATGAAACCCCGTCTCTACTAAAAATACAAAAATTAGCTGGGTGTGGTGGCGGGAGCCTGTAATCCCAGCTACTCGGGAGGCTGAGGGAGGGGAATCACTTGAGCCCGGGAGGTAGAGGTTGCGGTGAGCTGAGACTGCACCACTGCACTCCAACCTGGGAGACACAGCGAGATTCTGGCTCAAAAAACAAAACAGAACAAACAAACAAACAAACAAAAAATACCAGTGGATCACATGTCACTTATCTAACTAAAATATCTAAATTAGACATGCTTCTTAAAATGAGCTTAGGCCCTACATTTATTTTCATAATTGGAACAGTTGGTATTTTGATCTTTTTCAGGATAATGAACACACTCCTATTACTCCTTATCATGGATGGAGAATTCATCATTTTCTGCATACATCAAACCAATTGTCTTTAAGTCATTCTTTGTCTCATGTATTCTCTTCACTCACAAAATCAGAGGAAAAACACACATACACACACACACACACAGAGCTGAGTGCAGTGGCTCATGCCTGTAATCCCAACACTTTGGGAGGCCCAGGCAGGAAGATCGCTTGAGTCTAGGAATTTAAGGCCAGCCTGGGCAACATAGCAAGATCCTGTCTCTACAAAAATAAAAAACAAAAAGAACAAAATTAGCCAGGCGTGATGGTGGACCTGTAGTCCCAGCTACTCGGGAGGCTGAGGTGGGAGGATGGTGTAAGCCTAGAGATGTTGAGGCTTTAATGAGCCGTGATTGTGCCACTGCAGTCCAGCCTGGGTAACAGAGCGAGACCCTCTCTCAAAAAAGAAGAAGGAAAAAAACTTATCAAATACATACATCGGTATAGTTCACGTTTAGATTTTTTAAATTGTGGTAAAATATACAGACATAAAATTTACCATCTTAACCATTTTGAGTGCACAGTTCAGTAGCAGTGAGTATATTCACATTGCTATGCAACCCTCATCTCCATCCATTTCAAGAATTTTTCATCTTGCTAAACTGAAACTCTATATCATCCATTCAGAATAACCTTTTAAAAGTACAAATCAGATACGAGAGCCCTCTGATTTTTTCCCATATCTCTTACAATAAAATCTAAACTCTGGGCCAGGTACAGTGACTCACGCTTACAATCCCAGCACTTCGGGAGGCCAAGGCAGGAGGATCGCTTGAGCCCAGGACTTTGAGACCAGCCTGGGCAACATTCTGAGACCCCGTCTCTACAAAAAATTTAGAAGTTAGCTGGGTTTGGTGGTGTACACCTGTGGTCGCAGCTACTCGGGAAGCTGAGGACAGGAGGATCCCTTGAAGCTGAAAGTTGGTGAAAGAGACTCCAGTGATCCATGATCTTACCACTGCATTCCAGCCGGGGTGACAGAGTGAGACCCTGTCTCTAAAAACAGAGAAAAGAAAAAAAAAAAAAAAAGCCTAGACTCTGAACCATAAGGCCCCTGTGGAATCACCCAGGGCTCCGGTGTCTTGCTGTTTTTGGCCACACCCAGAATCTTCACCCGGCTGACTCCGTCTGTCTTCGAATCATTCACCTTTATCTGAAGTTATCGTGTTTAGTCATTTGTTTGCGGCTTACTCGCTGTCTGTACTAGTAGGTGGTGTGCGCAAATTCTGTTCCCCTAAAATTCATACGTTGAAGTTCTCACTTCCAATGCCCCAGAAAGACAGGGCTTTGAAGAAGTGATTACGTTTGAGTGAATTCATTGGAGTGCCCCTTCTTCCAATATGACTGGGGTCTTTATAAGAAGAAAAGATTAGGATGGAGACACGCACAGAAGGACACTCCTGTGATGACACAGGGAGAAGACAGTGTCTACAAGCCAAGGAAAGCGGCCTCAGAAGGAATCGACCCTGCCGACACCTCGATCTTGCACTTCAGCCTCCCGAATTGACAGAAAATAAATCTCCATTGTTGAAGCCGCCCAGTCTATGTATTTTGTCATGGTAGCACCTGGAAACTCATAATACACTAGGCCTCACCCTTCTGTCATTGTCATCGAGGGCCCCAGGCTTCTGACAGGACAGGCAAGAGTGGAATATGAGGTGGCAGAAGTGGGATAGTAAGTGAGACTCTCCGTGGAGTGTGGGACCCATGGAGGCGTGAAAGTTGACACGCTTCCTTGAAGAGCTCAGCATCCCAGGGCTCGTGGTACGAAGGTGGGTTGAGGTGTGGCGGCTGGAGTTGGGGGACACCCCCAGGCCTGCTTGCCAGACCTGGTTACCCAGGCACACAGAGCTCAGCTATCCAGAGGGACATAGCACAGCCTCCCCACGGTAAGATAGGGCACTGGGTCCACCAGGAGCCATCAGTTTCCTGGAAAGCAGTGCAAGGGCTTCTGTGGATCGATGCAAAGGGCAGCCCTGCAGGTGACACCTGTTAGGCCAACAGGTGCCGCAGGGCCGCCGATGTACAGCTGGTGGAGATGGAGTCCATCGCAATGCTGGAGTCCTAGGATCTCAATTCCTGCAGGTGTTTGACTTCTTCTGTCTTTCCTATAATCAGTTACGCGATTATAGGAAAATTAATCCACGGATCCTGTTCAAGTTGCACGCCTAGTAGAAGCTATGCCTGATGGGTAAAAACGAAAAGACACCAAAAAGGTGCTGTTGTGTTAGTCAGCACTGGATCCAACCAGCAGAACCACTTGGGACTGAGTATACAACATGAGGTTGACCATAGGTGGTGTGGGCTGAATTTTGTTCCCCTAAAATTCATATGTTGAAGTCCTAACCCTCAGCACCTCCAGAAAGTGCCCATATTTGAATACAGGGCTTTAAAGAGGTGATTAAATTTGAATGAATTCATTAACTGGGGTCCTTACAAGAAGAAAAGTTGGGCCGGGCGCAGTGGTTCACGCCTGTAATCCCAGCACTTCAGGAGGCTGAGGCAGGCGGATCATGAGGTCAGGAGTTCAAGACCAGCCCGGTCAAAATGGTGAAACTCCGTCTCCACTAAAAATGCAAAAATTAGTTGGGCATGGTTGCGTACACCTGTAGTCCCAGCTACTCAGGAGGCTGAGGCAGAAGAATCACTTCAACCTGGGAGGTGAAGGTTGCAGTGAGCTGAGATTGTGCCACTGCACTCCAGCCTGGGCGACAAAGCGGGACTCTGGAAGAAGAAGAAGAAGAAGGAGAAGGAGAAGGAGAAGGAGAAGGAGAAGGAGAAGGAGAAGGAGAAG
>NW_012103031.1:2795824-2797522 GCF_000951045.1 Mandrillus leucophaeus | reverse complement strand
AAAAAAAAAAAAAAAGTCAAAGCAAGCAATATTTTAAGCAGGAAAAGACTAATTTTCACAGAGTTGAGTGATCATCTGTCTTAGTGGCTCAGAGCACCCATTAGCCATCCCATAATAAACTGGAGTAGTTTATTGCTTACATTAAGCATTGCAAATTAAAGGAAAAGGATAATTTCCTTTTAGCAAAATACTCTAGATACCACCTCAAAATTACAGAAATAATTGTGTCAGAAATACTGTTTAATAGCAAATGGTGTTCTGCCGTGAAACGAAATGCTTTTTATTAGGTTATATTTTGTAGAATCCAGCTCACCCTTGGACACCAGAAGGAAGGATTTCCCATAAGAAAAGCTTTAGGGCGATTTCACTTAGTGGCTAGAGATTTCTTTTCCATGTCACCAGATTATTAATAGCTGGGATTTGTGTTTCATATCAAGGCAGGAAATTAGTCATATCATGCACAAAGAAAGATTTCATGCGGTCCCATCTATTTCAAAAAGGAAAATGTAGTTAAGTACACTATTTAAATTAAATAAAACGATCAGTGTTTTAGCAATTACTGAGGCACGATTTCGTCAGATGGCAAGGAGAACGCATTAAAGATATGAACAGCTGTTTCTCAGTTTAAATTTATAGTATTTCAAAATTCAGGAAATGACTTTTGTGTTCTACTTAGAATCAAATTACAAAAAATAACAGAACCAGCCCATACTACAGCATTTCGAATTATAGAGGCATTTGGACCCTTTCACCAAAGTCTATCATTTTGGCAAAATGATCCAGTTCCAATAAAATCAGAACTGTAATGGAATAAAATCAGCCTTCTTGTCAGAGTTACATATTACGTTAGTGATCGTTTTCACTACAGAGATATCATTTGAATACCAAATCCAAGCACAATTGTGTGGCAGTTTAAGGAAGGACCAGTCAACCGTCTTTTAAACTAGAGCATCACGGCTTTTCTGGAACAAGCTTAGCATACATAGAATATATACCATTCAAGCTTAGCATGTAATAAACTAACATGGCTTTTAAAATCATACAATCCCCACTCGTTTTTCTTATTAGAAAGTTATTCATGCAGATTACTGAATTTCACACGGCAGGGTAATTATAGTATAAAGGTGAGTTGCTTTACTCTGAGGTTGATTCAAAACTAGGATCAACCATTCGAGGTTTAAGAGGCTTTCTGAGTTCTCTCTTGAGGGTGTTTAACACATCAATAATTAGTTAGGTCAGGCTGACCTAACCAGTATTTCAAGTATTACATCTGGCCGGCTATGGTGGCTTGTGCCTATAATCCCGGTGACTTGGGAGGCTGAAGCGAGAGGATCGCTTGAGCGCAGGAGTTCAAGACCAGCCTGGACAACATAACAAGACCCCATCTTCACAAAAAATAAAAAAATTAGCTGGGTGTGATGGCACGTGCCTGTGATCCCAGCTATCCTGGAGGCTGGGATGGGAGGATTGCTTGAGCTTGGGTTTTCAAGGCTGCAGTGGGCTATGATCACCTGGGTGATCCAGCCTGGCTGACAGAGGAAGACCCTGTCTCAATAAAAGAAGAAAATGAATGCTTCCTGTGAAGGATCAAGGGACTTTTCCACTAAATGCATCCTGGCCAGTGCCTTTGGTTGGTGCTTTTTTCAAGACCCTAATGAAAAAGCTGCTTTTTTTTTTTTTTTTTTTTTTTTTTTTTTT
>NW_012103031.1:2787893-2794044 GCF_000951045.1 Mandrillus leucophaeus | reverse complement strand
CTGCCTCCTGGGTTCAAGCGATTCCCTGCCTCAGCCTCCCGAGTAGCTGGGACTACAGGTGTGCACCCCCACACACAGCTAATTTTTGTATTTTTAGTAGAGACAGGGTTTCACCATGTTGGCCAGGCTGGTCTTGAACTCCTGATTTCAGGTGATCCGTCCACCTCAGCCTCCCAAAGTGCTGGGATTAGAGGCATAAGCCACCTCACCTGGCTTTTTATTATTATTATTATTTATTTATTTATTTATTTATTTGTAAAGACAAAGTCTTGCTATGTTGTCCAGGCTGTTCTCAGACTCCTGAATTCAAGCAGTCCTCACACCTCAGCCTCCCAAAGTGCTGAGATTACAGACGTGAACCACTGTGCCCAGCCCACCTCTAATTTACAACCCGGACCACTGCAATTCTGATTGGACAAAGGACCAGCCTTAACAAACACACTTTCCTGATAAGCAACTGCAGACTTTAAGCCAGTTTCAGCGCTCATAGATACTGCTCACAAACTGTCTTTGCGTCCTATTGTTCACCTTTTGTGTAAAAAGCCAAACGCCACCTCATTTTAATGCCAAAACTCCACGCCAAAGTGAGCACCAATGTATGTGACATATATGCTTACCCGATGTCCACGTGTTCAGCTCCTCTCATAAATATGTATAGCTTCCCCCCAAACCTCCTGAATATGCATGACTCTACGGTCTAATGAGGAACCTATGAGGCATAAATCCCAATCTGCCCTTTCGCTTCTCAAAGGAGGGTACCTTTAGCACACAGGGAGACTGTCTCTCTTTCGGTTTGCCAGCTGATGTCACCAATAAAGCTCTTTTTCCTGTGATTCAGTCATCCTGCTGGTCTTTTGCTTTACTTTTTATTTATTATTATTATTACTATTGAGATGGAGTCTCTTTCTGTTCCCAGGCTGGAGTGCAATGGCGTGATCTCAGCTCACTGCAACCTGCACCTCCTGAGTTCAAGCGATCCTCATGCCTCAGTCTCCCAGGTAGCTGGGATTACAGGTGTGTGCCACCATACCCAGCAAATTTTTTGTATTTTTAGTAGAGATGGGGTTTCACCATGTTGGTCAGGCTGGCCTCGAACTCCTGACCTCAGGTGATCCACCTGCCTCGGCCTCCCAAAGTGCTGGGATTACAGGTGTGAGCCACCACGCCCAGCCTGGTCTTTTGGATCACACTGGGTACTTACGGAAGCCAGGAGGTGAATATATAGGGGTTCACCTTTTCTATTTATGTTTAGATTTGAAATATTCCATCATAAAACTTTTTTTAAAAAAAAGCAATTTAAGATACAGCGAAAGCCACAGACTAGTATTGATTTTTTTTTTTTTTTTTTAATTTTTTGAGACAGAATCTCGCTCTGCTGCTCAGGCTAGAGTACAGTGGTACAACCACAGCTCACTGCAGCCTCAAACTCCTGGACTCAAGTGATCCTCCTGCCTCAGCCTCCTGAGTAGCTGGGACTTCAACTGTGCTCCACCACACCCAGCTAATTTTTAAATTTTTTGTAGAGATGGGGTCTTGCTGTGTTGCCCAGGCTGTCTCAAGTGATCTCAAGTGATCCTCCCATCTCGGCCTCTCACAGTGCTGGGATTACAGGCATGAGCCACTGCGCCCATCCTACGATGACTTTTTAATCCAGTTCAGAAGTTAATGTTTTCATTGGGTAGCTAAAATCTCTGATCATCATATTTTTTTTTCTGCAAAAAAAATTTAAAAAGAAAGTGAGGTTTTTTTTCCAGGAGAAAAAAAAAATGATGTGTAATATTTTATGTTTATAAAATAGCAGTATATATGCAGCCAGCTTGGGGACCTTGATACACCCACCTTAGAGATCATTGTTCTAGAATGCTGCTGGCCCCACTAGGGTCCCTGTGCCAGCAGCTGTCCAGATGTCTCAGCCACTTTTTTTTTTTTTTTGAGACAGAGTCTCACTCTGTTGCGCAGGCTGGAGTGCAGTGGCATGGTTTCGGCTCACTGCAACCTCTGCCTCTTGGGTTCAAGCGATTCTCCTGCCTTAGCCTCTTGAGTAGATAGGACTACAGGCGCCCGCCACCACACCCAGCTGATTTTTGTATTTTTAGTGGAGATAGGGTTTTGCCATGTTGGCCAGGCTGGTCTCAAACTCCTGGCCTCAGGTGATCCACCTGCCTCAGCCTCTCAAAATGCTAGGATTACAGGCATGAGCCACTAAGCCCGGTCCTCTCAGCCACTTTTAGGCACTCATTCCAAACTTTTGCATTTGACTGTCCTTTACTTCCCTTCAACCCCTCTGTGTCATCGCAGAGCCCAATGACTCCCCTGGAGACCATGGCTTTGCTAATTAAAATAGTTTTCCTGATTCTTGAAGGTGTGGATTAGACATGAGTCTTGCATTTATTGAAGCCGTTACTGTGGAGAACGACTAATAGGTCGAGACGTGTCGTTCCCGCACAGGCTCGATTTACAGGATATGCTGAAACCGAAAGCCACTGCTGCTCTGGCCGGGGAGCCTGTGTTCCCTAGGACCTATTTGTCTGTTCAATTCATCAGGCCAACCTTACCTGGGTCCCCAGGAGTCCGGATTTTTGTATTGCGTGTAATAAAAGGGCTTTCCTTGAATGTTCAAAGACATACCCTGAAGTTCAGGACTTTTGGTGCCAGCAGCTCCAGCCTGGTCCAGGGACCCTGGAGCGCAGGGGCCACACCTCACTGACTCTGCCCTTGTGGGAGTCCTGAGGTCATGGGCACCTCCTGAGGTCCCAGCGGTCCTCTGCTGCTGGCCTCTCCCGAGTACCCACGGTTGCATCACAGATCGGGGCAGCCCGGGCAGCAGGAGCCCCTCCTGGAACTAGACAGGGAACCAGGTGGTGGGTGCCTGGTGGGGCCTGCAGACCCCACACTGTGAGTCAAGACAGCTGCTTCAGAAGGAACCTGAACCCAGAAGTACCCTGGTGGAGGGGAGAAACATCAGCCTTGACACTTAGCCTTCCTGAACCTCAGTTTCCCTGTCTGTAAAATGGGTGTAAAATGACCTACGTGTATTCATTTGCTAAGCCCGCCCTCACGAAGGACCACAAAGGCTGAAAGTGACAGAAATGTATTCTCTGATCATTCCAAAGGCCCAAAGCGCAGTATCAGTTTCACTGGCTTGAAATCAAAGTGTTGGCAGGACCACACCCCCTCCATAGGCTCTGGGGACAACACATACCTTGCCTTTTCAGCTTCCAGGGGCTGGTATCCCTTGGCTAATCTCTGCTTCTGATTTTACGTCACCGCCTCTTCTGCCTGTGTCAAATTAAAGCCGTCCCTCCATCTCCTACTTATAAAGACATTTATAATTGTATTTAAGGCCCACCTGGCTGTTATTGGACCGGCCTGAGAGGTACAAAGGTGGTGAGGTGTCTGCTCCAAGCTGAAAGTACCAGATGCACGTGCTTTCAAGATAATTCCCCCATCTCAATATCCTTCACTTAATTGCATTTGCAAAACCTCTTTTTCCTTATGAAGAGACATGTACAGGTTCAAGGGATTAGGACCATGGGCAGCCACCCTATCAACCTACTACATGATCCCATAAAATAGTAGAGAGGATTCCTTGAGGGAATATATGTAAAGTTCTCAGACACTGCGTGTATTAGGTCATTTTCATGCTGATAAAGACATACCCAAGACTGGGTAATTGATAAAGAAGATGAGGTTTAATGCACTCACAGTTCCATGTGACTGGGGAGTCTCCACAATCATGGCGGAAGGTGAAAGGCACGTCTTACATGGTGGCAGGCCAGAGAGAATAAGAGCCAAGTGAAAAGGGAAACCCCTTATAAAACCATCACATTGGCCGGGTGCGGTGGTTCACACCTATAATTATAAAACCATCAGATCGGCTGGGCGCGGTGGCTCACACTGTAATTATAAAATCATCACATCGGCCAGGCGCGGTGGTTCACACCTGTAATTATAAAACCATGAGATTGGCCAGGCATGGCGGTTCACACTTATAATTATAAAACCATCACATTGGCCGGGCGCGGTGGCTCACACATGTAATCCCAGCACTTTGGGAGGCCAAGGTGGGAGGATCACCTGAGGTCAGGAGTTTGAGACCAGCCTGGCCTTGCGAAACCCTGTCTCTACTAAAAATACAAAAATTAATCGGGTGTGGTGGCGGGAGCCTGTAATCCCAGCTACTAGGGAGGCTGAGGTTGGAGAATCGCTTGAACCCAGGAGGTGGAGGTTGCAGCGAACTGAGATTGAGCCACTGCACTCCAGCCTGGGCAACAAGAACGATTCTCCATCTCAAAAAAAAAAAAAAAAAAAAATCAGATCTTGTGAAACGTATTCACTACCAGTATGGTAAAGCATCCCCATGATTCAATTATCTCCCACCCAGTCCCTCTCACAACATGTGGGAATTATGGGAGCTACAATTCAAGATGAGATTTGGGTGGGGACACAGCCAAGTTGTATCACTGTGCCTGGTGCCTGGAAAGCAATATTGTCCCCATTGTCACAGGAGGCCAGGGAATTGGCATCTGATACATTAGCTTGGACCTGAAACCATGATCTGAACTCCCCCAACACCTCCTTCCACATGCTTGTCTCATGATCCCTGTGACCTCTAAGGCTGGAAGCCTGACCCCTGTCCAGTGGAGCCTGTTCTCCGCAGCCCCTGGAGCCGGAAGGTCCATCTCACACACAGATACCCAGTGCCTACCCTACAGTAAGCATTCCCACCAAGCTTGTCTGCTGGAATTCATTGGAGTGCATTTTTTTTGGAAACCCTGAAGCTCACCTTTTTAAGTGTCTACGTGTTGGATCTTTTATGGAAATGTCCCTGAAATGGATGACATATTCCCCAACAGTGTCCCAGTGCAAACCATAAGCCTTTTGGAGCTGACACAGCCATGGTGGGGACTTGGTCCTTGCTGTGTGCACCTGATATTGGAGCAGCCTGATACAAGCAGAGGTAGCAGGGTATCTTCTCCAAGCTGAAAGTGCCACTTACATGTGACAGGTGCGACTTGCAGCTTTCCCTGTTCCTCCCTCCTGCCAGGGTATCCATGCTTCTCACCTGCAAGGAACCCTTCTGCAAACAGTCATCCCCATCTCACCTGCCTTACACTCCCCAATTCCCACTCCTTTTTTTTTTTTTTAGACAGATTTTTGCTCTGTCACCTAGGCTGGAGTGCAGTGGCATGATCTCGGCTCACTGCAACCTCTGCCTCTCGGGTTCAAGCGATTCTCCTGCCTCAGCCTCCCGAGTAGCTAGGATTACAGGCGCCCATCACCACAATTAGCTATTTTGGAATTTTTAGTAGAGACAGAGTTTCATCATGTTAGCCAGGCTGGTCTTGAACTCCTGACCTCAAGTGATCCACCCACCTCAGCCTCCCAAGTAGCTGGGACTATCAGGCAGGCACCACCATGCCTGGTTTATTTTTAAATTCTTTTTTGTAAAGATGGGGTCTCATCATGTTGCCCAGGCTGGTCTGGAACTCCTAGCCTCAAGCTATCATCTCACCTTGGCCTCCCAAAGTGCTGGGATTTGCAGGCATGAGCCACCACACCCAGCCCCTACATTACTAATGCTGTCAGATATTATTTATAGGAAAAGGCAAGGATCAGGGTCATTTATCTTTTAAGGAATGTAGTGACTCAGGCAAGAGATGTGGGGGCCGTGCACTCTGTCCTGCTTTGTCTTCAAAGCATCTTTCTGGAGAGCTACACGTTGTCCCAGAGTCAGGGGCCCTGTGAAATTCTGCTACGAACAGAAATGAACAAGCATGGTTTCTTTTGTTTGTTACTTCATTTCCCAAGTGTTTTATTTGGTCATGAATTACTGGTTGTACTGGTTGTATTTATAAGATTAATGTTGATTGTTTTATATAGTTAGGAAGACTCTGTTTTCTTTCCAAAAAATTATATGTTGTCACAAACCAAGGAGAGATATATATATATATATATATATTTGTGTGTGTATATATATATTTGTGTATATATATATGTGTTTTTTTGTTGTTGTTGTTGTTTGTTTTTTTTGAGACAGACTCTTACTCTGTCTCCCCGGCTGGAGTGCAATGGCGCGATTTCAGCTCACCGCAACCTCCACCTCCCCGGTTCAAGTGATTCTCCTGCCTCAGCCTCCTGAGAGGCTGGG
>NW_012103031.1:2782459-2786398 GCF_000951045.1 Mandrillus leucophaeus | reverse complement strand
TTCTCCCGCCTCAGCCTCCCGAGTAGCTGGGACTACAGGCGCCTGCCACCACACCTGGCTAATTTGTGTGTGTGTGTGTATTTTTAGTAGAGACAGGGTTCCACCATGTTAGCCAGAATGGTCTCGATCTCCTGACCTGGTCTTGTTTTAATGGTGTGGAAAGCTCAGTGCTGGAGACACCTGGCTGAATGATGACCTTGTCCCAGTAGGACATCAGCTCCCAAGGGCAGGCCCTGCTGGTCTCTCTGCTCTATCCCCAGGACCTGTCCAGTGGTCATCTCCAAGGACCAGAGTGGGTGAGTGGGTTAACTACCTACCTGTATTCATTTGCTAAGCCCGCCCTCACAACGGACTACTAACTTGGTGGCTGAAAACAACAGAAATATATTCTGTCATCATTCCAAAGGCCCGAACTGCAACATCTGTTTAACTAGCCTGTGACTCAGGTCCCAGTGGTGCTGACAGTGGTGGTGGCTGGCCAGGAAACCCATGAAGGCTCTAACTATGCATTGCAAAGGCTCTAGCCCCTCTACAAAACAGTAGCCTTTGTCAAAAACAGTTTTTCTTTTTTGTTTTTTGTTTTTGAGACAGGGTCTGGCTCTGTCACTCAGGCTGGCATGCAGTGATGCAATCTCAGCTCACTGCAGCCTCCATCTTCTGGGCTCAAGTGATCCTCCCATCTCAGTTTCCTGAGTAGCTGGGACTACAGGCATGCACCAGTATACCCGGCTAATCTTTGTAATTTTTTTATTTTTATTTTTAGTTTTTGAGATGGAGTCTTATACTATTGCCCAGGTTGGAGTGCAGTGGTGCAATCTCGGCTCACTGCAGGCTCCACCTCCTGGGTTCACGCCATTCACCTGCCTCAGCCTCCTGAGTAGCTGGGACTACAGGCACCTGCCACCATGTCTGGCTAATTTTTGTACTTTTAGTAGAGACGGGGTTTCACCGTGTTAGCCAGGATGGTCTCAATCTCCTGACCTCGTAATCCACCCACCTCAGCCTCCCAAAGTGCTGGGATTACCGGTGCGAGCCTGTAACCGTGCCCAGCTAATTTTTGTATTTTTAGTAGAGGCAGGGTTCCACCATGTTGGCCAGGCTGGGCTTGAACTCCTGACCTCAGATGATCTGCCCACCTCGGCCTCCCAAAATGCTGGGATTACAGGCGTGAAGTACGGTGCCCAGACAACAAGGATAGTTTTTACTTTATTTTTTCTGTGAAATGGGATAATAGAATTCTTGGAAGGAAACCAAGGCTGCCAAGGAAAATCTTGATTGCAGCTGCCTTCTCAGATGGATCTGTTCCGGGAGATTGAAACTCTTAGAGTCTTCTTGTGTCCCAGCCAAAACGAGTGATGCCAGGGGCTCCCAGAGCTTAGCCTGAAGCACTTAACCAAGTGCTTGTTGGTCAACAGCCTGGCACGAAGAGGACATCAACTCCCAGGGAAGGCCTTGCCTGGTCTTCTCTCTGCTCTGTCCCCAGGGCCTGCCCAGTGGATATCTCCAAGGACCAGTGTAGGTCAATGCACTGGTGGCTGTGGGTCGGGCCTTGATGGTTCTGATAGTGAGGGTCACCGTCCAGGAAGCCCACGAAGGCTCTAACTACGCCACGCTCAAGCTAACAACCAAACACGGGGAGGCCCCATGGACTTGGCTTTCATGGTGCCAGCTGCCACTTTGCTCAGGTTTTCGAGGGATTTCCAACAGATTTTAGCCAGAGGTTTCCATCAGTAGAGCTGAAACCCATGTCATCTATTGGTTACCTTATTTGTGCATTCATTTCTTCACTCATGAAACAGGTAGAACATGGAGCATTCAGTGGATGTTCACTATCTGTATGCCAGGCCCTGAACCAGGCACCAAAGGCAGGAGGATCACTTGAGGTCAGGAGTTTGAGACCAGCCTGGGCAATGTAGCAAGACCCCATCTCTAAAAAAAAAAAAAATTTTTTTTTCAATTAGCCAGGCATGGTGGTGCACAGCTGTAGTCCCAGCTACTTGGGAGGGTGAGGTTGGGGGATCACCCAGGAGGTTGAGGCTGCAGTGAGCCATGGTCACACCACTGCATTCCAGCCTGGGAGACAGCAAGATCCTGTTTAAAAAAATAAAAATTAAAGGTACCGCTATAATCTGTAACCTGATGCACTCTGAAACGGTTTGGCTATGTCCCCACCCAAATCTCATCTTGTAGTTCCCATAATCCCCACGTGTCTTGGGAGGGAGTCAGTAGGAAGTAATCATATCATGGGGGTACCCTCCCCATGCTGCTCTTATGAAAGATCTAATGGCTGTTTTTTTTCTGTTTTGTTTTGTTTTGTTTTGTTTTTGAGACAGAGTGTTGCTGCGACACCCACGCTGGAGGGCAATGGCGTGATCTCAGCTCACTGCAACTTCTGCCTCCCTGGTTCAAGTGATTCTCCTGCCTTAGCCTCCCAAGTAGCTGAGATTACAGGCACCTGCCACCACGTCCAGCTAATTTTTGTATTTTTAGTAGAGATGGGGTGTCACCATGATGGCCAGGCTGGTCTCGAACTCTTGACCTCAAGTGATCTGCCCGCCTGGACCTCCCAAAGTGCTGGGATTACAGGCATGAATCACTGCACCTGGCCAGATCTAATGGTTTTATAAGCGTCTGGTATTTCCCTTGCTTGTACTTTTCCCTCCTGCTACCCTGTGAAGAAGGCACCTGCTTCCCCTTCACCTTCCATCATGATTGTAAGTTTCCTGAGGCCTCCCCAGCCATGCAGAACTGTGAGTCAATTAAACTTGTTTCCTTTATAAATTACCCAGCCCCGGTATTTTCTTATAGCAATGTGAGAATGGACTAATACACTCTTACCCTCAAACCTTGATGCAATTCTGCTATAATATAACTTCTAAAAACTTTGATATAATTTTACACATACTAAACTTCCACAAACTATGTATCAGCAATGGGCTTATACGCTGGTCCAGAAAAGTACAGTGGGTCTCCTGTCCTCAGGGCCCTCACCATGGGGAGACAGGTGCAGGCAGGACAACAACTTCCACCCTGCTGGAACGGAAATCCGAGCCCTGGATGCAGCAAGAGGGAAAGAAATTCAGGGTCTGGTGGCCTTTGGGCTGCAGTCCTTGACACTGTCTGCCCTGAAAAACCCCTAGCCCACTCTGCCATGTCATCATTTGAATACCTGGTGGGGGGCACTCGCATCTCAAAGGGTTCCTTGACAATCACCTTCCAGAACTCCGCCTCCTTAACATTCACCTCCCAGAACTCTGTCTCCTTGACCTTCACCTCCCAGAACTCTGCCTCCTTGACCTTCGCCTCCCAGAACTCCGCCTCCTTGACATTCAACTCCCAGAACTCCGCCTCCTTAATATTCATCTCCCAGAACTCTGCCTCCTTGATGTTCGCCTTCCAGAACTCCGCCTCCTTGACCTTCACCTCCCAGAATTCCACCTCCTTGACCTTCGCCTCCCAGAACTCCACCTCCTTGACCTTCACTTCCCAGAACTCCACCTCCTTGACCTTCACTTCCCAGAACTCCACCTCCTTGACATTCACCTCTGAGAACTCCGCCTCCTTGACCTTCGCCTCCCAGAACTCCGCCTCCTTGACCTTAACCTCCCAGAACTCTGCCTCCTTGACATTCACCTCCGAGAACTCCACCTCCTTGATAATCACCTCCCAGAACTCTGCCTCCTTGACCTTCACTTCTGAGAACTCCGCCTCCTTGACCTTCACCTCCCAGAACTCCGCCTCCTTGACCTTCACCTGTCAGAACTCCGCGTCCTTAACATTCACCTCCTAGAACTCTGCCTCCTTGACAATCACCTCCCAGAACTCCATGTCCTTGACCTTCACTTCCCAGAACTCCGCCTCCTTGACCTTCACCTCCCAGAACTCCACCTCCTTGACCTTCACCTCCCAGAACTCCGCCTCCCTGACATTCACCTCCCA
>NW_012103031.1:2781413-2782339 GCF_000951045.1 Mandrillus leucophaeus | reverse complement strand
ACTCCTCCTCCTTGACATTCGCCTCCCAGAACTCCACCTCCTTGACATTCGCCTCCCAGAACTCTGCCTCCTTGACCTTCACCTCCCAGAACTCCACCTCCTTAATATTCATCTCCCAGAACTCCGCCTCTTTGACATTCATCTTCCAGAACTCTGCCTCCTTGGTGCACTGTGTCAGAAACATCTTCAGGAGTGGGGAGGACAGAGACCAAGGAGTGAAGGAGCAGACACTCTCCCTCTCTCCCAGCAACAATGTCCCGACCCCTGCATCTCTCCTGGAGGCTGCCCCCACCTTCCCACCCTAAACCAGGGCCCAGTGCTGGGCCTGGTCAGATCATGAATGTACCTATTGTCTCTGTCTTCCTGTCTGCCTGCAGTTGAAGACTGTGATGATTTGAAGAGCTTCAATTTGTTGACTGCCACCCTTGCACTAGCTAAAAGGATTTGCAATCTCTCTCTCTTTTTTTCTCTCATCCTTTCTCTGCCTCTCTCTCCGTCTCTCCTCTCTCTCTTTTTCCCTCTCTTCCCGCTTTCTTTTCCTTTATTGGGAGTCAGATTTATTGGAGCATAATTTACATACCATAAAATTCACTCCTCAAGGCTGGGCACAGTGGCTCATGCCTGAAATCCCAGCAATTTGGGAGGCTGAGGTAGGAGGATTGCTTGAGCCCAGGAGTTGAAGACCAGCCTGGACAACATAGTGAGACCCCATCTTTGTAAAAATAATTTTAAAAATTAGCTGGGTATGTGGCATGTGTCTGTGATCCCAGCTACTTGGGAGGCTGAGGCAGGAGGATAGCTTGAGCCCAGGAGGTTGAGGCTGCAATGAGCTATGACTGTGCCATTGCACTCCAGCCTGGATGACAGAGTGAGATCCTGTCACTTAAAAAATATAAAAAAAGAAAAAGAAAAATGAAAAAATTTTT
>NW_012103031.1:2775527-2780773 GCF_000951045.1 Mandrillus leucophaeus | reverse complement strand
TCTTTTTCCGCTCCTTCTTCCCTTCCTTCTTCCCTCCCTCCTTCCTTTCTCTCCTTCCCTCCCCTCTCCCTCCCCTCCTTCCTTCCTTTTTTCTTCCCTCGTTCTTTCCTTTCTCCTTTAGCAGCCAATTTATTTCTGCAAATAAACAAGAAGGAAAGCAAACCAATTTTTTTAAGGAAACAAATTTTGTGTGCTTCCTGATGAATGCTGGTCTACTTAGCTCAAGGGAAGAATTTGAGAGCAGAAATTTCTTTGCTTTTCCTGGCCAGAACTCACGCTGAGATGGAGGAAGGTTATATTACTATTCTGAAGGAGCCGAGAATTTATGTGAATGAAGAATGGATCCCCACTTGAGCAGGAATGGGGTCTTATGGCAGGAACGGAGTGGTGGGGTCACCACGAGCCTCGATACACTAGGCTCCAAATTAATAGCTTAGCTCCTAGTTCCTTGCAAACTCAAGATCTTGGCCATGTTTCCTTGGCTGTGAGTTAATAATTGCAACCTGTGTTCCAAGAAAGGCTTCAATCTGCTTTAAATGAGCAACAGAAAAAAAGCCAGTTTCCAAATATGTGCAACGTGAGACACATTCGGTAAAGTTCTCATCAGAAACTCATCAGCAACAAAAGGGAGAGGGTGGCTCGGGCCGCCCCGTGGCTGGGCTGCAAGGTGGATTGAGTCAAGACATTTGCCAATAAAGCATCAGCATTTCCAGCTGTGTCCCTCACATGCCATGAGGCCACCTCTTAGTGCAGATGGCCTCAGCCCTTTCTAGGAAGAGCTGGATGGTGCAGAGGTGCAGAGCTGGGAAGAATGGGGCATAGGAGTGGGGTGGATCCTGCATGTCGGAGCCCCCAAATCTCCCCTCTATTCTCATATCCTAACCCTAATATCCTTCCTTAAGGGGATAATTCCCCGAAGCTGCCTGACTTTTCTTTTTTTCCCTGACACCAAACATGCGGTGTCTTCTCTGACACCAGTCAATGCTTCAATCCTCCCACACCAAATGGGTTTCCTACGATTCAATCCTAGCCTGACACTAACTTCTGGAGTTATCACAGATGGCCGTTTTCTCCCTGTGTCCTCGCATGGCTGTCCCTCGGCATGTTTCTGTGTCCTAATCTCGTCTTCCTACAAGGACGTTAGTCAGGTGGGATTGCGGCCCACCCTAAAGACCTTATTTGGATGTAATTCTTTTTCATTTTATTTTATTTATTTATTTATTTATTTGAGATACAGTTTTCAGTGTCGCCCAGGCTGGAGTGCAGTGGCGCAATCTTGGCTCACGGCAACCTCCACCTCCCAGATTCAAGCAGTTCTCGTGCCTCAGCCTCCCGAATAGCTGCGATTACAGGTGTGCACCACCATGCCCAGCTAGTTTTTGTATTTTGGGTAGAGATGGGGTTTCGTCATGTTGCCTAGGCTGGTCTCGAACTCCTGGGCTCAAGCAATTCTCCCGCCCTGGCCTCTGAAGTACGGGGATTACAGGCATGAGCCACCACACCTGGCCTTAATTACCTTTTCAAAGGCCCAATTTCCAAATAAGGTTACATTCTGAGGTGCCAGGGATTAGGATTTCAACATGTGAATTTGCAGCAGACACCGTTCAGCCCATAACACCAAACAAGGTGTTATTCCTCGCTTGCAGGAGAAAGAGACAGAGGAAGGGAGATGAAGGTCACCAAAGGGGAAAATGGGACAAACAGGATGGAGGAAGATACAGCAGAGGAACGAGGCAGCAGGACAGGTTCATGGGGTCAGGCTTCCGGGGATGGGGGGTGGACTTCCTGGAGGAGGTGGTCGCTGGGTCAGGCTCTGTGGGAAGCAGCATCGTGTTATGTCTAACAGGAGCATTGACACTGGAGTCAGGATGAGATCAATACAGGTCCCAGTACTTAGATGCTCAGCTGGGCAAGTTACTTAACCTTGGTTCCCTCCTCTATGAAACAGGGCTTCTCATACATCTGTGGAGTCATTAAAAGCAATAAATACACCGGGCACAGTGGTTGACGTCTGGAATCCCAGCACTGAGGTGGGAGGATCGTCTGAGGTTAGGAGTTCAAGACCAGCCTGGGCAGCATAGCAAGACCCCATCTCTAAAAAAAAACTTTAAAAGGGCTGGGCATAGTGGCTCACACCTGTAATCCCAGCACTTTGGGAGGTAGAGGCAAGTGGATCACTTGAGGTCAAGAGTTTGAGACCAGCCTGACCAACATGGTGAAACCCCATTTCTACTAAAAATACAAAATTAGCCAGGCATGGTGGCACATGCCTGTAATCCCAGCTACTCGGGAGGCTGAGGCATAAACCCAGGAGGCAGAGGTTGCAGTGAGCCTAGATTACGTCACTGTACTCCAGCCTGGGCAACGAGAGTGAAACTCTGTCCCCAAAAAAAAAAAAGAAAAGAAAAGAAAAGAAAAAAATTAGCTGGGCATGGTAGTGCTTCTGTAGTTCAGCTACTCAAGATTCTGAGGTAGGACGATCGCTTGAGCCTGGAAGGTCGAGGCTGCCATGAGCTGAGATCGCACTTTCCATGACAGTGAGCTTTGATAACAACTATTATGGTGCTTAGTGAGCAGGGCTCCCGGGACCAGCTGGAGGGGCGGGAGTGAGTGATTTGGTTGTCCAGGGCAAGGACATGAGCTGGAGGGGCCTGAGCAGGGTGTGGCTGGGCACCCACTGTGAGAGAGGAGGAGGAGGGAGCACAGGGTTGAGTAGAGGCTGGGAGAGCCGGCCAGACCAGGAGCCCCAGGCTCCACCTATGCCAGAGAGACCCCCCTTCTGCCTGTTCCTGCCCAAAGCAGGGTGTGTGTGTGTGTGTGTGTGTGTGTGTGTGTGTGTGTGTGTCAGTTTGACCATGCGCCAGGGGAGGCGTGCCACAGGTTGGAAGCTGCTGGAAGTTGGAACTGAGAAAGCAACATCATGAGATGCAGGGTGAGGGAATTTAGTCAATTTGGCTGCCATCAGAGGCAACCAGTATGGGCCAGGGGTCCCCACATTATAGCTGACCCCAAGAAAGGGCAAATAAGAGCCCTACTCTCCTGGAAGGTGAGCCTGGTCCAGGTCCAGGGACTCATGGTGTCACAGTTATCCCCTCCCAAGACCTCCCCTGGGCAGGCCCACAGCCATCTCATCAAAGGCCTGGATATAGGTATCCCACTTCCTCAGTAATAATCCAGGATGGGGGCCGGGCATGGTGGCCCAAGCCTGTAATCTCAGCACTTTGGGAGGCCGAGACAGGTGAATCACTTGAGGTCAGGAGTTCAAGACCAGCGTGGCCAACATGGTGAAATCCCATCTCGACTAACAAAACAAGAAAGAAAAATTAGCTAGACACAGTGGTGTGTACCTGTAATCCCAGCTACTTGGGAGACTGAGGCTGGAGAACCGCTTGAACCCAGGAAGCAGAGGTTGCAGTGAGCCAAGATCACACCACTGCACTCCAGCCTGGGCAACAGAGCAAGACTCCATCTCAAATAATAAGAATAATAATAATGCAGATGGGGGCCTCTGAGCTCCAACATGGACCCCAACAGGTGCAGAAGGACCTACAACTGTACTGCCACCCTGTTGGAGAAGCAGGTAAACTCGGCCCAGGTAGCTGTTAAGGAGCCATCACCCGAGGCTGCTCCAAGCCCCCCAACTATCCAGGCTCCTGGGGAGCCAGAGCCTGAAGATACCATGACTCATTAGCTTTTATTTTTAGTTTTATGCCACAGAAGATGTGCAGTAATGAGACCAGCTTAAATGTCTTGCTATAAAAAGGATGATGGGTGGGGGGTGGTGGGAAGAGAGAGAAAGTCATACAGACATGGATGGACAAGAGATCAAGAAGAAGAAAAGAAGAAATATGCCAAAATGTTAGCAAGGGTTTTCTCTAAGTGGCAAGATTGGGAGGAATATTCAAGTATTTCTATAAATGATATATATTATTTTTATAATCAGAAAAATTCATGTTAAATAAATACATAAGGCATGAGAGGGCCTGAGAAAACTCTCTTGAGTCAATGCTATGCAGATTTTCTACCCAGTTACCAGCCTTGCTGTAAAGGACACCACTTCTTTTCCAGGGATTTCAAAGAAGGTTCTAGAACAATCATGGACCACACCCACCCACCCCTGAAACTAAAACAATATGATAGCTGGCTTCCAAGATGGTACCAAGTCTTTCTGGCTTCCTGGTATTCATACTCTGGAATTCCCTCTCTCCATGAATAGGGCTGACCTGTGTGGTCAGGGTATGTTTTGGAAATGATGGAGCATCACTTCTGAGGACCAGTCAGAAAGGACATTGGAGTTCTACCTTGTGTGCTCTTAGATCTCCCACTCTGGGCAAAGACAGCCACCATGTCATAAGGACACTCAAGCAGCCTTGTGGAGAGGCCCATGCTGAGAACTGGGGCCTCCACTAACAGCAGTACCAGCACCAGCCACATGAGGGAGCCATCTTGGGAGTGGCACTTCCAGCCCCATTTGAGCCTTCAGATGATGACAGGCTTGACTAACCACATGACTGCAACCTTATGGAAGGTTCCAAAGCCAGAACTACCCAACTAAGCCACTCCCAAATGCCAGACCCACAAAAACTAGGAGGTAATGAAGGTTTTTGGCCTTTTAAGCCACTAAGTTTAAGATAACTTTTTACATGGCATTAGATAACAAATACAAATGCTGATTTTAATTGGAAAGTCTTGGGTCACAAAACTCAGCCCCATAGCCAGGTTTGGGGTCATCCTACCCAACCCCAAGCCTGGAAGGGAGAAAAGAAATGGACTGTTATGTAGATGGAGCCAAAGGGGCCAAGACTGAAGGAGATAGGAGTGAATTTGTGCACATGCAGAGTTGGGTTTTGTCTTTATTTAAAATATTAATACTTTTTCCCTTGTGGGTTTTTTTTATTTTTGCATATTGCATTAAAATATTATTTATTTATTTATTTACTTTGAGATGGAGTCTCACTCTGTTGCCCAGGTTGGAGTGCAATGGCACAATCTTGGCTCACTGCAGCCTCTGCCTCCTGGGTTCAAGCAATTCTCCTGCCTCAGCCTCCCAAATAGCTGGTATTACAGGCAGCCACCATCATGCCCAGCTAATTTTTGTATTTTTAGTAGAGACGGGGTTTCATCACTTTGGCCAGGCTGGTCTCGAATTCCTGACCTCAGGTAATCCACCTGGCTCGGCTTCCCAAGTGCTGGAATTACAGGCATGAACCACCATGCCCTGCTGCAGTAAAATATTATTTATCCTG
>NW_012103031.1:2769431-2770500 GCF_000951045.1 Mandrillus leucophaeus | reverse complement strand
GGGAGGGGAGGGGAGGGGAGAGGAGGGGAGGGATATATTAATTTATACTTTTCTTCTGTAGTTGTTGGACATAAGAAGAGAAAGAAATGTATGATTTCCAAAGAGTTGTGGGTCCTTATTTGCTGGAATGGAACCTACACCTGAAAACCACAGTGGGCAGGGCTACTGTGGTCTGCTAGAGCTCACAAAAGTAAACCAAAGTCATTTTCCACATTCTCTGCAAACAGTGTGCTCAGGAGTCCACGCCAGCCATGACAGTGGTGTTGTTTCTGTGGCCTAAGGAGGTGGCACGTGGGATCACCCCTGAGTCACCACCCAGAGACGCGAAGTTCCTCACTCATGTCCCGGTGTGTCAGCTCCAGGGTCCTGTCCTCCCTGCTCCCCTGCCCCACCGAGACCCTTGCCAACAGAGCCCCACTCTGGGCTTCAGCCTCCCGCTCCGTGAGCTTTCTCAACTCATCTCTTCCATGTGGGATTGGGGAGGTTGAGTCACTCTGAAGGAGCTTGACAAAACAGCTCACGAAAGTGTTTTTTATTTTAATAATAATCAGCACCAGATGCTTCCCCAGTGAGACTCCTTGCTTGAGTTGTGATAAACACAGCAACTGGAAAGTCACTTTATTAAACCATAAACGCTCTCTACAAATCACAGCTAAATTAGCTTGTGGCAGGAGCTGCGCGGGAGCCCAGCCTGGTGCTTTAACTCCGCCAGGGAGGGAAAAGGTGACATCCTTTGAACACTTTCTCATTAGGCTTTTAAAAATCCCCAGGCTGGGCGTGGTGGCTCATGTCTGTAATCCCAGCACTTTGGGAGGCCAAGGCAGGTGGATCACTTGAGGCTGGGAGTTTGAGACCAGCCTGAGCAACATAGGAAGACCCCGTGTCTACAAAAATACAAAAATTAGCCAGGTGTGGTGGTGTGTGCCTGTAGTCCCAGCTACTCAGGAGGCTGTGGTGGTAGGATTGCTTGAGCCCGAGAGATCAAGGCTACAGTGAGCTATGATTGCATCACTGCACTCCAGCCTCCAGCCTGGGCGATAGAGCAAGATTCTTTCTCTAAAACAAAAAA
>NW_012103031.1:2758060-2759878 GCF_000951045.1 Mandrillus leucophaeus | reverse complement strand
CATCATGCCCAGCTAATTTTTGTATTTTTAGTAGAGACGGGGTTTCATCACTTTGGCCAGGCTGGTCTCGAATTCCTGACCTCAGGTAATCCACCTGGCTCGGCTTCCCAAGTGCTGGAATTACAGGCATGAACCACCATGCCCTGCTGCAGTAAAATATTATTTATCCTGACTGCTGAGTTTTTGACACCCTTTGAAGTGTGAATCCGAGGTGAGTGCCTCACTTCTCTTACCCTAGTCCTGGCCCTCCTCTGTGGTAAGGTCCCATCCCACCACAGGCCTACATGATTCTCCTCTGCCTTTGTCCATGGGGGTGGGGAAAGTGGGGGTCTCCTTTTCTGCTCACCTTGATCATGTTTGTCTGCTGACACTTCACGCCCTGCTTCTCTGGTTTCCATGTTTGATTGTGAGAAGCTCTGTGCTCAAATACAATAGCCACTGGCCACGTGTGGATACCGAGCACTTGAAAAGTGGCCAGCCCAAACTGAGATGTAAGTGTAAAACGCATGCCAGGTTTTGAAGACTTACTGCAAGAAAAAGAACGTGAAAGGTCTCAATCATAATTTTTTGGTTTTGGGTGTTTTTTTTGAGATGGATCTCCCTCTATCATTTAGGCTGGAGTGCAGTGGCACAATCATGGCTCACTGGAGTCTCGAACTCCTGGCCTCAAGCGATCCTCCTGCCTCAGCCTCCCGAGTAGCTGGGAATACAGGCCTGTGCTACCACACCGTGTTAATTTTTTTTTTTAGACATGGGGGTCTCACTCTGTTGCCCAGCTGCTCTTGAACACCTGGGATCCAGCAATTCTTCTGCCTTGGGCTCCCAAAGTACTGGGGTTACCAGCGTGAGCCACTATGCCCTGCCTCGGTTGTAGTTTTTTATACTGATTCCATATAAAATAGTCTCTTTTAGACGTATTCTAGATAAAGGGATCATACATTTATTACATGTTAGATATATTCTACCTTTGTACAATGTGGCCACATTCTATTTTTATTTATTTTATTTTATTTTCAACAATAATTTTGGGGTCTTCAGGGACCTGGAAAACTTGCTGTCTTCAACATTTAGTATTATTTTTCAAGTCCTTTCTCTTTTTTATTGAGACGGAGTCTCACTCTGTTGCCAGGCTGGAGGGCAGTGGTGCAATCTCAGCTCACTGCAACCTCCACCTCCGGGTTCAAGTGATTCTCTTGCCTTATCCTCCTGAGTATCTGGGACTACAGGCACGTGCCATTATACCAGCTAATTTTTGTATTTTTAGTAGAGACAGAGTTTCACCATGTTGGCCAGGATGGTCTCAATGTCTTGTCCTCGTGATCTGCCAGCCTCGGCCTCCCAAAGTGCTGGGATTATAGGCGTGAGCCACCGCGCCTGCCCTTTCAAGTATTTTTCTAACTTAGATCTTGGGAAAATATTCTTCGGGCCTGAGCATTTTGGGCATCCTCCAGTAAGTCTTGGGTCCAAGTTAGTGTCTTCATCTCTAAGAATACCTTTGGCCAGGCACAGTGGCTCACACCTGTAATCCCAGACTTTGGGACGCTAAAGTGGGAGGATCACTTGAGGCAAGGAGTTTGAGACCAGCCTGGGCAACACAGTGAGATCTATCTCTACCAAAAACAAAACAAAACAAAAAATTAGGTGGGCATGATGGCACACAGCTGTAGTCCCAGCTCTTTGGGAGGCTGAGGTGGGAGGATTGCTTAAGCTCTGGGAGGCTGAGGCTGTAGTAAGCTATGATTGCACCACTACACTCCAGCCTAGGTGAAAGACGGAGACCCTATCTTAGGAAGGGAGGGGAGGGGAGGAGAGGGGAGG
>NW_012103031.1:2755365-2756163 GCF_000951045.1 Mandrillus leucophaeus | reverse complement strand
ACACTTTAAAGAGGCAGAAAGAAAGAATAGAAAGAGAAGGGTAAGTGGTGATAGCTACAAGTCTGACATTTAATTTTAAAATCTAGCGAACCACCCTACGCTCAGTTTATCTTTTTATGTTTGTTTTTATTTTTATTTTTTTGAGACAGGGTCTCCCTCTGTCACCCAGGCTGGAGTGCAGTGGCACGATCACAGCTCACTGCAGCCTCGACCTCCTGGGCTCAAGCGATGATCCCATCCCAGCCCCCGGAGTAGCTGGGAACACAGGCATTCACCACCACGTTTGTCTAACTTATTTTGATATTTCGTAGAGACAGGGTCTTACTACGTTGCCCAGGCTGGTCACAAACTCTCTTGGACTCCAGCAATCCTGCTGCCCCAGCCTCCCAAGTGCTGGGATTGCAGGCGTGAGCCACTGCACCCAGTCACTCAACTCCTCTTAAAGGCTATGTGTTCCGCGAGGTTGAATTCACACCTTCCTGGGATGCGTGGAACATCTTCCCCAGCTGGGGAAGGTAATTTTACCTGGAGAGGAGGAGTCCATGGCCTCACAGTGGGTCCAGTGGAAGAATCATTTGATGGACACTTGTGATTCTCAATGCCCAGCCGCCAGCCCTGTGCCTGCTCGACACGGGCACTCAGAAAATGTTTGCCACCTGAGGTCAGGAGTTCGAGACCAGCCTGGCCAACATGGCGAAACCCTGTCTCTACTAAAAACACAAAAATTAGCCAGGCATGGTGGTGCATGCCTGTACTCTTAGCTACTCAGAAGGCTGAGGCAGGAGAATTGCTTGAACC
>NW_012103031.1:2747981-2750764 GCF_000951045.1 Mandrillus leucophaeus | reverse complement strand
CTGTGCTGCCCAGTCTGATCCTCCCACCTTGGCCTCTTGAGCAACATGATTGCAGCATCTTTGGTGTCTGGACACTTGGACACTGGGGGGGCAGGGATAGAGAAGGCACCAGGACCCTCTTCCAAAGGCTCAAGTGCCAGTTCCATCTGGCCTGGCCTCCTCCTGCTTTGTGCCTGGAAGTCTATGTCTGCCTTCCCCAGTTCTCCTTAGGAAAGTGGGTTTTTTGTTTGTTTGTTTTGTTTTGTTTTGTTTTGTTTGAGACAGAGTCTTGCTTTGTCGCCCAGGCTGGAGTGCAGTAGCGCAATCTTGGCTCACTGCAAACTCCGCCTCCCGGGTTCACGCCATTCTCCTGCCTCAGCCTCCCAAGTAGCTGGGACTACAGGTTCCCACCACCACGCCCAGCTAATTTTTTAATATTTTAAGTAGAGACAGGGTTTCACTGTGTTAGCCAGGATGGTCTCAATTTCCTGAACTCTTGCTCCACCCGCCACGGCCTTCCAAAGTGCTGGGATTACAGGCTTGAGCCACCGCGCCCAGCCGAGGGAGTGGTTCTTAACCTGGGCTGCACACTGGACTTACTTGCAAGCTTTAAAAAAGCACTGATGCAGAGGCCGGGCACAGTGGCACACACCAGTAATCCCAGCTTTGGGAGACCGAGGCAGGTGGATCACCTGAGGTCAGGAGTTCGAGACCAGCCTGGCCAACACAGCAAACCCGGTCTTTACTAAAAATACAAAAATGTGCTGGGCGTGGTGGTGGGCGCCTATATTCCCAGCTACTTGGGAGGCTTAGGCAGGAGAATCACTTGAATCCGGGTGGTAGAGGTTGCAGTGAGCTGAGATGGCGCCACTGCACTCCAGCCTGGGCAACAGAGTGAACTCCATCTCAAAAAAAACAAACAAACAGGCAAAAAATAAACACTGATGCATGGGCCCCACCCTGAAGAGTCTGTGATTGAAATGCACAGCCGGGATTGGGAACAGCTGCCCTGGGGAGAGATGGGTACATCTGGGAAGAATATGGCAGCTTCCGGATCCCCAGGAAACACCCACCACCTTGGTGCTGGAGGCAGATAGGGACGAAAAGGAGGGTGTGCGCTGGTCTGGTCTTCAGTTCCGGAATCTGGGCATCACCCCAGCCATGGGCGGAACGTTTTGAGATGACAGGTGTCACCTCCAGGTTCCGATCAAGTAGCTAGGGTGGGCCTGGGAGGTGGAGGTTTTGTTCAGATCAATACACCAGCTGCAGAGCATCCGGGCTCTTGAGATTCAGGAGTTGGGCCGAGTTTAGGCGGAAAGAGGCGGCTCTCTCCAGCTCTTCCTTCAGCTGTGTCCTCTTTAACCATGAAGGCCCGTGAGTGTGTATCCCTGCTATTTAGGATTAAAAGGGCCTAATCGGCTGCAGGCGGTCACAACCCTCTATTCATAGGAGAAGGGTCTCCAGGAAGCTGTTGAGGGATGAATTCTGCTTCTCGGAGCCAGGGCTGGCATTGCTGGGACTTGCAGCTGCCCCACCAAGGGGCTGTCTGTCATTTCAGATCTGCTGGAGTCACCCCACATGAAATGTGTTTGGATATTCTGAGTCCTGCTACGCAGCAGGTACTAAGCTGAGCCCGGGAGACAACGCTGAGGGACCTTGGTCCAAGGTGGGTGTCCAGCCAGGAGTGAACCACGTCAATGCTACAGGAGGGATGGACACCAAGGAAGAGAAAGAGTGGGGTAAGTGGTGATAACTAAAAGTCTGACACTTTTTTTTTTGAGATGGAGTCTCGCTCTGTCACCCAGGCTGGAGTGAGATTGCAACCTCTGCCTCCCGGGTTCAAGTGATTCTTGTGCTTCAGCCTCTCGAGTACCTGGGATTACAGGTGTGAGCCACCACGCCTTGCTAATTTTTGTATTTTTAGTAGAGACGGGGTTTCACCTTGTTGACCAGGCTGGTCTCAAACTCCCGACCTCAAGTGACCCACTCACCTTGGCCTCCCAAAGTGCTGGGGTTTACAGACAGGAGCCTCCATGCCCTGCCACTCAGCTCCTCTTAAAATCTATGTGTTCCGTGAGGTTTAATTCACACCTTCCTGGGATGTCAGGAATATCTTCCCCAGGTGACCTGCAAATAATTTTACCTGGAAAAGAGGAGCTCATGGCCTCACAGTGAGTCCAGTGGGAGAATCATGTGACAGGCACCCACGTGGATGGGAGAGAGCCTGGGAGTCGGCTCCTGAAAGAGGAAAGGTTTCGCAGCTGGACACAGATGTCACACTGCTGGGGCAGAGTGAATACAGCAAAGCAAACAGCCCTCAACCCACTGAGACAGAAAAGAGCAGGATTTTATGTTCGGGGTGGGGTGACCGAGGCAGGCAGGATCCTGCTTGCAGGGACCTTGCGGGCAGGCTGAAGACATGGGACTTTATCCCAAGAGCAGCAGGGAGTCTTTGAAGGGCTTGAGTAGAGGAGTGACAAGAACAGGTTGGCATTTCAGAGACGTGGCTGGCAGGCGGTCATCCTGCGACCCCTGGGCAGTGGCTAAAATGCAGGTTCTGAGGTCCAAAGGTCAGGCTCAGATTCTGCTTCGGCAGCTCCCTGGAGGTGCGCCTTGAACAAGTTCCTGCCTTCTTCCAGTTCCCTAAAATGCGGATGAGGATGGCTCCTGCCACGTGTAGTGGGGCGAGCACTAAGCCTGATAATACATAAAACATGTGGCACAGCGCCTAGCACGTGTTGAGCTCCCAGTAACTCCCCCTTCAGCTCCTGGTACAGTCCCTAACATACCCTGGTGCTCAGAAT
>NW_012103031.1:2744519-2745522 GCF_000951045.1 Mandrillus leucophaeus | reverse complement strand
TGAGCCACCATGCCCGGCCTAATTTTGTATTTTTAGTGGAGATAGGGTTTTGCTATGTTGGCCAGACTAGTCTCGAACTCCTGACCTCAGGTGATCCACCTGCCTCGGCCTCCCAAACTTCTGGGATGACAGGTGTGAATCACCACGCCCGGCCTTCCATGTTATTTTAATGACCACAGAACTGTGGAAAGCTGGAGGAGGCTCAGATGCAATAAAAGGGAATTGTCCACGTGTCCTTGTCAGGAGTCCAAGCCATGCAGGAAAGAGAAAACAGGACGTCCTTCCCTCCCCAAAACCATTTCCTTAATAATGACCCTGAAAAGGCGAATCAGCTGCAGGGATCATCCTGAGGGCTTCATGAATTCTAATCGCTCTTGGCAATACAGTGACACACTCTACCATGAGGGCGTCTTCAGGTCTAAAACTACATTTTGGGTCTAGAAACACTCCTTTCATAAATATTTTAAAAGGAAGAATTAAAGGAGTTCAGGAGAACAATGGCGGAGGTGGAGAAGCTCTGTTCTCACCGGTGGCGGTTCACAGTGCATTTTTGTCAGCCGTCTGCCATGGAAGAGTGGAGAGGTTCCTAGTTCCAGCTCAGAAAAAGGAGAGGAAAGGAATATGAGCTAATAATGAGATGCCTAATAATGAGTTGTCCCCTCTTATACGGGGAAAGAACTCTCATTTGTTCCAAGAGGAGGCTTTCTCACCTGAGCCAGGCTCACACCCTCTCCACTGCGCCCCCTGGTGGTGTGGGCTTGTATCCAGCGTTAGCCGAACTGCAAGACCTCAACTATATACGTTCAGGGGTTTCTCAAAACCACTCTCAGGTTTTTGGTGTGTTTTTTTGTTTTTTGTTTTTTGTTTCTTTTGTTTTGTTTTGTTTTGTTTTGTTTTTGACAAGGTCTCGCTCTGTTGCCCGGGCCAGAGTGCAGTGGCACAATCACAGCTCACTGCAGCCTCAACCTCCCAGACCCAAGCAATCCTCCTGCCTTAGCCTCTC
>NW_012103031.1:2741780-2743434 GCF_000951045.1 Mandrillus leucophaeus | reverse complement strand
CCTAAAGACCCCGTTTCTAAACAAAGTCACCTTCTGAGGTCCTGGGGTTTAGAATTTCAACATATGAATCTGGGTATGAGAGACAGTTGATCCCAGGACATAGCAGTGTGCAGGCCTGGATCACAGCCTCCCCTGCCAGGGGCTGGGGCCTTTCTACCATGGAAGTGTCTCCCCTGCAAGGCCCCTGTCTCCCTTCAAAGTGGTTCTAGTTTGAGTCTGGAGAGGTAGCCTCCCCACTGGACCCTGAGGCAGGGGCTTTGACCCAGGACATTGCTACAGATGGTGCCTCTAATACCTTCTCTGCAGCCCTCCCCTCCGAGCCTCTCCTCAACCAAACGTCTCCTGTAATCAGGGGCCCCATCTGCTGCCAGCTGGGATGGGGACAGTGTCTGTGATCATCTGACCTGCTGGGACGAGGGGGCCGTTACGTGGGGACACATTAGCAGAGCAGGAGGGTCACCAGGGTGGCCAGCCTGTGGCTCTTACAATCCAGCCAGAAATCAATTCCTTGCTCTCAGCAATACAGTTCTTCTCTTTAGGCAGAGCCTTTTCTGAAGGTGACTCAGAAGGTTCCACACCCTGTGGGCACATCCCCTGGGTCTTTTCCAACCTTGTTGTTTCTCATTATGCAAAGTGGAGAGTGTGCAGGCAACTCTCATGTCTGCGGACAACAGCTTGGAAGAGCCAGGAATTGCACATCTGTTCAGCATTCAAACCTGAAGAGCATCGAGTTGTGTTCCTCCCACGCCCCGCATCCATTTATCTCTTGACAAATTGTGGGCTCCTATCTAAATTAAAGAAAGGTGCACCAGACTACTCATTCTCCATCAAAGGCAAACGTGCACACCTCGTGCCTTTGAAGCCAGGTTTCCTGGCTGCATCTGAAGGGCTCCTTCAAGGTTGTGGGTCCTGAGGACTTACTGTGAGAAAGGGAGCAAGCCACACAGCCTGTCCCCAAGTCTGGTGGGGTTAACGCTACCCTGTGGTATAAAGATGAGGCTGAAAGACAATCTCAGAGAAAGAAAAAACAAACAAACTAGCAACTGCCTATACTAGGTCAAGGGCAGATGTGGGCCCGAGGGGACCTGCGCAGCAGCTGTTCTGTATTTGGGTTAGAGTGGGTGGGTAGAGGGTGAACAATGAGAGAGCAATGCCACTCAGGGAGCTTAGAGTTACTACCATCATCACTGCAATTTATTGCAGGTTTGTACCAGGTTGAGCACTCTCTCATCTCCTTCACTTTGCACAACCTCCCTGCAAGGTACATATTAATACTGCCTGGCAGATGAGGAAACAGAGAAGTTAAGTGATTTGCCTAAGGCCAAGGTCAAATCTCAAGGTCAGTGTTGCAACTCACACTCAGTCTGGCCAATCCCCAGCCTATGTTGCATGTAACTGATGTGTTCATGGTGTCCCACCTGGATGGAGTGAAACCCTGCTGCAAAAAAAAAAAAAAGAGAGAGAGAAAGAGGGAGGAAAGGAAGGAGAGAGGGGGAAGGAGTGAAGGAAGGAAGGAGAGGGAGGGAGGGAGAGAGGAAGGGAAGGAGAGAAGGAAGGAAGAGAGAGAGGGAAGTAGAGGGATGGAGGGAGAGAAAGAGGAAAAAGAGAAGAAAGGAGAGAGAGGAGAAAGAGGGAGAGGCAGGGAGAGAGAGAG
>NW_012103031.1:2735543-2737765 GCF_000951045.1 Mandrillus leucophaeus | reverse complement strand
CAAGCGATTCTCCTGTCTCAGCCTCCCGAGTAGCTGGGATTACAGGTGCCTACCACCATGCCTGACTAATTTTTTTGTATTCTTAGTAGAGACAGGGTTTCACTCGTTGGCCAGGCTGGTCTTGAACTCCTGACCTCAGGTGATCCGCCCGCCTTGGCCTCCCGAAGTGTTGTGATTACAGGCGTGAGCCACTGTGCCCGGCTGTTTGGCAATTTCTTAAGAGCTAAGGGACATAAAACTTCTACTCAGAACACTGTGAAATATTATTGAGAGAAACCAGAGACCAAATAAGTGGAGATCCAATGTGTGTGGAGGGAAGTGGTGACGAGCAGGGCTGGGGCTGCTGATGAAAGCTGCATTCCAGGGCCCCCAGGGAGGATCCGGACAGAGTTCCCTCCTGGTTCAGCCACTCAGGATCCCTGCAGGCAACAGCCCAGGGCAGGCTCCAAGGAATGGCAGGGAAGAGACATCCAGGCCCAGACAAGGTGCCTCCCAGATGCAGCTGAGACTTGAGCTGTGCTTTCACATCCAGTCAGTTGCCAATTGTTCCCAGAGAAGCCGGATTCTGTTTAGGAGTTGACAGTGTGACAGAGATTAGGGGAAATGCTTAGCCAGTCGGGAGGGCTCTGAACCACCCCAAACCCAGAACTGCCCAGCACACAAGAGGGACCAGAAGGCCAGTGTGGTGGGAAGGTTCCTGGGAGCTCATTGTTGTTATATTTTGAAGGGAAGGTGAGGGTTAAAGAAAGAGAGAGCGTGGCAGCTCTACAGCAAATGCAGGCTTTATGTCCAGCATAAGACCTACAGAGGTGGGGCATCAGCTTAATGCCAGTGCCCACCATCATTTACAGGCTGGGGTACTTATAGGTATGGGCGGGAGGGGTCTGGGCAGTATGGCTTGCAGCCTGGGAAGATGTTGATAAGATGTTCCCATGATGAGGCAGTTTGACCCTTGTTCCCACAGAATGAGATAGTGATGGTCCTTGGACTTTTTCCCGACAGAATGTGATCAAGTCAGGCAGCTGGGCAGGCTGTTCCTCACCTCACCGCCCCATCCTCCGTGGGATGTTTCACTTTGATCAAAGTCTGCGAAATGGCAGGAGGTTTACAAAATGGTGCAGTTTGGGCCGGGTGGCGCAGTGGCTCACGCCTGTAATCCCAGCACTATGGGAGGCCGAGGCGAGCGGATCACCTGAGGTCAGGAGTTCGAGACCAGCCTGGCCAACACGGTGAAACCCCATCTCTACCAAAAATACAAAAACTTAGCCAGGCGTGGTGGCAGGTGCCTGTAATCCCAGCTCCTCAGGAGGCTGAGGCA
This sequence comes from Mandrillus leucophaeus, assembly GCF_000951045.1. NCBI lineage: Eukaryota > Metazoa > Chordata > Mammalia > Primates > Cercopithecidae > Mandrillus > Mandrillus leucophaeus. Next base: position 2,736,447 of record NW_012103031.1, on the reverse strand, counting down.
GGAGAATCGCTTGAACCCGGGAGGCAACGGTTGTAGTAAGCTGAGATCACACCACTGCACTCCAGCCTGGGTGACAAGAACGAAATTCTGTCTCAAAAAACAAACAAACAAACAAAAAAGGTGCAGTGTGGACTAACAATTCTCAAGGTGGGTTTTTCAGAAGGCCTGGTCACAGCTGCCATGCAGACCTAGGTGCCCCCAACATCTCCCCACCAGGCCAGAAGGTAAACCCAGGCCCCAGGTCAGTGTGGACACAGAACAGTCTGTGGCTGGAAGGAAGCAGTTCGAGAGGGTTTGATTGATTTAGTCTGATTCAACCAGCACCTGTCTGTAGACCCCGCTGGCCTAGCCCTGTCCTGTACCAGGCTCTGTTTTGCCCAGCTCCCCAGTCCTCCAACCTGCACCCCACATTGGGCCTGTGCTGGCATAGCTCCTGCCCCGAGGAGCTCCCTTTCCATGGAGCCCACCCAGCTCTTCCACTGGGTAGGGCTCGCCATGAACGTGAGCGGGTGGATTTTGTGAGGTTGAGCGGTGCATATGTAGACAGGCACACACTCCGGGCAGAACCTGGCTTCACATAGGCAGGGCCACTGCTGCCTCAACCACCCACAGTCACCTGAGGCATGAAGCAGTGGCCTCGTGCTGGAGGTCCCCCAGGAATATTCTCCCCCTGATGCAGGGCAGGTGAGCTCCAAAGTTGGGGCTTAGCCCTACCGTCCACAGCACCCAAGACAGCCAGGCACACTGCAAGGGCTAGACAGCTACTGAGTAAATGACTGACAACATTCTTGGCTAGGACTAGGAAAGAATTCAAGGGCAAAACAGTGGCGTTAGACAGCAACTTTTGTTGTTGTTGTTGTTTGGGTTTTTTATTTTTATTTTTTGAGATAGAGTCTCGCTCTGT
>NW_012103031.1:2732262-2733868 GCF_000951045.1 Mandrillus leucophaeus | reverse complement strand
GGAGAATCTCTGGAACCCAGGAGGCAGATGTTGCAGTGAGCTGAGATCATGCCATCGCACTCCAGCCTGGGCAACAAGAGCAAAACTCCATCTCACAAAAAAAAAAAAAAAAACTACAAAAATTAGCTGGTTGTGGGCAGGTGCCTGTAATCCCCGCTACTCAGGAGGCTGAAGCAGGAGAATCACTTGAACCCGGGAGGTAGATGTTGCAGTGAGCTAGGATCATGCCACTGCCCTCCAGCCTGGGTGACAGAGTAAGACCCAGTCAAAAAAAAATAAAAATAAGAAAAACCACAGGAGGCAGAATAATAAGAAACAAAGTGCAGGCTGGGTGCGGTGGCACACGTCTGTAATCCCAGCACTTTGGGAGGCAGAGGCGGGAGGATCACATGAGCCCAGAGGAGTGTGAGACCAGCCTGGGCAACAGAGTGAAACCCCATCTTTACTCAAAATACAAAAAGTAGCCCAGGGTGGTGGAGGACAACTATAATCCCAGCTACTCAAGAGACTGAGGCACAAGGATCTCTTGAACCAGGAGGCAGAGGTTGCAGTGAGCCGAGATTGCGCCCACTGTACTGCAGCCTGGACCAAACAGCAAAACTCCTCCACCTCAAAAAAGGAAGGAAGGAAGGGAGGGAGGGAGGGAGGGAGGGAAGGAAGGAAGGAAGGAAGGAAGGAAGGAAGGAAGGAAGGAAGGAAACTGCAAAAACTAGAAAACAGCAACAAACATGGCAGATATTAATCCAACTATAGAAATCATCACTTTAAAGGCAAATAATATAAATGTATCATTTAAAAAACAGAGATTGTCAGAGTGGATAAAAAGAAAAAACAAGACCCCACAATATGTTATTTATAATGCGCCCACTTTAAATATAGAAACTCTGCTTGGTTAAAAGTAAAGGAACATACCTAGATCTGACACCTAAAGCACAAAATAACCAAAGAAAAAAACAGACAAATTGGACCTCATCAAAATGTGAAACTTCTGTGTTTCAAAGGATACCATCAAGAAACTGAAAAGACGACCTAAAAATGGGGGAAATGTTTGCAAATCATATATCTAGATAAACATCTAGAATTCAGAATACAAGAACTCTTACAACTCAACCTAAAGAAGACAGCTAACCCAATTTTTTAAATGGCAGGAGATTCGGATGGATATTCCTCCAAAGAAGGTATACACATAGTCAAGAAGCCCATGGAAAGATACTCACCATGTTTAGTCATTAGACTATTAGAGATACTTACCAACAAGACAACGCTTCGTACCCACTAGGATAGGTAATGAAAAAGATGAATGTTAACAGGGGTTGATGGCCAGGTGTGGTGGCTCATGCCTATAATCCCAACACTTTGGGAGGCTGAGGTGGGAGGATCGCCTGATCTCAGAAGTTTGAGACCAGCCTGGGCAACATAGCGAGACCCTATTTCTACAAAATATTAACATAAATTAGATGGGCGTGATGGTGTGCACCTACAGTCCCAGCTACTCAGGAGGTTGAGGTGGGAGAATCACCTGAACCCAGGAGTTTGAGGCTGTAGTGAGCTATGGTCATGCCACTGCCGTCCCACCTGGGTGACAAAGCAAGACCCTTTCTCTAAT
>NW_012103031.1:2712835-2729627 GCF_000951045.1 Mandrillus leucophaeus | reverse complement strand
ATTTTGAAGGGAAGGTGAGGGTTAAAGAAAGAGAGAGCGTGGCAGCTCTACAGCAAATGCAGGCTTTATGTCCAGCATAAGACCTACAGAGGTGGGGCATCAGCTTAATGCCAGTGCCCACCATCATTTACAGGCTGGGGTACTTATAGGTATGGGCGGGAGGGGTCTGGGCAGTATGGCTTGCAGCCTGGGAAGATGTTGATAAGATGTTCCCATGATGAGGCAGTTTGACCCTTGTTCCCACAGAATGAGATAGTGATGGTCCTTGGACTTTTTCCCGACAGAATGTGATCAAGTCAGGCAGCTGGGCAGGCTGTTCCTCACCTCACCGCCCCATCCTCCGTGGGATGTTTCACTTTGATCAAAGTCTGCGAAATGGCAGGAGGTTTACAAAATGGTGCAGTTTGGGCCGGGTGGCGCAGTGGCTCACGCCTGTAATCCCAGCACTATGGGAGGCCGAGGCGAGCGGATCACCTGAGGTCAGGAGTTCGAGACCAGCCTGGCCAACACGGTGAAACCCCATCTCTACCAAAAATACAAAAACTTAGCCAGGCGTGGTGGCAGGTGCCTGTAATCCCAGCTCCTCAGGAGGCTGAGGCAGGAGAATCGCTTGAACCCGGGAGGCAACGGTTGTAGTAAGCTGAGATCACACCACTGCACTCCAGCCTGGGTGACAAGAACGAAATTCTGTCTCAAAAAACAAACAAACAAACAAAAAAGGTGCAGTGTGGACTAACAATTCTCAAGGTGGGTTTTTCAGAAGGCCTGGTCACAGCTGCCATGCAGACCTAGGTGCCCCCAACATCTCCCCACCAGGCCAGAAGGTAAACCCAGGCCCCAGGTCAGTGTGGACACAGAACAGTCTGTGGCTGGAAGGAAGCAGTTCGAGAGGGTTTGATTGATTTAGTCTGATTCAACCAGCACCTGTCTGTAGACCCCGCTGGCCTAGCCCTGTCCTGTACCAGGCTCTGTTTTGCCCAGCTCCCCAGTCCTCCAACCTGCACCCCACATTGGGCCTGTGCTGGCATAGCTCCTGCCCCGAGGAGCTCCCTTTCCATGGAGCCCACCCAGCTCTTCCACTGGGTAGGGCTCGCCATGAACGTGAGCGGGTGGATTTTGTGAGGTTGAGCGGTGCATATGTAGACAGGCACACACTCCGGGCAGAACCTGGCTTCACATAGGCAGGGCCACTGCTGCCTCAACCACCCACAGTCACCTGAGGCATGAAGCAGTGGCCTCGTGCTGGAGGTCCCCCAGGAATATTCTCCCCCTGATGCAGGGCAGGTGAGCTCCAAAGTTGGGGCTTAGCCCTACCGTCCACAGCACCCAAGACAGCCAGGCACACTGCAAGGGCTAGACAGCTACTGAGTAAATGACTGACAACATTCTTGGCTAGGACTAGGAAAGAATTCAAGGGCAAAACAGTGGCGTTAGACAGCAACTTTTGTTGTTGTTGTTGTTTGGGTTTTTTATTTTTATTTTTTGAGATAGAGTCTCGCTCTGTCACCCAGGCTGGAGTGCGATGGCGTGATCTCGGCTCACTGCAACCTCCACCTCCAGGGCTCAAGGGATCCTCCTGCCTCAGCCTCTTGAGTAGCTGGGATTACAGGCATATGCCACCAGCCGTGCTAATTTTTCTTTTCTTTTCTTCTCTTCTCTTCTCTTTTCTTTTCTTTTTTTTCTTTTCTTTCTTTCTTTCTTTGTATTTTTAGTAGAGACAGGGTTTTGCCATGTTGGCCAGGCTGGTCTGGAACTCCTGACCTCAGGTGAATTGCCCACCTCGGCCTCCCAAAAGTACTGGGATTACAGGCGTGAGCCACCATGCACAGCCTAGACAGCAAATTTTATTGCAGAGCAGAGCTACCCCATAGGCAGTGTGCCAAGAGCAGCAGCTCAGAGGCAGTGCGGCAGTCATATTTATATCCACTTTTAATTATATGCAAATTCACAGGCAATTCATGCAGAGATTTCTAGGAAAAGGGTGGCAACTTCCTGGTTGTCAGGACTGTTGCCATGGAAAGGGGCAGTAACTTCCTGGTGTTGCCATGGCAGTGGTAAACTGACATGGCACAGGGATGGGCATGTCTTATAGAAAGTAGCTTCTGCCCAGGACCTGTTTTAGGTAGTCCTCAATTTGGTACAGTGTCTGAGCCCTGCCTACTTCACCTGCTTGTTGGACTGCATCCCTCTGCTTGGGTCCTGGCCCCTGCAATCCCGAGATGCCAGGAACCCATCAGGCAGGTCACAGCCTCCACTCCCCTCCCTGCTGCCTGACTGCAGCTCCAGCCTCGGTCACCTCCTGGCTGGTCCCCGAACACTCCAGCAGCTCCCACCTCGGGCCTTTGCCCGGAACACTTCCCCGGCAGCTCCCAGGCTCATTCTCCCATTCCCCAGGGCCTGTACTCAAAGATCCCTGTGTTAGTTTTCTGGGGCCGCCCTTACAAAGCCCTACAAACTGCGGGGCTTAAACAACAGAAATGTTTGGTCTCACCATTCTGGAGGCCAGAAATTTAAGATTGACACAACAGGACTGGTGTCTCTCTCCTTGGCTTTCCTATGGCCATCTTCTCTGTGTCCTCATATGGTCGTCCCTCTATGTGTGTCTGTGTCCTCACGTCTTATAATGACACCAGTCCTGTTGGATTAGAACCCACCCTGATGACCCCCCATTGAAACTTAATTATCCCTTAAGGATTGTATCTGCAAATGCAGCCACATTCTGAAGTACTGGGGGTTAAGACTTGAACCTATGAATTGGAAGGGATGCAGTTCAGCTCATGACAGTCCCCTGCACAGAACAGTCTTCCCTGACCACTCCTGATGCCACCTTTCTACCCTAACGTGGCATGTGGCACTACCAGACACAGCCTTCTCCTTTCCCCTTTCCCGCCCCTCCCAGCCCATGAGGATGGAGTTCCTGCGGGAGGAGAAACAATGTTCTCCTCACTGCCATCTGCAGCACCCAAGACAGCCGGGTACACTGCAGATGCTGGACAGTTGCTGAGTGCATGACTGACAGCCAACCTCGGCAGGTGCATCCCCAGGGGCTACAATCTATGCATGAGAAGACACCGTCCCACCCAGCCCCTGGTGTGCAGAGCATTGAGGGAAGGGCCCTGGGGGGCAGCAGATGGCAGCATGGGACAGTGGTCAGGGCTTCTGTGGGGAGGCAGAAGGGCAGGCACAGTGCAGGGACGAGCAGGGACCAAGGTCTCAAGGTGGAGCCGGCAGGGCACGTGGCCAGTGGCAGGAGTCCGGTGCTGGGTGGGGGACTGGCTACTGTGTGGCTCTCTCTGGAGCCACCCTCCTGATCCAGGGAAGTGACTCTCACACCCTGAGGTTCCGGCATACCCAGATGCCTTCTCCACCTCCCACAGTCAGCTCAGCCGCCTTGTCCTGTAGTTCAGGAGGAAGGAGGGCTGCCCTGGCATTTCAAGGAACAGAATTTGATGAAGCGGATGCCAGACAGTCTGCCCGCTCCACAGAGCCCAGCAGGCGCTGCCTCTCTCCCCTCCAATCCCAAACCCACATGGCCGGGGCATTCCAGGGACATGCACCTTCCCATGTGCCACAACCAGTGCCCCAACCAGCATCGGGGGCCCCAGCCCTCCTGCCAGGCTATGGTTCCCAGGGGCTGTGTTCCCCAAAACTGCTTCTTAATTAATTTTCCCCACCACTCCCTGATGGTGCCATAACCACAGCACAAGAAACTCTTTCTAGGGCGGGTGTCACATAGCCCCCCAGCGCGTCCCCGCAGGAGCCCTATGCCTGCATGCTTTAATTAAGCAAGTTAATTACTCTCCAACTTGAGCGTCTGATCGGGCCTCCTGCTGGGAATGCCTCGCGGAGCTGCTCCGGATCCCACAGCCCCAGGCATCCCTGACTCCCACAGAGGACCCAGCTTGGGGTTCTCGGAACATCCCAGAATCTCCTGTTAATTTCACCAAGAAATCCAGCTGCAGACTCCTGGTAGAAAGAGCGCTCGTCTGGGCAGGGATATTTGTAAAACCCAAGGCATAAGGGAGGAAGGGAGCATGTTCCGGCTGGTATTGGATGCGGGGGTCCCCGAGGTACCCACCTAACAGCACAGGAACTGGCTGACCTGACTTTAGCTCTGGACCCCAGACTGCATTCCTTGTATCTCCCCTTTCCCCAGCAGGTTTAATCCTGGCTCACTTGCCCAGACCCAAGCAGATGCTCCCAAAATAAGGACCTGTCCAGCACTTCACAGTTTACAAACTTTTTTTTTTTTTTGAGATGGAGTCTTGCTCTGTCACCCAGGCTGGAGTGCAGTGGCACGATCTCGGCTCACTGCAACTTCAACCTCCTAGGCTCAAGAGATCTGTCCTCCCACTTCAGCCTCCTGAGTAGCTGCCTATGCAGATTAGATATGGGGGGATCTAATGGATTCCATGTGGGTTTGCTGTGGGGATCTAATGGATCCCATGCAGATTGGATATGGGGGGATCCAATGGATCCCATACAGATTAGACACAGGCATGTGCCACCATGTCCGACTAATTTTTTTAGTTTTTTGTAGAGACAGGGTCTCACTATGTTGCCCAGGCTGGTCTCAAACTCCTGGGGTCAAGCATTCCTCGTGCCTCAGCCTCCCAAAGCACTGGGATTACAGACATGAGCCACTGCCATGGCCCCCACGTTTCTAGAGATATTGCCACACAGCAAGTACAATGCTATACGCTTTGCCTATTTCATCTCACCACCCTGCAGATGCCTGTTGGAGCTCCATCCATTGTGGATAATGGCAAACAGAGGCTCCTGAGGTTAAAAAAACTAGCCCATGGCCACCTGCCTGAGGAGCTGGAGATAGAACCACATCACAGGTGCTAAAGTCTATCCAACACCTCATGGTATGGCTTTTTTCATTCAGCACATGTTTATTGAGCATCTATTAGGTGTCAGGCACTGTTCTAAGAACTGACGACACAGCAGGGAGCAAGGAAATAAGTCAGCCAGGCATGATGGCGCTTTGGGAGCTCCCAGTGCTTTGGGAGGCCGAGATGGGAGGATCACTTGAGGCCAGGAGTTTGAGACCAGCCTGGGCAATGTAGTGAGACCCCATCTCTACTAAAAATAAAGCCACACTTGGTAATGCATGCCTGTAGTCCCAGCCACTCAGGAGGCTGAGGTGAGAGGATCATTTGAGCCCAGGAGTTTCTGTGAGCTATGATCACACCACTGTACTCCAGCTTGGGTGACAGAGTGAGACTCTGTCTCTAACAAAATGAAAGAACAAAAGAAGTAAAAACCCCTGGCTTTATGGAACTTCTAGTGGAGGAAAGTGATAATTTTCTTTTCTTTTTTTTTTTTTTTTTTTGAGACAGAGTCTCGCTCTGTCACCCAGGCTGGAGTGCAGTAGCGCGATCTCTGTTCACTGCTAGCTCTGCCTCCCAGGTTCATGCCATTCTCCTGCCTCAGCCTCCCGAGTAGCTGGGACGACAGGCACCCGCCACCACGCCCGGCTAATTTTTTGTATTTTTTAGTAGAGACGGGGTTTCCACCATGTTAGCCAGGATGGTGTTGATCTCCTGACCTCGTGATTCACCCACCTCAGCTTCCCAAAGTGCTGGGATTACAGGTGTGAGCCATCGCACCTGGCCTTTTTTTTTTTTTTTTTCTTTTTTTTTTCTGAGACAGAGTTTTGTTCTTGTTGCCCAGGCTGGAGTGCAATGGTGCGATCTCAGCTCACTGCCTCAGCCTCCCTAGTAGCTGGGATTACAGACACCCGTCACCATACCTGGCTAACTTTTGTATTTTTAGTAGAGATGGGGTTTCGCCATGTTGCCCAGACGGGTCTCAAACTCCTGACCTCAGGTGATCTGCCTGCCTCAGCCTCCCTAGTAGCTGGGATTACAGACACCCGTCACCACACCTGGCTAACTTTTGTATTTTTAGTAGAGATGGGGTTTCGCCATGTTGCCCAGATGGGTCTCAAACTCCTGACCTCAGGTGATCTGCCTGCCTCAGCCTCCCTAAGTGCTGGGATTACAGGCGTGACCCACCGCACCTAGCCAGAGATAACTTTCAAATACATACTATTTAGGTTAAACCATGTGGTATATTAGAAGATTGTCCATGCTACTAAAAGCTTGATGGAGGTAGGAGGGGTAGCGTACAGGGCTTGGAGGCTGAATTTAAAGTTGGAATGATCAGAGCAGGCCTCGTTGAGAAGGTGACAGATAAGCAAAGACCTGTAGGAAATGAGGGAATGAGCCGCATGGGTATCTGGGAGCCTCATCCAGCAGAGAGAACAGCAGTGCAAAGGCCCTGAGGTGGAGCATGCCTCTATGTGTTCAGACATCAACGAGACCGGTAGCAGGAGAAGTGGCTTGAGTACAGAGGAGAGAGGTCAGAAGTGGGGGCTGCCTGTCCTGGAAAGGACTTTGCTCTGTGACATGAGTCTCTGGAGGGTTTTGAACAGAGGAGGAGAGACATGAACCCCACCCCCATAGACTTTTCCTTGGGCCATTCTCCTGGGATTAGTTTTTTGGGATGGGGTGGACATAGGGGTGCTAATGCAGCAGTCTAGGGGACAGATGGTGGTGGCTTGGATGAGGGTGGGAGCACAGGAGGTTGGATTCTAAATACATTTTGAAAGTGGAGCCAATGGGACTTGCAGATGGATTATATATTTATGCATGGAGGGATCTAAAGGATTCCATGTGGGTTAGATTTGGGGGATCTAATGGATTCCATGTGCATTAGATATGGGGGGATCTAACAGATTCGATGTGGGTTAGATATGGGGGATCTAATAGATTCCATGTGGGTTAGACAGGGGGGATCTAATAGATTCCATGTGGGTTAGATATGGGGGATCTAATGGATTCCATGTGGGTTAGATATGGGAGAATCTAATAGATTCCATGTGGGTTAGACATGGGGGATCTAATGCATTTCATGTGGGTTAGATATGGGGGATCTAATGGATTCCATGTGGGTTAGATATGGGGGATCTAATGGATTCCATGTGGGTTAGATATGGAGGGATCTAATGGAATCCATGCAGATTATATATGAGGAATCTAATGGATTCCATGTGGGTTAAATATGGGGGATCTAGTGGATTCCATGTGGGTTAAATATGGGGGATCTAGTGGATTCTGTGTGATTAGATATGAAGGTAGTTAATGGATTCCATGTGGCTTAGATATGGAAGGATCTAATAGATTCCATATGAGTTAGATGTATGGGTGGATCTAATGGATTCCACATAGATTAGATATGGGGGATCTAGTGGATTCCATGTGGGTTAAATGTGGGGGATCTAATGGGTCTCATGCAGATTGGATATGGGGAGATCCAATGGATCCCATACACAATAGACATGGTAGGATCTAATAGATTCCATGTGACTTAGATATAGGAGATCTAATGGATCCTGTGCAGATTAGATAAGGTGGGAACTGATGATCCCATGTGGGTTAAATATGGAGGGATCTAATGGCTGCCATGTGGGTTCAATATGGAGAGATTTAATGAATTCCATGTGGATTAGCTATGAAGGAAGAAGTGAATCAAAGAGATCACCCAGGATTGGGCCCAGGATAGCAACTGAAAGAGTGGAGTTGCTATTAACTAGGTGAAGAAGTCCCTTGGGGGTAGTTTGCGGGTTCAGGGAGGAGGTCCAGAAATTCATATTCTGAGAGATGGTAAGTTTCAGATACCTAACTAGACATCCAGGTGCAGAAGTCCAAAAGGCAGTAGTATGTACGAGTCTGCAGCTTAAGGGGAATCTACCCTGGAGATATCAGTTTAGGGGTCATTGGTGAATTGATGGTTTTGATGCCATCAGACCGGATGAGCTCCCCATGGGAAGGAGAGTAGAAACAGTAAGAGGTCCAGGGTCTGAGCCCTGGGGCCTAACAGTAGAAGTTTGGTGGTGGCCGGGAGGAATCAGGAGAAACCAGCCAGCAGGTTAGGAGTCAAAGCAGATTTGGGGGCCAGAAAACTGAGGGAAGAAAGTGTTCCCGGGAGGACAGAGAGAGCAACTGTGCCCGATGCGGCTTCCAAGTCAAATGGGCTGAGGACCAAGAATCTACCTTGAAGGTCATGGGGCCTTGTAGGGGGCAGGTTCCTTGGATTGGAGCAGGCAAAGCCTTCGTGGAGGGAGTTAAGAGAGGCGGAGCTGTGGGTGGAGGGCAAGAGAGCGTTGGAGACAGGGAGGAGTTTTGTTGCAAAGCAAAACAGTATACGGGGCAGTGGCTGGAGTAGGCAGGGGGTCAAGAGAGAGGTTCATAAGACGGGAGGAATAACAGGATCACTTCTCCCAGGCCTCTGCACAGGCGTGGAGTAAAACGAAACTCGTGTGTTACTGATGCGAAGTCGTGCCTTTGCGTCTCACATCCTGGGGGCTTTTACCAAATTCAGAAGGAATCCAGGCGTCCCACCAGCTACCAACGGCCACCCCCAGACAGATGTCACTGCTTTTCCGCCCATGACTCCTTAAGGTTGATACAGGGCCTGGCAACAGCTTCCTGCCCCCCTCCTCCCCCTCCCTAGCTGAATAATTTAAGTGCTATTCTAAGTTGAAACCAAATAAAGCAGTTCAGAGTGACTAATTCCCTGTGAAATTTATGTTCCCCAAATGTCTTGCTGGTAACAATGCCGGGAGCCATTTACCCCCTTTAATTTCATCTGTGTTGTTTCTGGAAGGAGCTCCCAGCCTAACATGGCCTCGTTCCCAGCCGCCTGTGTGAAAAGCGGCCCTGGAGGCAGGGCGGCCGCCTGTGAGCCTCTTCCTGTACTTTCTCCGGGCCCAGGGCAGGGTGAGAAGCTGACACAGCTCCCAGGAGAGATGTGAGGATCTGCAGTAATGGAGCCATTCACAAGGCCGCCCTCCGCACTTCACAGTTGGAGAGGACAGAAGGAGGGTCCTGGGTCAGGGCAGTTGGGAGTTCCTTCCCAAAGCAGGTGTGACATTAGTGGGTCCCCAAGAACCGGAGGCTTTGGGAAGGTGACAAGAGGCTGCCAGTGCCCCCGCTGAGGGGATTGTAGGGGCATCTCCAAGGAAAAGATGAGAGAGGCAGGAAGGAAAGGGTAGGGGAAAGGGAACGATCCCACACAGGTTAGACATGGTGGGATCTAATGGATCCCATAGGGGTTAAATATGGACAGATTAAATTTGGAAGGATCTAATGGCTCACATGTGTGTTGGGAGCCACCTTCCATATTTAACCCACCTTCCCCGTACCCTGTCTCTGCCAGTTCAAACCTATCCTAACCCCCAGGGCTCTCCTACTTTAGAAACGTGGCACTACCTTGATCCGCCTTCCCAGATGCAGTCTGGGGTCTTCCAAGAGCCCTTCTCACGTTTCCTGGCTGTGGGGTGTTTTATAGCCATAACGGGAAGAACCTTTATTATGTGACTCTCTGTGATGAGACACAGTGGCTTCAATTTAGGGATTTAGCCTGTGTCCTCAGCACAAGAAGCTTTTGTTTCTAAGCTTTACTGAGCATCGTTTTTTGTTTGTTTGTTTGTTTGTTTTTATAATGACTCATCTACAACTTCTGAACATAGACACTACTAGCCTTGTCCCCACTGGGCTAGGAGCATCTGTGTCCAGACTGGCCTTCCCCTAGACTGGACACTTCCTTGCCATGTGGGTATCAGGAGAAGAATTATCCAGCAGAGGAAACAGCCAGTGCAAGGGCCCCGGGGTCCCGCATACCTCGTGTGTTCAGACAGCCAGGAGACCAGAGGCAGAAGTGGCAGGGCCTGGGTCTGAGCCATGTCACTCTCAGCACAGAGCCTGGCACACAGTAGGAGCCTTAAGGATGGTGGGGCGGGGAGTGGCGGGCACAGTGGGTCACGTCTGTAATCCCAGCACTTTGGGAGGCAGAGGTGGGAGGATCACTTGAGGTCAGGAGTTCAAGACCAGCCTGGCCAACATGGCAAAACCCCATCTCTACTAAAAATACAAAAATTAGCTGGGCGTGGTGGCGCATGCCTGTAATCCCAGCTCCTCAGGAGGCTGAGGCAGGAGAATCACTTGAACCAGGAGGCAGAGGGTACAGTGAGCTGAGATCACACCACTGCACTCCAGCCTGGGCGACAGAGGGAGATTCTGTCAAAAAAAAAAAAAAAAAGAAAAGATGGGGAGGGGAAGGGGATAGACACATATACACATCACATGTGCAGGGCGGAAGACCCCCTCCCAGGTTTTACTGTGACTATATTGCGCTGTAGACCTGAAACGCACCTGCCGCCGTGTGCTGTGAGCAGGGGGATGGTTGCTGGATCCTGCCTTTGGCTGGCTGGGTCCCCACGAGGCTGTCAGGAGCTGGGCATCAGGACCCTAGTGATGACTTCAGGCTGGTGGCACCTGCCTGCCTTGCACACAGGCACCCCTCTCTCCCAGCATGGGGGCCTCAGTTTCCCCCTCTGTATGGCCCCTGCCTGCCTTGCACACGGGCACCCCTCCCTCCCAGCGTGGGGGCCTCAGTTTCCTCCTCTGTACAGTGAGGAGGTTGCGGGGCATGCTCTCAAGTTTCCTTGCAGGTCAGAAGTGGAGACGGAAGACAGGCCTCAGAGACAGCCTGGTTTTTTAGCCAGACCTGGCGGGGTGGGATGTGTATTCTTTCAGGTGAGACTAAGGGTGGCAAGAACCTGCCTGGAAACCCCGGGAAGTTCTAAGGTCACCCTAGGGAAGACACTAGCGGCAGGGACAGGGGTCTGGAAGCCCCGCCATCCCCAGCAGTAGGCTCTGAAATGTGGCAGGAGGTGGAATGTGGACCCCTCCATTCTACAGGAAGAGCGTAGGGCTGCAGCATGGACCCCAGAGGCTTCTGCCTGGCAAAAGTATGAGGCTGCCTCACTCCTTCCAGGAGGAACCGAGTTCCAGAGCCAATTAGAGAGGGAGGTCTTGATTCCCTGAGGGCCCACCTCAGTACACAAAAATGTATTGAACACCTGCCGTATTCTGGGTCTCCTCATTCATTCTCACAACAGCCTTGGAGGTAGGCAGTTCAGTTTACAGAGGGAAAACAAGCTCAGAGAGGCTGTGTGACTAGCCAAAGGTCACACAGCATGGGAGTGCCTGAACCGAGATTTGAGATTTGCCTGGCTCCAGGCCAGACACAGTGGCTCACTCCTGTAATCTCAGCACTTTGGGAGGCCGAGGCGAGTGGATCACCTGAGGTCAGAAGTTTGAGACCAGCCTGGCCGACATGGCGAAACCCTGTCTCTACTAAAAATACAAAAATTAGCTGGGCGTGGTGTCAGGCACCTGCAATTCCAGCTACTTGGGAGGCTGAGGCAGGAGAATCACTTGAACTGGGAGGTGGAGGTTGCAGTGAGCCAAGATTGCGCCACTGCACTCCAGCCTGGGTGACAGAGCAAGACTCTGTCTAAAAAAAAAAAAAAAAAAAAGGATCTACCTGGCTCTGCTGGAAAAAAGTATTCCATTTTCACCTTGAAAGGATGATTCCCCAGTCCCCAGAGTTAAAAGGGGCCTTAGTTCCTCTTCGTACTGTCAGATTTCCCAGAATGAATCAAAGGTACTAAATTTATTGTGTTTAAAGCAACTTTTCAAGTTTCCCAATAAAGTCCTCTGATTTATAGCTAATGCGTTATTTTAAACACGTTGCAAATGATAAAAATCAGTTCTGCAAATGCACCTCCAGAGAAATCGTATTAAAGGAAGAAAAGAAGCAGTGAGATTAGATATTGCATTAAAAGATAGAGTGATGAATTAAGACCCAAAACATAAATCTGGTGTGACTTCCCAGAAAATGTTGGGGGGCAGTAAATCCAAGGTGACAATCCATGTACGGTGTACCAATATTTGTCACTTTTATTACACTTTGTTCAGAAGTCGTAGATGGGTCATTATTTAAAATTTAAAACAACAACCAAAAAAAAACAATGCTCAATAAAGCTTAGAAATGAAAGCTGCTTGTGCTGGGGATATGGCTGGAACTCTAAATCCAAGCCACTGTGTCAGACCACACAACATCACATGATAAAAGTTTCTTCCTCTTATGTCCATAAAATATTCCACACCCGGAAAACGTAGGAAGGACTCTTGGAATATCCAGGCCATACCCAGGGAGGCGGATAAAGGTAGTGCCATGTCTCTAAAGTAGTACAGCCCTGTTCCCACCCACTCCAGCACCCTTATCAGGAGCAAGAATAGTCACTGGGGTGCCTGGCATGCCTCTCCATCACTCATTCAAGCAAGGGCTTTGGAGGGCTCTTCTTTGCTGGGAGGTGGTGGGAATAGGGGATGTCAGAACTCCCTGCCTTGATCAGAGATCCTGGAGCCAATTAGATTCTTGTTCCCAATGTGTCCCTTCCTGGAACTGGATAATGCATCTACACTCTCTACCCCGTGACTCGAAGCACTTTCTGCTGGTAGTCAGGTACACATCCCGGCCCCATTGACATTGGCCTTGCCACCTAACTTGCTTCAGTGGATATGATACGAACAGAGATCAGAAATGTGCTTATGATCCCAGAATAAAAAAAGACACACATTAAAAACCTGAGCTCGGCCGGGTGCGGTAACTCACACCTGTAATCCCAGCACGTTGGGAGGCTGAAGTAGGCAGATCACCTGAGGTCGGGAGTTCAAGACCAGCCTGGCCAACACGGTGAAACCTCATCTCTACTAAAAGCACAAAATTATCCGGGCGTGTGTGCCTGTAATCCCAGCTACTCATGAGGCTGAGGCAGGAGGATCACACCATTGCACTCCAGCTCAAAAAAACAGCAATAATAAAAATTTAAAACATTTTTTAAAGTAAAAAATAAAAACCTGAGCTCAACGTATGGTGTGGATCAGACCCAGTGGAACCAAGCTGAGCCGACACACATCTGACCTGCAAATCCAGGCGCAGGAATCATAAATACGTGTTGCTGTAAGTCACTGAGGTTTTTTTAGGTAGCTTGTTACACAGCATCATTGCAATGGAAACTGATGGATACCGACTTTCAGCTGGACCAAAGGGCTGGGTAAATCCAGATGTCCTCCTCTATGCCCAGTGAGGGACAGGAGACTACACCATCATTCTGTCGTCCTTAGTCAAAGCTAACCCATTCATAACCAAGTGGGTATGACCAGTCTTCACAGTACTAGAAAGGTGGCTTTCTAGACGCTTCTAGTCTCAAGGTCTCCACTCCAGCCGCTTCCTGTTCTAGGCACACCTTTCCCTTAGGGGTCCACTTGACTCTGTCCCCACCCCTTCTCAGTTTGTAGAAACCTCACTGTCTCAAGATCTGGCAGCTGTATTTCAAATATTAGGTTTATCTGTTTTTTGTTTTGGTTTCTGTTTTGAGATGGGGTCTCACTCTGTAGCCCAGGCTGGAGTGCGGTGGTGCAATCATGGCTCACTGCAGCCTCAATTTCCCAGACGCAAACAATCCTCCCACCTCAGCCTCCCAAGTAGCTGGGACTCCAGGCATGCGCCACCACATCCAACTAATTTTTCTATTTTTTGTAGAGATGTGGTTTTGCCATGTTGCCCAGGCTAGTCTTGAGCTCGTGAGCTCAAGCAGTCTGTCTGCCTTGGTCTCCCAAAGAGCTGGGATTACAGGTGTAAGCCACCATGTCTGGTCTTATCTTTTTTTAGAAATAGGGTCTTGCTCTGTTGCCCAGGCTGGAGTGCAGTGGCACCACCACAGCTCACTTCAGTCTCGACTTCCCGGGCTCAAGCAGTCCTCCCACTTTAGCCTCCCAAGTAATTGGGACTACAGTTGTGCACCACCATGACTGGCTAATTTTTTTATTTTTATTTTTGCAGAGATAGGGGTCTCCCTTTGTTGCCCAGGCTGGTCTTAAACTCCTGGCTTCAAGCAATTCTCTTGCCTTGGCCTCCCAAAGTGCTGGGATCACAGGCATGACCTACCCTGCCTGGCCTTAAGTTTATTGAGGTATCATAAACATGCACAGATTCTAAGCGTGTAGTTCAATGAGTTTCGACAAACGCGTTCAGGGAACCACTCCCAAAACCAAGATATAGAATATTGACCTCCTTCTTTAAATTGTAAACTGTTCTTTCCCATTCTTGTTATTCTGTTCTGCTTTTTCTTGTCCCATAATACTCATCACTTTCTAATTTACTGATTGATTTCTATATTTATTTATTTACCTATTTATCATATTTTTTACCCATTTACAATATTGTTGTTTATGGCTTGTTTCTCCCCAGTAACATCCAGGCTCCTCCACAGGGATGGAAATGGTTGTC
This sequence comes from Mandrillus leucophaeus, assembly GCF_000951045.1. NCBI lineage: Eukaryota > Metazoa > Chordata > Mammalia > Primates > Cercopithecidae > Mandrillus > Mandrillus leucophaeus. Next base: position 2,715,416 of record NW_012103031.1, on the reverse strand, counting down.
TCTGTTGTTCACAGATGTATCCCAACAGCCTAGAACAGGTCCTGGCACATAGTAGGTGCTCAGTAAGTAGAATTTTTTTTTTTTTGGAGACAGAGTCTCACTCTGTTGCCCAGGCTGTGGCTCAATACAACCCCCACCTCCCAGGTTCAAGCGATTCTCCTGCCTCAGCCCCCCGAGTAGCTGGGATTACAGGCACACACCATCATGCTCAGCTAGTTTTTGTATTTTTAGTAGGGATGGAGTTTTTCCATGTTGGCCAGGCTGGTCTCGAACCCCTGACCTCAAGTGATCCAGCCTCGGCCTCCCAAAGTGCTGGGATTACAGGCGTGAGCCACCGCACCCGGGTGAAATTTTGAATGAACGAATGAACCCCTACTTTGCAGATGAGGACAGTGAGGCACAGTGATGCTATGTGCTATGTTTTTGTCCAAGGGAGTGCTGTTTGTGAGTTTATGGAGAAGTGGGGATTTGAACCCAGGTCCTCCAGCTCCAGAACACTGTCTCTCAGTCATGCTGCCTCTCAGGAATGAGAAGACTCACCTGGTCGTCCAGGCCCCAGGCCCACCCAACAGCACCACGGCCTCCAACTGCCACCTTACCTCAACCTGCTCCCATGCGTTCCCTGTTCTCTTTGATCAGTTCGTTGGGCAGCACTTAACAGCCACTGATGATGGCGACTATCCTGTAGGAAGCTATGCTCTAGGCTGTGAGCTCACCAACAGTGGGGTCTAGGTCTGAGTCACACTGGGGTCCCTGGGTCCAGCACAGTGGCCTCTCAGGTATAGATCAGAAGTGGCAAATGAACGGATAGATGGATGGATGCCAGGGTAGATGGACGAACTTTCCTTCCCAGCCATGTCCCCCTCAGGAGGGGACAACAGACAGTGGGTGGGCTGACGGAGGATGTTACCCTAGTACCTGTCTCTAAGAGACAGGGTCTCCTGTGCAGAAGATTAGTGAGTTGCTTGACTTCCCATTTTCTGGAGCCCCTGCCCTGCCTAATTATAAGGAGAGACCTCTCTTTTTGTTTTTTGAGACAGAGTCTTAATGGGTCACCCAGGCTGGAGTGCAGTGGTGCAATCTCAGCTCACCGCAACCTCTGCCTCCCGGGTTCAAGCGATTCTCCTGCCTTAGCCCCCGAGTAGCTGGGATTACAGGCACACAACAACATGCCCGGCCAGTTTTTGTATTTTTAGTAGAGATGTGGTTTCACGTGTTGACCACGCTGGTCTTGAACTCCTGAGGTCAGGTGATCTGCCTGCCTCGGCCTCCCAATGTGCTGGGATTACAGGCGTGAGCCACTGCGCCTGGCCGCAAGAAGAAACCTCTTGCAGGTATGACATGAACTTCCATCCACCGGCTTTTCATCCCTCCCTTTGCCCTTCGATGGACGTCCCTGTGCTAGAGGGACATCACAGAATGAGGCCTATGCCGAGCTGCTGGTTAGGTTCGCCGCCTCCCCCCTCCAAAAAATCACAGGCATTTTCATACATTGCTGGTGGAAGAATAAAATCGCACAACCCTCCTCTGCAGGGAAATTTGATTATAGCCAACAAAACAATATGCATTTACCCCTAACCCAGCAATCTCATGTCAGGGATCCACTCGGAAGATAAATTTCCAACAATACTGAGTAGATACACACGTGCTGAGCTTTGCAGTGTTATCTGTGATAAACTCACTCGCCCCACTGCCGGCAAGAGGGAAGTTGAATAAATGGTGGTACATCCACACAAAAGGTGCTGTGCAGTTAATAATAAAAAAAATAAAAAAATAAAAAAAAAATGAAGATCTCTAGGAACTGATATGGAGTGACTTCCAGGATATATTGTTTAGTGAAAAAAAAAAAAGTAAAAAAAGTATTTACTGTGGGGCAATTTTTTGTATGAGAATAAAAGAAAAGTACATATATATACATATATCTGCTGATTTTTGTAAACAGAAACACTAGAAGGATAACTTTAAAATGAATGAAATCATGGCCAGGCGCAGTGGTTCACACCTGTAATCCCAGCACTTTGGGAGGCCAAGGCAGGTGGATCACCTGAGGTCAGGAGTTCGAGACCAGCCTGGGCAACATGGTGAAACCCCGCTTCTACTAAAAATACAAAAAATTAGCTGGGTGTGGTGCCACGTGCCTGTAATCCCAGCTATTCAGGAGGCCGAGGCAGGAGAATCGCTTGAACCCGGGAGGCAGAGGTTGTGGCGAGCTGAGATCGTGCCATTGCACTCCAGCCTGGACAACAAGAGTGAAGAAAAAAAAAAAAAAATTAATGAAATCGGTTACCTGTGGGGGCTGGGTAGGGATGGGGTATTTGACTACACCTTTTTTATTTAGTTCTCCCTTTTGTATCAAAAATTAATAAGGTTGAGGGAAAATGCCTCAAAGTGGTTAAGAACATAAATAAATGGACCTAAATATATATCAAATGGATACCATAACCGTATAGCAGAGAATTATTATTTATATTATTATTTTGATTATTATTTTGAGATAGGGTCTCACTTTGTTGCCCAGGGTGGAGTGCAGTGGCACGATCATAGCTCACTGCAGCCTCGAACTCCTGGGCTCAAGCCATCT
>NW_012103031.1:2707256-2708860 GCF_000951045.1 Mandrillus leucophaeus | reverse complement strand
TGGCAGCTGGTGGCCGCGCTGGCTCACGCCTGTAATCTCAGCACTTTGGGAGGCCGAGACCAGAGGACTGTTTGAGGCCAGGAGTTGGAGACCAGCCTGGGCAACATAACAAGATAGTTTCTACTAAAAATATTAAAATTGCGGCTGGGCACGGTGGCTCACATCTGTAATCCCAGCACTTTGGGAACCCAAGGCGGGTGGATCACCTGAGATCAGGAGTTCAAAACCAGCCTGGCCAACATGGCAAAACGCTGACTCTACTGAAAATACAAAAATTAGCTAGGCATGGGGGCAAGTGCCTGTAATCCCAGCGACTCGGGAGGCTGAGGCACAAGAATCGCTTGAATGCCTGTGCGACAGAGGAAGACTCCGTCTCAAAATACATACATACATACATACAAAAATTAGCTAGGCATGGTGGTGCCTGTCTGTAATCCCAGCTACTCTGGAGGCCGAAGCAGGGGGATTGCTTGAGCCCAGGAGTTTGAGGCTGCAGTGAGCTACAATCACACCACTGCACTCTTACTCTGGGTGACAGAGCAAGACCTTGTCTGTAGAAGAAGTAAAAAAAGGGGGGTGTTGGCAAGGCTGGTTTCTTATCAGGTTCTTATCAGGTCCGTGAGGAAGAATCTATTCCGGGCCTTTCTCCTGGTCTCACAGATGGCCGTCTTCCCTGTCTCTTTGCAGCCTCTCCCTGCTGTGTGCTCCGTGTCCAAATTTCCCTTTTCATAAGGACACCAGTCATATCGGATTCGGATCTATTCTAATGACCTCATTTTACTTGATCACCTGCAAAGACCCTATTTCCAAGTAAAGTCACTCATTACAGGTACTGGGGGTTAGAACCTCCACATCTTTTGGGGGACACAATTTAACTCATAACCTGTGTCTATGAACCTGCCTTAGAGAAGGGCATTACTGGAAAACAGCAGGACTACTGTGAAGTTTAATTATTAGTACACATAAAGCATTAATGACAGGACCTGGGACATAGCACATGGGTGATTTTTTTTTTTTTTTTTTTTTTTTTTTAGACGGAGTCTTGCTCTGTTGCCCAGGGAGCGCCGTGGCGTGATGATCTTGGCTCACTGCAAGCTCTGCCTCCCGGGTTCATGCCGTTCTCCTTGCCTCAGCCTCCTGAGTAGCTGGGACTACAGGTGTCCGCCACCACACCCAGCTAGTTTTTTGTATTTCTACTAGAGACAGGGTTTCACTGTGGTCTCGATCTCCTGACCTCGTGATCCACCGGCCTCGGCCTCCCAAAGTGCTGGGATTAGGATTACAAGCGTGAGCCACTGCGCCCAGCTGATTTTTTTTTTTTTTTTTAAGACGAGGTCTTGCTCTGTGTCTAAGACTGGAATGTCGTGATGCAATCACAGCTCACTGCAGCCTCAAACTCCTGGGCTCAAGTGATCCTCCCCCCTCAGCCTCCCACATAGCTGGGACTACAGGCGTGTGCCACCACGCCCAGCTAATTTTAAAATTTTTTGTACAGTAGGGGTCTCACTATGCTGCCCAGGCTGGTCTCAAACTCCTGGGCTGTTATTTTTATTATGATTTATTATTATTGTGTAGTGAGGTGTGGTCTTCACTCTCTTCAATAG
>NW_012103031.1:2701045-2702321 GCF_000951045.1 Mandrillus leucophaeus | reverse complement strand
ATTTTGAGATAGGGTCTCACTTTGTTGCCCAGGGTGGAGTGCAGTGGCACGATCATAGCTCACTGCAGCCTCGAACTCCTGGGCTCAAGCCATCTCTCTGCCTCAGCTTCCCTACCTGCAGCATGGGAATAACCAGAGTACTTGTTTTTGTTTTTTTTTTTTTTTTTTTTTTTTGTAGAGACAGGGTTTAACTCTGTCCCCCAGGCTGAAATGCAGTGGCACAACTATAACTCATTGCAGCCCCGACCTCCTGGGCTCAAGCAGTCCTCCTGCCTCAGCCGTCTGAGCAGCTGTGACTACAGGCACACACCATCACACTGGGCTAGAATTTTTTTTAAGTAGTTAATACAATTTTTTTTTTTTGAAACAGAGTCTCGCTCTGTCGCCCAGGCTGGAGTGCAATGGCGCGATCTCAGCTCACTGCAAGTTCCGCCTCCTGGGTTCACGCCATTCTCCTGCCTCAGCCTCCCCAGTAGCTGGGACTACAGGCGCCCGCCACCACGCCCAGCTAATTTTTTGTACTTTTAGTAGAGATGAGGTTTCACCGTGTTAGCCAGGATGGTCTCGATCTCCTGACCTCGTGATCTGCCCGCCTCCGCCTCCCAAAGTGCTGGGATTACAGGCGTAAGCCACTGCGCCCAGTGTTAATACAATTTTTTTTTTAATTCCCTCAAGCTTACTTAATTGTCAAACCCATTCCATAATACGCACTCAATAAATAAATGCTTCTTTGAGTGAGTGAGTGAATAAACGACATAAGGGAGAGTCTGTCTTCCCTTCCACTGAGATGTCTCTACTCTGATCGCAATTTAAGCTCTGTTAAGATCAACTTCATATCACAAAAATGAGCCACAGGTTGTTTCTGGGACCCATACCCTCGTCACCCACCTCTTCCCAAGCAAGACTCTGAAATCACACCTTGTTCTCTTTTCTTCCTCTTCCTTTTTGCTTCCCCCACATCCTCACTCTTCTCCCATGGGAGCCCTTTCTTAATAAAACACTTGCCATTTTGTTTGTTTGCAAGGGCCGCCGAAACAAAGCATCACACGCTGGGACTTAAGCAACATTTAATGTCCCACAGTTCTGGAAGCTGGAGGTTCTGAAACCAAGGGCATGGCAGCTGGTGGCCGCGCTGGCTCACGCCTGTAATCTCAGCACTTTGGGAGGCCGAGACCAGAGGACTGTTTGAGGCCAGGAGTTGGAGACCAGCCTGGGCAACATAACAAGATAGTTTCTACTAAAAATATTAAAATTGCGGCTGGGCACGGTGGCTCAC